>NW_022104341.1:51396398-51407145 GCF_000313985.2 Echinops telfairi
TTTTTTTCCTTTATTTTGGGGTACTATGAAAATGGTGGAGATGAAACATTTTCCCAGCTTGTCACAAAATATACTTTACAGCTATCTTCATTAGTCAATATTGCCTTATTATCTAACAGACACTGTACCTGTTTTGCAATATCTGTGCCTAATTTTGCTATAATTGCTATCAATCATCAACTCAATGGACCCCAGGCTATCTTATGACATTTGAAGATCAATCACTGTGATATTCAATGATGAAAAGCTTTGTTTTAATGAGCCTATAATGTATTGACATTTTCTATTTTTAGAAGTTGCTGAGAAAATTCAGATTATGGATTTTCAATAACAATATATAGAAAATCATCTTTCTAGCTTCAGAAAAGTTTAAATGGCTCTCCTTTCAAAGAAATTATTTTTCTATGATTTTGAAATTTGAGAATTGAGAACAACAGACATCTCTGAGTACAAAGGAAGAAAATTATACTCAGCTTCTTTGTAAGAAAATGTCCATTGTATATTATAGAATTATTCTTTCACTTACCCTTGTTGTAAAGAAATATTTTATAACAAAAAGATTATCTTTCATAGATATTGTGATAGTATAGAATTATTTGGGGGGGGGTGTCAATTAAAATTACTTGTGAGGACTCTTCTGTTTATGGTCTTTGTAATAGAACATGACAGGATTGGAATATGCCCATACGGTACAGAAGACTGAGAGATTAGATAGTTTTACCTTTCTGCTGGGTATAAAAATGAGCCCTCCCAAACTAGAAGCAGAGAAATCCTCCTGCCCTCACGAAAGAATAACCACTGGTAGAGTATACATGAGCTCTCTGTCTGAATCAATGAGGCATCAGAGGCACCGGAGCCACAGCACCAAGACCAAGAAACAAAGCAGAGCTATGCCAAGATCATGGGAAGAGCAGAGATCCCAAAGCGGGACTAGAGCCGAATGCCTTTGGGCTTGCAGAGTGGGATACCCTGTGATATCTTTGAGCAGGAGAGAGACCAAGGAGGATGAGGACCAAAAAGAGAGATACCTCCTGGTGCGACTGACTTACAGTAACCTTTTTAACTTAATTAGCTCCAAAGAAGTAAGTACTATCTGTTCTGAGTTGTGCATATAAATTAGAAGAGGTTACTGACTCTCCTGGATAAATTGCTATGGGACATTTGGGTGTCAGAATAACATACATAAGGATGGAGAATTCAGGAATGGCAGACCTCTGCCACATAGAAAAACTTTTGGGACAGATGTAGAGGTGGATCCCCTCCAGTCTTGGGTAGCCAGAGGAGATGAAACATGGCACCAATGTCATTTCCTTACTTGTTTAAGTTTTAAATGGCGTTTTTACACTAAATGAGTTTTCGTATTTACTAGATACATTTTTTCATGGTTGATTTAGAAGTAAAAAAAGGTTGAGTAAAAAGACAAAAATTGTTCACTTAGAAATAGTGAAGTTTGAATATTGTGTCCATTATTTAATTAATGTATCAAATATTTATACTAGCAGGCGCTATCCAAAAAATGTTAGTGCCACAATGAAGTTTAAGAAAAACACATTTTGTCATTGAAGAATTTAGTCTATTAAATAACATATGAAAATAGTAAAAAAGAAAAAAAGGTCAGGTGATAAGACAGGCAGGTTCATGTTAGATTGTCAGACACGATATGAAACATCCAATTGAACTTGAAGATTAGATAAGCATAATATATATATTTACATATATTTACATATATATACATATATATATAAATTCAGGTATTGCCTGCATGGGAGATATACAGATTATATTAATACTGTAATCCCAATACATGTAGGAAATAAATTCAAAATGTAGTTCCTGTAAAAGGACATGTTCACTGAGGCTATGGCAGGTAAGAAAGGACCAATAGCTAAAGAAGTTAACAAAGCCAGGAAAGTATGTGACAGATAGAAGGGTGAGAAGTAGAAAATGTCAGAAATGTTAAAAGTGTACAGGTACGTCTACGATAAGTTCAGTAGGAAAATAAATTAGGGAGTTGATTTTAGTCCATATGGCCCTTGTAGCCCTAATTCCTCATGCAATGCATTCTCATTCTGGTTCTATTCTTGTGAACAATATTATACAATAATATCATTACTAGGGCTCTTGGTAGGCCAGATTAACTAGGAAAACAAATTTAGTACTCCTATATGTGTAAGGAAGAGCTTTATATCAAGAAGCTTTGTCTATCACAATAACAGCCCCACCCAGGCCCACTCAAGTCCCTAAGTGCCATACTAGTGCAAAATCCCTCTTCAGACTCATGCAGTCACACCCCATGATGTGCAGGAAGACCACAGGCTGCTGAGTGCAAAGTGGTGTGGATGCAATGGCTTTGGTAGCATCACAGGGCTCTGCTGACAATCAGTGTCTGCCAGCAGAAAGGTGAAGGCGGAGAGAGGTGGGAAGATTCCCAGGGTCCTCCTTATCAGAAGGCCATGCCCACAAGGAGGCACCATCAGCCCTATTGACACTTTGAATATCACCCCTACACTTTTATATAATTTCAAGATAACATGAAACTATCTAACTACCACAGACAACCCATTGTCAACTTGACACTTTTACACAAGTGTTTAGATATAAATAATTTTTAAAACAAAGACAATAGTAAAATCACATTTGTGCCTTATAGGATAAAACTAAAATTCATACCAATCAAAATGTGCCAGCCTCATTTTAACATAATACTCTATAAGTGAACAAAACAAATACATGCTATGCCTAACAATTGCAGTTATGTGAACCTGTACACCTTAATCCTATAATCCTATCAAAATGTCCTCCACCCATGATAGTTTGCAAGCCAGGCACTTTATGCCTTTAATACCCACATGCCCCTTTTGGGGCATCTAATTGCTATATTGCCCACTTATATCAACCCAGTGCTCTGAGGACACAAGCATACTCTTTGATGTGAAGTATCTTCATTCTAGTTGGAATCTTGTGAGCGCATCCATAAGCAAAGTCAAATCAGGACAGGCCATCTATAAAGTCAGCAGCAACATGCACCAGTTGGGTAAGGGTTATAAAGATTGTAAAGAAAACCATCTAAATCCGAAGGAGGGAATGGTATCAGAGCTTCCCTTGTGAACACTCAGTTTTCAGAAGGCTACAGACAAGCGTGGAAGCTCAAAATCAGTTTCCAGAGTCCCAAACATATTAAAGCTCCAATGATTCCCTCGGACCACAGTGAGGGCTGTGAAGAGCCTTGCAAAGATTAAGTTAAAATGTAATATCTTATTTGATCTCCCTTTTCACCCATGTGAAGGCTGTTTCAGTTTTTTAAAATAGTGAAGGGGAAACATGTGCATGAAAATATATGTGAATGCCCTCAGACCTCAGACCAGAGATGTGAATAGCCTTGCTCCATGCAGAGTAGATTGGAAACTGGATTATGGCAGATGTAGATTAAAATTTAACACTTTAAGATTTGATTTCCCTTTTGACCCATTTTCAAATTATTCTGTTTTAATATTTTTGATATTCTTTTCAATTGAGGCTTTGCTCTATTTTATTTTATTATTGTTGCTAGATTTTTGTATATTTTTCTGTATATTAAATCTAGGTTAGGTAAATCTATAGAGACAATATTTGGATTAAGGGTTTATTTTAGATATAGTACAGAAGGTTTGGCGGAAATAAGGAGCTAAAAAATGAGTACAAAAAAGAATAAAATATTCTTAAATTGGTTTTGGAAATGATTATACTACTCCTCTTGATATGAAAGAACTATTAAATTGTATGATATATGGATTATATGCCATTAAAACTGTTTAAAAAGAAAACAAAAAGATCTGAATTTGGTTGAGGGTGTGAGGCAAGTCATAACTTCTGTTCCTTTGGAAATATGTTCTACTAAAAGAAAAAGACACTGCTATCAAAGCTTTCCTCTATTTCCTGAGTTTTGGTGGAAGCAAAACATCTCCTTTGGTTTTGGGACATTTGGGGCTTCTGACTCCCGATCTTGTTTTGGGCTCGCATCTGCCTGGTTTTCAGATTTCAGTCTTAACAGCACCCACAACTACAGAAGACACTTTCTTACATTTTTGTGAGTAGCTGTGAGAAATTGCAGCAAATCGCTGAACCAAGGATTGTGAGGGACTGTGCTCAAGGGAAGAATGGTGGGGGAGGGATGGATCAGAAGAGCATCTTGGAAGACTTGAACATTTGGGACATCTTTAATCTTCAGCTCTTTGGGACTAGTCTGGTACTCATTCTAAAGACATCACTGCAGAGAAGAAGAGTTAGGCAGCAGCTCAATTGTGAATAGACTAATACCTCACAAGAAAGACCTAATTTATCCACACATGACATTTTTCTGATTTTTTTTATTTTCTTGGCTTCTAGTTGTGCTAGCCATCATTTGTTATAATCAACATCGACAATTACTTTTGTATGGTCAGTAAAATTCTTGCAAATATCTTTCTGTTTTTCTTTGGTTTCAAACAAGATCGATTTGACTTTTGCAATAATATTCCATGTCTTTTTCAGAATCCACTTTGAATTTTTGGTTGTTCCCTGCACTTGTTCAGCTGCAACATTTAAAAAATTATCAATAATATTTTACTTTCATCTGATATTAATAATATAATTCTAAATCACCTGTATTCTTTTATAACTTTGTCTCAATTAGAATGGACCTAACTATATCCAGGTATCTGTCTCTTGAATTTCTTGGCATAGATGAATGAATACTTTCAGCATTATATTTGTTTGTTGAAAGAACATCTCTGTTAGTATTCTGTCATTTTCTGGAGGCTTGTTCTTTGGCAATGCTTTCAGTATTTCTTAGACTTCTTTCAATACTATTGATTATTGATCATATGATACTTTGCCTTAATTTCTCATATAAAATTTTATATGGAAAAATTATCAAGAGATGCTCTCACCAAAATGTAACTATCTTCTTGGTATTAGTGAATAAAATATAAATACTTAATGCAATGCTAATAAGATTTTTTACATTAATTTATAGTAGCTCTTTTATTTCTCTGTGCTATAAATCCACATCAGAGATAAGTATAGAAGAATTTCAAATATACATTAGATGAGTCAGTATATATAGCCCAAGAGTCTATATTTTAAAACACTCTTACCAGGATTCAATTTTTAAATGATGATAGAAAAAGAAAAGGCATAAAATGGTTCTTCACATTATATCCCCTGTACTATATTAATGCATCTAGATTTTCAGCATACTCCAATTTTATTCTGATTTGCTCACTGGATCAGTCCTGTTTAATTCACCACTTCTATTTATAATTTTATACAAACCTTTCCTTTACTCCCTGAAAGTTCAATTAGTATTTATCTCTATTATTTAGGAGATACAATTGCAGCATACCACCACTATAAAGTAATTATAAGGAGGATATACAATTTTTGCAATAAGTATTCTAGATATCACAAAGAAAGACCTCCTATGCAGGAAAGGAATATTTATGTAAATGGAACTTCCATGTATTTTAGTATTTCAGTCAAAAGAAATGACTTGTTCCCCCTCAGGAGGAAAGGCTGAATCTGCATTTAAATGGAAAGATGAGTCCTAATTCAGATTTCAGCTGCTGGAATCAACAAAAAGAAATCAGGTGTTGGCTAAAAAGTTGCTTTTAAAGTTATACTGAATTATCCATACAAGAAGATTTTGATCTAATCAAATGCATCAGGTTAATCCTGCAAATAAAATTTGTAGCCCTTCTCTAAATTAATCTAATCTAATACTTCCACCTAATAATCAAGTAGTTAAAAATACCATCTAATTATCCCTAGAATTCTTATTCTTATATTTATTCCAGATTACAGTATATTCATAAAGGCAACATATATTTCAAAGGGCTTTATATAAACATCTTCATTTCATGTACTAATTTCCACAACATAGACCACTGAAATTCTTCTAGAAATGTGTAAAATGATTATAAAAATCTACAGGTGAAGAGCCTCATATAATGTCACTTTATGCTATTGATATGTCTACTTCAAATTCAAACGAGTTGTCAGTGAACTTATAAATTATTCCCAAATCATAAAACTTCCACAAGAATGTGAGCTGTCTTGTTTATCACCTTTTTTCATGTCACGCTAAGAGAACACATCATTTTACAAAGCTGTATAAAAGTGAATGCTGAATAATCAATACCTAAGAGCAAGCTAAACAATTAACATGGGCTCTGGTGATTCCTGGGAATTAGGAATCATAATTAGAAGAGACATTAGAAAAAAATGGGTTGGTGTGTGTCTGCACCCCACACAACATTTTGTCAATCTCTGTAGTCTCAGATTCCAGTAAAAAAAATATTGAGCATTTGGTATAAAACCAAACTCCCTGCCATGAAGTCAATAAGTCAATTTTGTTGTACAGGACAAACTATAACTGATCGTTTGGGTTTTTGCAAATTATAGATCTTTATGAGAGCAGACAGCTTCATCTTTTTTTCCATGGGGTGGCTGCTGGGCTTGTACCAACAACCTATTGCTTATCAATGCCTAACCCACAGTACCACCAGAGCGTGATCACACACTCTTGGCTAAATATGTCTCCCCTCTCTAATCTCCCATTTCAGGAACACATACTACATAATTATGTTTCTACATGTCCTCTTCTTAAAATGCTCTCCCTTCCTTTCTTGCTTGTTGTTGCTAGGTTTCGTGGTGTCCATTTTTAGACTCATAGTAACACCGTGTGATAGAGCAGAACTGCCACATAGGATTGCCCATGTTACAATGCATACAGAATCAGCTTTTCATGTCATATTTCCCATGCAGCTGCTAAGTTCACAACCATTGAGTCAATTCTGACTCATGGAGACACTACAGCACAGGACAGAACTGACATCATGGGTTCCCAAGACAGCAACTTTTTACCGAGGAAAAAGCATTCCTCTTTCTGCTGAGGAGCAGCTGGTGGTTTCAAACTGCTGACTTTGAGGTTAGCAGCCTGTGATAGGCTGGGTTGACGAGAGAAACAAATCTAGTGACACTTACATATATACAAGAAAGAGCTTTATAACAATAAGTAAGCTTTATATCAATAAGTAATTATATATCAAGAAAACATCCCAGCCCAGTCCAACTCAAGTCAATAAGTCCGATACTAGTTCATAAATTCTTCTCAGACTCACACAGCCACATGCAATGATACAGAATGCAGGAAGATCACAGGCTGGTGGCTGCAAAGTCATATGGATCCAATGGGGGTGGTAACATTGCAAGGCTCTGGCAGTAATCAGGGAATCAAGGACAGCCAGGAGGAAGGTGAAGTCAGAGAAAGAGGAGGAGGTTCCCAGTGCCCTACTTATGAGAAGGCCATGCCCACCATGAGACATCAACAGGTTGTAACTTGATTGACAGTTTGAATAGCACCCCCACACTTTTATAAATCTTCAAGTTTACATGAAACTAGTCAACTTGACACCTTTATACAGCTCTCTAGCCAAACATAGTTTTTAAAACAAAGACAATATTAAAATCTTATTTGTGCCTAACAGGATAGAACTAAAATGCATACAACTCAAAATGTGCCAGCCTAATTTACACATAATAGTCTATAAGTGAACAACAAAAAAGTATTCCATACCCAACAATTGCAGTTACGTGAACTCCTAAACCTTAATCCTATTAGGCTATGAACATATTACCCCACCCATGAAAGTTTGTAAGCCAGCCACTTCGTGCTTTTATCCCTTCCATTTTGGTTATCCAATTTCTATACTGTTCTTTCTATCAACACAGTGCCCTAAGGAGACAAGCATATTCTTTGATGTGAAAAATGTTCATACCGGTTGGAACCTCGTGAGTCTGCATCCTTAAGCAAAGTCAAATTAGGAAAGGCCATCCATCGAGTCAGCAGTCATATGCACCAATACAAGTAAAAAATTTTGTCTTCATATGACAGGGCTTGGGTCAGCTAAGTGTGGTCACCTTGATTAGCCTTATGAGGGTGCCCATTGGCCACCTCCCCTCTGGACCAAGAGTTCCTTCACAAATTCTCAACAACCCTAGCTCCCCTGGGCTAGGCCATGCCAAAGGCTCAGGTTCTGCAAAAAGCCTTTAAATTTCAGACCACCCAACCCTCTCTTATCTCTCCTCTACTCCCTGTGAATCAGGTCCACAGGTATGAGTATCAGCAGCCAGACTCAACCCATTTCTCTATTGTTTCATTTTTCCCACTTCCAATCAACAAGTGGATTCAGGTGGTCACATGGCATGCATTTCAGGCTGCTTGAAGTCTCCCTTTATCATTCAGACTTAGAGAGGGGAGTTTCTTCATGACTCCAGATTTTTCCAGCTTCAGGAGCAAACCTCCACTTCAAAATTCAAAAAGTATAAATGGTTCCATTTTGTCTTCAGTCTGCCCACAGCTCTCTTGGAAATACTCTTCAAATGCAAATGGCCTGAGCACCCCAGGCCTTATCTTTTCTAAGTGTTTTTGCAGGCATTTCCTACTAACCCATTTAATGAATCCAATTTAATGGCTGAAGGCAGTGGATTTACAAACTATTCATACTTCCCAATAATCATTTGTGTTACATAATATATCAGTAACAATATGTAGAAAAAATAAATAAATATAATCCTAGAACAGCCAGATCCTAAACACATTCTCAAAACAGTCAAATTCAATCCTTTCTTATCTAAACTATGCCATTCCTATGCAATATGACCATAGGCCTCTGGCTGCCAGGCCAGAGCCTGGCCTTCTGTCAGTCAGTTTGACTAAGAAGCGTGGCCTCAAAGACATGCGAGGGTTGATTTATATCCCTTACCTTCATATGTGCCATTTCCGTTAGAAATAACCAAGAAAAATAGAAATCAAAACCTTCACTTCCCCTGTCCTTTCTAGAAAACAATCCAGTAAACATTATGACCCCATCTGACCTCCAGCTAGCCAAAGAAGAAAAACTCCCATGAGGCAGAGGTCAGACAAGCATCCACCCTCCATCGTCATGATTTGTTGCTCTAGTGCCCCACTCTTCTGGTGCCATGATATTTTAGTCCAGATAACTATATAAAGTGCTTTCTTACACATGGATAAGTGTCACTTGCTTTGTCTTTCTAAACTACCTGGCTTAAAATACATGGTGATGTGTAATTTACTGTACAAAGTAGTTATAAGTGAGTATGGTTTCTCCCATACTTCCTTGACTAGTTGTAAACTATATTCTTAAAAAACTGATAGATCCTAAGATGAAGGAATTGTAGGTACTTGAAAAGTAAATATTTATTATGCATTAATCCTACAGATGCTGTGTTTTAACTATCTGTTAATGTTAGGTGCCCTCCAGTGATTTGGAAGTCACAGGGACCTTATTCACAGAAGAACAAGCATTGTCTGGTCCTGTGTTCTGCTCACAATCCTTCTGATAGTGGAGTCCAACGTTGAAGCCATTGTGTCAATCTACTTCATGGAGGGTCTTCCTCCTTTTCACTGACCATCTGGTTTGTCAAGCAGGATGGCCTTCTCTTGAGCGCCCTCTAGAAACCGGTCCCTTTGGATAACATGTCCAAAGTGCATGAGACAAATGTTGCCATCCTCACTCTTTAGGAATATTCTAGCTGGACCTTGTCAAATACTGATTTGTTAGTCTTCTCACAGTCCAGAGTACACTCAATATTCTTTTTCCAAACTATAATTCAAAGGCATTGATTCTTCATGATCTGTCTTATTTATTGTCCGTATTTCATATTCATATGAGGCAAGTAAAAACTCCATGGCTTATGTGAGGTGCACTATCCTTACAATGATAGTCTGCTTTTTAACAGTGATATGTTGACTAAATATTTTAAGGTCATCTAGTTGAAAGTATGACACATTTTTGACCATCAAAGATTTCATTTGCCTAATTTTGGTCCTAGATTTTATGTAATGTTGAGATATATATATATATATGTATGTATATATATATATATATATATATCCTCAAATGTATTTTGTAACTCTTTAAAAAATATATATTTAGAATCCGGGCTTTGCTCACAATCTAATATTTCCTTTTTTAGAAGTGACAGTGTAGAAGGAAATATCATAGAGTGTTTGTATATGTGATCTTCAGAGCAATAGATACATTTCTAAATCAGGCTCTACTCCTTATTATCTGATACCTTAAGGAAATAACATACCTCTTCAATATGTTCACATTAACATTTAAAAAAAATAGTACTTGTAGGTGTGGTGAAATGAAGTTTCTTCCTATGGTTTTTCTACACAAGTCTCTGCAACTCCCACCAAAGGATTGGGTGCGACTATGCAGATAGAGAATGTGCACTAGTAATAGAGGGAATAGCCATTTTCCATTATTAGCCCATCTCCATACCCCATCCTCAGTTAAAAGGTTAAGGCAAATTTTGAAGCAGGGGAAGAGAGCAAGAAACCCAGAGGACGTTGGAAGAGCACGTTCAAGATCTCTCTCAGAAGTGCTGGAGGCCGCTCAGAAGATGCTCAGGGGTGGATTGAGATAGTTTATTGTGCCAGCCTGCCTGATAAACACAAGTGGGATTAACTGAAGGGCAGAGAGATAAATGACTTGGTGAGCCTTGCCTTTCTTGTCTCTCGCTCTGTGATCATCGGACCAATGTGTGGCTGCCTTGCTTGTTCTGTGCCTCAATTTAAAGGCTACACTGCCTGTGGGACGCCTAGTTTGTGGACTGTGTCGCTGTAAGTTGAGGTCCCTTTAAGACTTCTCTGGAGCTGGGGACTGGCGGTTGGTGACCTGCCTTGTGATTGGCTGCT
>NW_022104341.1:51407968-51409674 GCF_000313985.2 Echinops telfairi
GTTTATTGTAATAGGATTTTATGTAATTCAAATGAAGCACTTTAACATGCTTGATATACTGCACTTTACCATATAAACTATCAATCACAATTAGTATAACATTCTGATGATAATTTATGGACTTCCAATTAAACTCTATAATCAAAAGATTTATTTAAAATAAATATTCAAAACCCATAGTCTTTATCTTATATAGATAACTGTATACATTAGCATAAATTATGTTCATAAAATAGATTTTTCTGAACTTTACAATATGTAAACTCAGTTTCATAAACCTGAACAATGATTTCAAATTTCTGTTTGAGAAGAAATGAGATACTAAAATGACACATCTGTTCTAGTGACCTATGATAAAATAGAGGGGCTACAGAATGAATTTCTAGTCCACTTTTGCCATCTAGTTACTAACCATATTTGGACAATTTATTTGACCTTCCTGAACTGGTTTGCTATAGCAATAGCTTTCCTCACAAGTTTGACTCAAAAGAAGATGTAATAGGAACACTTTTAAAGTGTTTTCTAAATATACATTGTCATAGTCTTGATTTTTAAGGGTGTATGTTTCTATTTCTGAAAGTTATCTGCTACAGTGGTTATTAGACACAGGGGGTTGATGGATGGATTGATTGATTGATTACTTAGTTATATTAATCTAGAATTGGGAAAAATATGATCTTATATCTCACCTGAAAGACTGCATCAAGTCTCCTCCACTTTATACTGTAAAAGTGTGCTTATGTTAAAGTGCCTCATTTACAGGGAAAAAATAGCTCCCTGCCAAAAAAGAGTAATGTAACATAATTATTCTTAGCTTGGAAGCCTACTATTAGTTTATTCAATGACGTTCTCAAATGGTACTGGGAGAATTTGACATGAAACAATTTTGGTAAAAAAAAATGTATCTTTCAGCTTATGTACAATGTGGACATAGAAGAAAAATATGACTGGCTGAAATAAGCCTATCTTTAATAGTGACAAAGTACATGCCACATGGATTCCTTAGATTGCAAGCCCTTGCTTCTATTCTGGGCTTTAAGAGATACACAGTATCACAAGATTCTTTGAAATTTAATCAAGGGGATCTCTTCTATTATGTGCTGCCAGTTCCCTGGTCACTCAAATCCACTCAGGACAGTAAAAGGTAAGGGAAGAGCAGATGAGACGTGGTGGGGTCATGACCTGTCAGTGGTTCAATCTCTAGAAAGCTGTACTTTCAGACTAAGATGAGAGTAAGATACCTGGAGAGCATGGCTGATAGTTTTCCAAAGCGATATCAAGCAATCCATGCGTTAGCATGAGCTTCCTGTAACGTTCCTGATAAGCCTACAAGGGGACTTTTTTTAAGTTCCTGCAACATTTCCATTATCGTTTTATTTCATTTTCCACAAACATTTTGAAGTCCTTTCCTACTGTCTATTGGCATAGAAGATTAGGGCCTTTAAAGGATAATCGGCTTTTTAAGAGGAAATACAAGTAATTAGAGGTTTTTTTTAATCATTTTATTGGGGGCTCTTAAAACTCTGGTTACAATCCATATATCAATTGTATCCAACATATTTGTACAAATATTGCCATTTTTTAAAAATCACTTTGTTGGGGGCTCGTACAACTCTTATCATAATCCATCCATCCATCCACTGTATGTCAAGCACATTTGTACATTTGTTGCTCTCATTCTCAAAAGATTTGCTTTCTACTTGAGC
>NW_022104341.1:51411028-51412905 GCF_000313985.2 Echinops telfairi
TTTTACAAATGACATCATCATTATTTGAATAATATCTTTTAAAGTATTCTAAATGAAACTCTGATAGTTTTATTTTTATTTTCAATTTTACTTCAGAGCCACATATATGTACCGAAAGATCTGTGTCTAACTCACAAGCTGCAGTTTGCCTGCCAACTCCAGCCCTTGGGAAAGACTGATCCCAAGGTACATGGAGATCTGCCAAAAAGCACTGGGTGCATTCTTGCTTAAAAGGAGACAAGGCATTTCCTTCTAATCTGTGAGTGGAGAGAGCCTTCCCCTAGCGCTGGCTCACTGAATTTAAACTTCCAGCCCCGGGAGCTGTGAGAGGGTAAATTTCTATTTGGTAAAGCCGCCTAGTTGTGGTGGTATTTCTGTGATAGCAGCACTAGCTAATGAGGACACTCTCTAAATCTCATTGTCCATACTTGTAGAGAGAAAAAAATAGTAATTCCTGAGTTATAAAAAAATTAATTGAGATTATAATATTTTCTTATGGGCGAGATATAGGTTAACACTTATTAATGTAATTGTTTGTGTCAAAAAGACAGGCACAAGGCACAGCCTGGAAACCCAGTAGCTGCCAATGTGGGTGAATGAAGTCCGGCTTCAGGACGCATTATTGACATCCAGCAAGAGGTTAGAGACCAGCAAGTGCAAACAAAACACCATTTGCCTTTACCTGGCAGCAGCGTGAGTTTGAGGGAACGCAGTGAAAGGCCGGTTATCAGAAAGGAAGCCATTTACTCAGAACACGAGCAAGTGCAAAAATAACTTAGAATTCCAAACAAATCTTTACTTCTGTATCTTTAGGTTATATCAAGAAATGACATGGTACAGGAATGGTAATTAATTTGTCCAAAACTATAGAGTGAGTCTTGGGAGCATGATTGTAACCTAGTCCAAACATATCCCTAACTTTTCTGCCATTATGTCCACCACAGTAGAACCAAATAAAGTAAACTTAGTATAACTAAATCAACCTAGCTATGAAATTACAAGGATAACATAGTATGACGAAAGCACATGTAGCTAACTAATAATCTCTATTTAGTATGTAAGATCTGCGTAAGCATTTTAGTCATCTGAAAACTCAAAAACGATATGAAAAGCCAGAAAATAATAATGAACGCTACCTCTGTAAGTACTACTATTTCTGCATCCGCTCCTGATAGTGCTAATAATTATGATTAGTCTTACTATATGAGTGGTAAAAATACTAGTAGAATATTATTCAAAACTGCGAGGAAAACAGTTAATTCTATTTGCCTCCATCAGTCATTCTGGAAGCATCCTATCTCACCCAACATTCTCCACTTCCACGTCCCTTTCCCTCACAGCACTCCTTAGTTTTCAGCTATTCAGTTCTATATTTCATTGCGAGGCCATGCAGAACTTACATAGAATATTCATGAGTAAAAGTAAAGGGTTTATTGAGGAAGTTAACAGTTTACAATGCAGGTGAGAAATGATCAGGACATCTACTCAGTCAAGACATGTTATGACGTTCTTTCGAGACTGCTAATACATGCCTGCAGGGCATGCCACTCCATCGTAGGCCTCAATCCAGTCTGAACTCTAGTACTTCTTTCCTAAAAGACTACCCAGAAAGAGCCAACCAGGGAGCCATGTTCATTTCCATATTTCCTATTTGTATTTCACCTTTCTTCTACTTCCTCCTCCTTCAGCCACAAGTCTAACTCAACTCCTATGAACTTCCTTTCTCATTTCTATTTCCTTTCTTCTCCTCCTGAGATGTCCACTAAAATGTAAGCTGCCTGGGAACGAGATCTGAATACTTCCTGGGACACAAATGGACTTCAAGCCCCTATCATATACATATCTCTGTGAAATATTTAAAGACTTCCCAGGTTCAA
>NW_022104341.1:51413601-51427395 GCF_000313985.2 Echinops telfairi
TTTTAAACTAGTGAAATGACTAGGAAGAAGATGTAATCCTTCAAGGATGAAAGGGTGAATAGCTACACAACTCTCTGTTACCACCTTCTCCTACCATGAGTTTATACTGCTCAGTGGAATCTGCAGACCAGTAGTTTGTAAATGTTTTAAACACCCATCAGAGCTTCCCCCTAATCCAGCTTGCAAGAATTCTCAGCTTTCTAATGAAATCACTTCCATTTCTTCTTTGTGATAACTTTCAAAGAAATGTATTATTGATAAATTCCACTGTAAAGGGAACTATATCAGAGAAATATAATTAAAAATAAAACCTACTGCCAACTCAGGAAGCCTCTTCACTCAAATGAAAAAGAAGAAAATTTTATTATTGAATAAGCATTAAAATACAATGTAATGCATCACAATCACTAAAGATATTGCAAAAAGGAAAAGAAATCTGACCCTTTTATATAGCTAAGTGAACACAACCTATTATACTCATATTTAAAAGAGAAAATTGCTAATTTTCTAGTGCTTTTATGGCAGGATACCAAAGTTATGCCTATATCCTTCCAGGAAGCTGGGAATAAGGGTGTGATCTTTTTTTATTATGATATTTTTTAAAAGGTGGCTCCTGGGTCCTTGAGGAAACATTCTTGATTGATACACTTTTTAATGAGGAGAAAGAATTTCTCATTACAAGTTATCTACAGTGAATTTTGAAAGAACAGGAAAGGAAGGAAACCAATTTTTTAAACAGGGGGATTAAGCCCTATTATCTTCTATCTGTAATTGTTCTTATAATAATCAAATCAAGTGCTGTCTGATAGATTGTTTCTTGAAATAGCTGACATATCATGCATGCAGTACACATGAGTAGTTTGACTGGATCTCATTATTATTATTATTATTATTATTATTATTATTATTATTATTCCTCTATACTGAACCAAACTCCTCCTTGAGGTCCCTGATGCTCACTGGGGCTCAGTAATCTAGTCACATGTTTAAAAGAGGACGGGCTGATTTTATCTAAGTAATAAATGACTAATAAAATCCTTGACTTAATGTTGTCCAATATCTTTTGAAGCATAAAAAAAGGAAAGAACTATTCTAGTATGAAAGCTCAACAAAAAAGAAAACTTTTATTTCTTGCTCAGTAACCTAAAAATTTAGTGATGAGTCAAACCTCCCCAAAGGCATCTTGGAAGAAAAGTCTGGGGATCTCATTCGGAAAAATCTCAATCACTCAAAGCTCTGCTGAGCACAGCAGCTTTCTGAAACAGATGGGGTCCCCATGGGTCCAAAGTCCCAAGGTAGTTATTTGTCCTCAAATTCACTAAATTCAAGAGATATCCCAAGATTTAAAAGTAGATCACTTAAAATCAGAAACCTTGAGTTTGACCTAGCAATTCCCTGCTCATCCTACCATTTCCCTGGCTCTTTTATTCAATAAGTAAATATTTCCTTATGATATAAATGATCAGAATTCCTATAGAGGGAAGGCTGATAGCTGGAAGTGGGACTGGCTCAGCAGCAGTATCTTTGGTTTGGGTTTCTACAACCACAGGATTATTGTGAAAATATGTTTTCTTGGCAACCACTCATTTTACTTGCTGTTGTATGTATTTGGTGTGACTGAGGGTGTCTAATAACAATCATGAAGGACATTACGGTACTGCTGTGCCTTTTTCCTTAATCCACCTTTCAGTATCAACAATGTGTGTGGCTCTGACTAGGCTTAGCAAGGAAAGCCACCTGAGATGGTCCAGGTCCATATGGAGTTGCCTGTGGTGACTGTAAGTCCCCAGATGGGCTGAAACATCTGGAGACGGCCGGGATTCTCTAACTGAAGCAGTTATTGGCATCGAAGGACTTGTTGGTACACAGTCCCCAGCCAACTTCTTGGCCTTACTCCACATTCCACGCCCAACCATGATAGTTACAGCACAGCTACATTCCTACAATCTGCTACAGATAAATTCTAGGCTTACTGCCAGCCTTTGCCTATCTCTTGCTGCTACGCACAGAAATGGTGTGCCCCTTTAGCATCCTCCTTCCTTTGCTTTTCAATATGCCTTTCTTATGTTAGTACCCAAGCATCTTATGAATTTTTGAGGATGTCTTTAAAACTGAAAACCTTCCACTACTAGGGACCCTATACAAGTTTTAAACTGGTGTTTTAGCTAAACAGGAATATGTCCCACCATATCATCGAGGGCAGCATAAAGGAAAGTGCTCAATTAAAAAGACATTTAGATTTCAAGGAAGCAGTCCATTATTCCACAATGCACATGACATTGATTTTCACTACAAATGGATTAGAAACGCTGTGAGGATCAGTAGATTTTATTTAAAAAATAATAAAATCTCTACTTTTATTAGTTAATAAACTAATATTAGTTATAATATTAATAAACTTAATATTCTACTTAATATTATCTTGCATATGGCTGATTTAAGTGAATGCTAAAGGCAAACAAAGCCTTCATTTCAAATTGAAAGATACAATCTGAAAATCCAAATCTTCATTTATAAAATACTCCTTTAAATTAATTTGAGGCTAGAAAATGAGAAACATAATGAACTAAACATATTCAGATTTGAAGTATTCGATTAGAAGTAATCCTGGTGGCATAGTGGGCTATAATATGAGCAGTTGACCAAAAGGGCTATGGTTCAAACCCACCCACGGGACAAAGGCTGTTTAATCCTACGAAGATTAAAAGTTTTGGAAACCCCAAATGGTAGTTCTACAATGTCATACAGGATCACTATTAGAATTGGCTTGAATCATTGAGCTTTTTATAGTCATAGGAACATAAAATTGTCATCTTTATTTCTGTCTTAGGAAATATAAATAGTCCATTTAATCGGGATAGTTAAAAAGAAGCCCTATTAATTTTGCTAGAAGCAATATTAAAAAGATCTATACCTTCCAACTGTAGAAAAGAATAGTGAAAATAAGTATTAGACTGGATAGAGCATTTACAACAAACATTTCACGTATTAGGAAGAGACTTTCTTGGTATGTAGTAGACTTTATTGAGTATAGTATGACTCGTGACCACCCCATGTATAACAGTGCAGAACTATGTTCCTTAGAGTTTTTAGTATCTGCATTTTAGAAATAGATCACGAGGTTTTTCTTCTGGGGCTAATCTTGGTGAACTCCAACTTCCAAACTCTCTGCTAGTATCTGAGTTAATTCACTCTTTGCAACACCCAGGGACTCCCCTTGGGGTTTACTTAATTGCACATTACTAAATGGTGTGACTATAATTTCCACTCCCACCCAATATGTGGAATTGACCCTGTGAGTTTCCGAGACTCCTTAGCAGAGTAGAGAAACCCTCTTTCTGCCTTGGAATTGCTGGCAGTTTTGAACTGCTGACCTTTCATTTAGCAATCCAACGCATACCCGCTACGCCACCAGGCTCCCTATCGCAAAACTAGTTTGTGACTATATAAAGATTTAGGGATGCATTTTTGTCAGACAAACCCGATTCGGGAATAAGCAATGTAGAGTGCTCTTCACTTATAAGGACATTTCAGCACCAGATTTGCATCAACAGCTTAACTTGGTCAATACTGAAATTTTACAGATGATTATAATGCCTTTGTTGTGTTTTGTTTTGTTTTTCAGTTACATATATACCTCTATTTAATAAAAATCCATAAAATATATTTTCTAGAATATGGTATAGCTACATAGTTGGGGTTTTTTTAATGTATGCTAGACTTTTGCCTTTCATTTTCTGGGAAGCATTCCTATTATTCTAAACAAATATGCTTTTTTCAGGTGAACATTATTATTATTATTTGCTTTTTCAGATTAAACCCAATGGGACTTTATACAAACACATTGCTGTTTGCTCTTGAAGATCACTGTCATATTATAATTCCAAAGATAGGTTTTCTCCCTGATGGATTAGTCCAGATGTGTCCCAAACCTGTGCCAAATCAGAGGAAGGTTAAAGATCATGTGATTTCTGTGTTGGACCCTCTGTCAAGTCATGTTTACTGTCACCAAAAGGTTAGGCTCTAGAAGAAAGGAATCAGGTTGATGGATAGCGCAGAATGCATGTCAGGGAAATAGGCGAGATGACACGCACCTGTTTTCGACAGCGATAAGCCTTTCCGATTTTGCCCTGTCACTTTCAGTTTTTCAAAAGCACATTGCTTTTTGGTCTGGATCCTGAACATGCTGTAAGGTGTGCTGGTACCTTAGAAACAAATAATTCATTAATATGCTTCCTGCCAGTCCGCGGAAGATGTGGGCCTTTCTTTTTGTTGCCATGACTGCCTCCCTTCACTGGGTACTACCTGCTTCAAGCCTCTTGCAGCAAACAGCTATAATTATTTTGCACTTTTAACAAAAATATGGTAATGGGTAAAATAAATTAGAAAACCAGAAATAGTAAAATTGATTTTTAACATTATTATGTACATATAAATGTGTTCAAATAAAGAGGGTTTTTTAAAATGCCAAACTAAAATATAAGCACTCTTTCATCTTTTTATACCTCGGTTAATTTTTTTTCAAGATAAGAAAGGTACGAGAACTACAATGTGACTAGGTTTTAGTTGTACAGTTGTAAAGTACACAGAGAAATGGTGGCCTTAAAGCTGTGGGGTTCTCTGACATTGCAGGTCTGATGGACTCCATTACCACATGATGGGAAAGAAAGAGAATGGTGATTTCTACCCCATACATAGTTTTCAGTAAATCTTAGAGTGTCTCAAAATAGTAACTGGTATTTCCGGCCAGAGATGAGGGTTAATTTTTCCAAGACTGACTAACTGGTGGTACTGCCGTCCAATAACGACAACTCTCTTTCCCTTGTGTCCCAAAGAAATGTAGCTTCCTTCCAAATGCCTGTCCTCAGCTGCACTCTCCTGTTTCTCCTTACACTTTTTCCTCGATTTCAAAAACTCTCCTTTGTCCAATACTGCATAGAGAACACCCCTGTTTATTTATGTAAGCTTTGCCCTTTATCTTGAACTCAGTAGACCGTAAGCAGTTCAAAAGGATGGTTTGTTCCCCAATGAGCTCCAGGAGTCGGGAGCCTCTGACTGGAGAAGAGGTCCTGAGCCAGGGTCATGTGGACACAGGAATCCAAGTTGAAAGAGGAACGAGAATGACATGAAATTCCATTAGGAAGCAGGAAGGTGGTGAGACTAAGGGATTTGGAATGAGCAGGGTTATTGGCAGAACTTCTATTGATCAGCACTCAGGTGACAGAAGAAAACACAGGATATTCAGAGGGTACCAGGGACACAGAGCATGAAAGTATGGAGGTAGACATTCCAAGTCATGCAATCTTTGTCCAGGGAAAGTGCACCTGAGTCTCTGGGATTCAAGAGGATGGATTTAATACTGCTCGGAGAGGAGAGGAGAAGAGAAGCGTCACTACAAAGTCGCAGTGGCTGAAGTTGAAAACTAATCTCAAGCACTCCAGAAAGGATTTTAATACTAGTGGTCAATTTCTTGCCACTACATGACTGGCTCTCCAACTGGGTTCCCAGATCAGCAGTTTCAGCGTTGTTTGGGAAGATGCTAGACCTCATCCAAAGACCTCCTGGCCAGAAATTCCAGGCTATCACCCCACAATATCTGCATTCTTAAGCGCTTCAAGTGATTCTGAAGTGCACTAAGATATAATTAGTGTGTGAGGTGTAAACCACTGTGCTATATTGTTGTTGTTGGTAGGCGCCATTCAGTTGGTTCTTACGCACAACAGAAAGAAACACTGTCCAGTGCTTCGCCAGCCTCACAATTGTTCTTGTGTTTGAGCCTATTGTTGTAGCCTCTGTGTCAATCCATCTCCTTGAAGACCTTCCTCTTTTCCGCTGTACCACTGCTTTAATAAGCCTGTGCTTTCCCAGGGACTGGTCTCCCCTGACAACATGTCTACATAGGTCAGAGGAACTCTCGCCATCGTCGCCTCTACGGAACACTCTGCTATAATACTGCTGGCACCCTCTAGACGGTCTGCTGATTCTTCTATCAGACAGAATAATAGATTAACTCCCAAATAAGATTAGCACATAATACACAAGATTAATAGACCGTGAATGTTAAAAGAAGTATTATATTTTCCTTTGAATCCTCATAATATTTTTGGTATCAACTGCATGGTACAAGGGACAAGACCCTCTTTTAATTATCTCAGTATCTTGAGAATCTTGAAGTTGTCAATATTTGATCTTAGACCTGTGTTTCTCCAAATCCCATGCCGATTATTTTTTACCCACATTATTTCTGGGAGCTTATTTTATACTCCAGTCCTTAGCAGAAAGGAGAAGCAGCACTTTTTGGTATTATATGCCAAATTCCTAGTAGATTCACTTGAAATGATAATTCTGGCACAACTCTGAATAGCTACATCACATTGCTTTACTCTTTGGAGAATGATTATTTTCTTCAGTATCTGATGCCTGCAAGCGCAAGCACTGCTCTGGAGTGACAGTGAAAGTCTAGTCGTGTTCTTCTCACATACGGTTTCCTAAGGAGGATTGGCAAATTGTACCAGAAAGATAAACCAAATAACTGCTTAAAAAATATTTATTAAAAAAAAAGAAAAAATATACTTCTTGATATAATAGCTGTATATTTATGCATTAATACCAAACCAAGTGCCATTTGAAACAAAACTTTCAAAAGATAGAAATATATAAACAGATGTGTAAATGTTGAAATTTGAATAAATTCTCTTCTATAATTATACTTTTATAACTTTTATAGCATAGATAAACTATGTCCGAATTAAATAATGGAGAATTATTTATTAATCATGTCAATGATATTTTCCATGTGGTGATTAAATAGATTTTGAAATATTAGTGAGATTAATGATATAAAAATGAAGTGTCTTGCATTCTGAGTATTCCTGCCTGCAAATTGCTTTACAGAGCTTTTGTTCAGTCATGCTGGACATCAGAATAATACCACTAAGCAGAAACAGTGGTTCAGAAAGAGGAAACACTAATGTAGAATGCCTCCATTACAGAAATAGAGGCAGTAGTATCTTATTGCTGAACCAATCTTTATGCCAATATTTACACCAACTTGTAACTAATCCTATAAAATCAGCCACATAAAATCATTGCAACTTCATGTACTGTGCCCATAGTACATGGCCTACAAAGAAGCTAATAACGATGAAACATACAACTTTCCTCTAGTTCTTAAATGCTTCCTCTCCCCCACTATCATGATCCCAATTCCACCTTACAAATCCTGCTAGACCAGAGGATGTTCACTGGTACAGATAAGAACCAGAAACACAGGTAATCCAGGACAGATGATCCCTTCAGGACCAGCGGTGAGAGTGGTGATACTGGGAGGGTGGAGGGAAGATGGGGTAGAAAGGGGGAACTGATTACAAGGGTCTACATATAGCCTCCTCCCTGGGGGACAGACTACAGAAAAGTGGGTGAAGGACACATCGGACAGTGTAAGATATGACAAAATAATAATAATTTATAAATTATCACTTTCTGAGAGCTTATTTCATGAGGAAGGGGAGAGTGGGGAGGGAGGGGGGGAAATGAGGAGCTGATATCAAGGGCTCAAGTAGAGGGCAGATGCTTTGAGGGTGATGATGGCAATGGGTGTACAAAAGTGCTTGACACAATAGATGTATGTGGGTTGTGATGAGAGTTGTATGAGCCCCCAATAAAATGATTTTAAAAAATCATAGTTTGTTTGTTAGTTTTTTAATGTTGTGTGATGATTTTTAGTAGATCATTACGCCTTTTCCCCAAATTCTTCCTGTCTGGAAGCTTCACTAAAACTTCAAAATGTTAGCCTGAAGTGATGGAGGATATTGGCTATACGGACAGTCCATATGTACACATAGTACATATAGACGAGGAATTGAAAGCAATAATATCTCTTCTTTATGACACACAAACCATAAACTATGAGTAAGTAAAGACTGAATACCAGAGGAGAGAACCTAATATGAAATGATATGTAGCTAATTTTATAAAATGATCATTCCAGCCATAGCTTCCATTTTGTGATGTATTGTAAAATCTAGCGTCCAAATTTTAGAGAGTGTTATCTGTTATGCTAATGAGACATGATGCTGGTAGGATATATTTTGAGTCCCCACCTTACTACAGGGAATGATACAAGTCTCCAGCCTTTGTTTCCCTGGAAGGATAGTTTACAGATTTTCCATGAATCAAAAGGCAAAAACCATACCTCCAACAAAACCCCAGATGTGAAAAGGGTCCCCTATGTGATCCCTGCTTTCTAATTGGTCAATCAGAGGCTAGGACTGAGGCACTGGTGATGAATATCAGTAAGATGCTAGTTACTGCCACAGGAGAGTGCTTGCCAGCACTCAGTCATCTTGACGTGGGTCTCAGCATGCCTTTTATTTAACGAAGCAAAGGAGACCTACCTACTTTCCCCTACAGTCTTTTTCTGTTGTGTGTGTTGGGGGGGGGGGTTGCCTGCACTGTACAACTTTGGCAAATTTGTTCTCTTGCATGCATCCTTCATTTGATCTGTATCTGCCTAGCCTCTAGTTCTTGGTATTTGACTTTCAGCCTATCACTTGAACTGATTCACCAACTTCCACAGCCTGGTGTATGGGAAGCATCTTTCAGATGGACACTTGAACTTCAGCATTGGGACTTAACAACCTCCAACCACATGAGCCATTTCTGTTATGTTTCCTAAAGTCTGTGAGGTATTGTAGCAAATTTCATCACCCTGAAACTTAACATGAGGAAAGAATCTGGGATGGGGGAGGAGGAGTTGTGGTTGTCATAAGGGATAATAGAGAGGTATAACACTTTAGAAAAGTGAGATATTTGGGACAACTTTAATTTGCTTCTCAATGAGATCACTCTTGTTTTAAGTTTCCTAAAATAAATTATTTTTGCAGGGACCATAATTCAGAAAACAATATTCTCAGGAAATAAGGCTCACTGATACAATATAGAAAATTGTCTTTTCATTTGTTATCCATACACTTTATATATATAGGACCTTTACCTTTTCACTCATCTAGCCTCTTTGCTTTCTTTCTGAACACACTTCTAATCATTCACTTAACCAACTCTGTACCTTGGCTCAGTCACTGAGTCAAATCAACCTGATAGCAGTGGGTTTGGATTGATTGAGCTGAGCTATATAGATTTTGCTAGCCAGGGTTTTAATCCTGATATCATCTTAATTAATCATAAGTTGTATAGAGAGATATGACAACCTGCCCCTAATGATTGATAGCCTTGGAAATCCTGTGAGGCAGTTCTATTGTAGCCCTTATCGTTCCTGAGAGTGGGGTACTTGCAGAAGCTCCTGTCAACTGTAGGGTCTTAAGAAAGAAGGGATGAAATTTAGCTTGTCAATCAGGTCACAACTTGATGACCTCATTTGGAAGCACGATAGAGTTAAATACCTCGTTAGAGGCCAGACCCACCTCGCTCTGCTTTCCCTTTCCTACTGTTGAGACACCAGAGAACTAGGGGACCCGGATGGAGACCTGCACCAGTGCTGAAATGCTCCCACTGCCACTGGATCCGCCATGAGCTCCCTGCATTCAGCATCATTGCATGTGCTGCATGAGTCTAAAGAGGAATTTAAGGACTAGTATTATCAGACATATGGACTAATATTGAATTTATGGACTTGATCTAGCCTGGGCTGGGATGTTTTTATGATTACTTATTAATATAATTAATAATTTTATATAATATATATTATAATTAATAATTACTTCTTAATATAAAGTTCCCTCACACATATGTGAGTGTCAGTGAATTTGACGCTCTAGTCAACCCAATCTAACACAGAGTAAGAACTTGATTTAGGGTTTCATCACTGTTACCTTTACTACTCTTTGCCTGAAGTATCATAGATGCTGTGTCGATACTAATATATATGCATTGTTCCTGTCCTTATTAGATACACAGGGTGTGAGTTAATGCATAAAGAAAAGAGAGACAAAAATTTAAATGCATAGTTAGAATTTATGATACTCAATAGAAATAAAGAAACTTTGGGGGGTGAGTGATAATAACGAGAGAAGGCTAACTTACGGTGTCAGAGACACCCCTCTATGGGGGCGACAAGTCTGCAAGACCTAAATTGAGTCCAAACCAAAATCAGAACTCATTGCTATTATGATTCTGACTCCTTGAGCACTATATAGGATTTCTGAGACTATAAATCTTTATAGGTACATATGGCTTCAACTTTCTCTTGCAAAGAGATTGGAGAGTCTATCTGAGCCACTGACTTTGCAGTTAGCAACTCAACATCTAACCTATAACATCATCCAAGGTCTGTAGGAAAGGCCAGACAGATGGAAAATACAGGTCCTGGATGTATACAGCAGTGAAAGGAAATTTTAAAAGTAGAATCAGATATAGAGTTATAAGTCCCCGGTCATACAGGCTTCATAGTTGAATCTCTTTTGCAATATCTATTTTAAGCACTTATTCTTATTCTTAAAGGGACCGTGCATTGGTTGTTGATTTCATAAGTTATACTTTTCTTTCTTGATTATCTTTAACCGTTTGAAATTGTTATAGAGAATTCTGCTATATTGGATGTATACAGGATACCATACCCACCACAAAAAGAAAGATAATGCACCAAACATCAAATTACAATGTTAAAAATCTTCAAATTAAGCACCACTTAAGATTTTAATTTGCTAAATCTGTTTTCATAATTCTGCAGGCTTTGCTCACAGATAGTAATATTTAAAATGAAGTAATTAACATAAACTGATAAAAGAAAAAAATATCATGGTGATGTGATGTATCCAGTAAACCAGAACTGTGCAAACTCACCAATTAAATTTGACAAGTCCTTAAAAACATTTAATCCCACAGATGCAATATGACAATCCCAAAGTGGGAAGAGTACATAAAAATCACAGTTTGCTCCTTCATTTAGCTGTTCTTTCTTAAGGCTGCACAGTTAAAATCGCATTTAAGGAGTAGACAGAAGACAATTCAGTTAGCTCACAGACATCAGATGCAAAACTGTATCCCTGGGAGGATGCAACTGAAAATCTTTGTATCTTGAACACTTTGTATTATAATGTAGTCATCTCTTCTTGCCGTTTTTTGTTCATGTTAAAATAAGACAACAATAAGATTCAACACCCTTCAATGGATTAAAATATTGTTCATTGATTTTCCTGGAAATAATTTCCTAAAATGACATTAATGTCATGACTGTATTTTTTTTCTTTCTCTCTCTCTCTCTCTTGTTTTTTTGCTACTGGACAATAATATCTGTATTGTGAAAGTTTCTTAATCCAGTCCTAGGGTCAACATTAAGTTTTCTAATAGCAGTGAGTTTACATTCTCTTTAGGTAGACATGATGCTCAGTCCTGTGATTAATTGGGCAAGCATGATTTCTTGTATTTAGAGCCCACTTGTAAGTAGAAGTGAGAAATGAATTGTGCCAAGAGCCATCAGTTCTATTTTTATTAATAGAGTAGATTACATAGATCATGAAAACAATCTTCTAATTTATAAGAGTCAATCTAATATCTTGTTAAACAAGAGTTATTATTATTAAGCTTAAACTACTGAAGTGTATTACACCAAAGGGCCACTTCCCACATTGAAGAATACAGCAATGAATATTAGCATGATAACTGCATGCTAATGGGCTTTAGGCAGCCTGATAAGTTATTGATTATCTCAGCTAGTATAATTTATATCAGGAAAAAGTCAGTGTAGTTAGGCCCATCATTTTTGCAACTTGAAATAAACTCCCATGCTCATCAGCCACTTTATTCAGGGCCATGGTCACAGACAGAAGGCTTTGTCCACAGGTGGATGGGTCTTTTCAGAAAGAAGGAAAGCTTAACACCATTAAACCCTAACACAGAGAAATCTCAACTCCTGTTGTACCTATTAATCTAAACAGTAACTGAAATGCCAGCTGGAAGAGCAGTTCGCAGCCACTTGCCATTGTTCTCTTGCTAATGCAGATGGTAAAATTATGCTGAATTTTGTATTGTGCTCACTTTTACCAAGATAGACCTGAAATGGAAAAGGATGAAAAGTATATGTGATTATAAAAAGCTATGTTAAAAAAAAACGTGGACATGGACCAGCCAGTCATATTATTTAAAAGTATTTCTAGAAGGAAGATTTTTTCCATTGTGAATAATATTTAAACATATGCAAAAAGCAATTTTACAGAGAATTTTCTCCATGCCCGGTTTTGATCAATGTGGTTTGTTATGTTCACTGGAAATTGGAACCTTACAACCTGTGCTTCAGCTGATACCTTTCCCTCACATCGCTGCTCTTGATGGTGGGAAGAGAAACGCACACTGGGAATTGTAAAGGAGCAATAAAGTAACTTTAAATAAAGAACTACATAATAGTGAAGTAATGTAGACATTGTAAATTGGCAAGATTTCATGACATACTGCTACAGCTATTCATTTGAGGAAATGTTTGAAATTTTTCAAAGGGGCTTAGTTTCAGGCTTGGGAGGAATGGTTAAGCTTAGAATGACAGTTTGATAAACAAAGAATACTAAGAGTAAATGAATTGATGCTGTCTGGTGAATTACTCCTATTTTAATATCCTTTTCAGGCATATTTAAATTATATATTGTTTTCCCCAAAAGAGGATCAAATTTCAGTCACAGCTACTTATGATAGCTACTTGAATATAGTCTAACCTGATATCATTTGCTAATTTCAGCTTAGAGGGCCTGACTCCATTGTTTTCATGAGAAATGTGTTTGTCTTTTATATGCATGCATACGTACCGTAACAACCCAAAAAAATGTGCAGAAAATAGGTGGTTGACCAAATATGATTATGGCTGAAATAATGTGCCAGTTAGAACAATTGCATGATGGTTAAGATTTGGATTTGGGAGTCAGAATTTGCTAGGTTGAAACACCAGCAGTGTGACCTTAGCCAAAACATTACCTTCCTAAATTTCAGTTTGCTCAGTAATAAACTGGAAACAATTCCACCCTCTAAATCGTATAGTGTTGGTTTTTTTTAAGAACAAAAGACAGTAATACATGAACACTGTTTTAGCAAAAGGCACTTAGTGTGAATTAAACATATGATTATATTAGAGCTATCCAGTCATCTTTCTTAATTGACTAGAGGACAAGGATACTTAAATTACTCATGTTTAATTGTAACCAACCATGCTATTAAAGCCACATAAATAAGAATAAGTGAGCTCTATGAATGAGGATCCTACGATCAGGTTGCATTTAGAGATGGCCGTTACTGTTAGTTGCCCTTGAGTCAGCTGTAACACATGGAGATAGATCTAACAGAATGAAATGTTGTCTGTAATTTCATCATCTTCATGATTGTTGATGTGTGTTTCTGGCTATTGCACCCATCCAAATCATTGAAGCTTTCTCTACAGGTTGTTGACGCTCTACATCATTAAGACAATGTCCTGTTGTAGTGACTGTCCTACCTGGGGATGTGTCCAAAGTAAGCAAAGCAAAGTCTCCCTGTCCTTGCTTGCAAGAAGCAGTATGGTTACATTTCCCATAAGGCTGATTTTAATTGTTTTTAGTCTGACAGCCCATGGTATACTCAAAATTCTTCATGAAAACTACAGTCTAAACACCAGTGTTTCTTCTCCTCCCTATTGTAGCATTCAACTTTACATGACTATTAGAAGATTGGAAGGATAATGGCTTATTTCAGATTAGCCTTAGTCATAAAAATGAAATCTATGGTTTTAAAAATGGTAAGGCATTCTTTTTTTCTTTTTTTTTTACATATGTCTATATATATATATTTATTATTATTATTTTATTTTTTTAACATTTT
>NW_022104341.1:51428251-51433040 GCF_000313985.2 Echinops telfairi
TCATCCACCCTGGATTCCCTGGATTTCCAGTTCCTATCTGTACCAGTGTACATCCTCTGGTCTAGCCAGACATGCAAGGTAGAATTCGTGTCATGATAAGTCTTATTCCAACCGTGATGCCAAATTCTTCTCCTTCGTAGGTCAATGCTCAGGCAATTTGTTCAGGTTTCAGATAGAATAAGTATGGCGAACGGATACCTCTCTACCGCCCACCTTTTCCACCTTTCAAGCATACAGACTTCACCTTATTCAATTGGAATAACTTCTTTAAAGCTGATCAATGTACAGTTTTTCACATGAGCACAATTAAGTCTTCTGAAATTCATATTCTCCACACTGTCACTCACAAGTTGTCCATGCAGTTGACTTGGATTGCAGAAGAGAATCTGAAAGCTGCAGACAGTAGAAATCTAAAAAGAAGATTTCAAAAAAGGGCTCAAAAAGGCAAAGTAAAGTATCATAATAAAGTGTGTTGAAGACAACTGAAAACAACTGTCTTCTTGCGCACACCAACAGGGAACTTCTAAATAAACAAATCCAGAAAACATCATTGATATTATCAGATGCACCTTGGCTCAATAACAAGGTGTTTACTCGGTTTTTTATCAACTACTAGCAGACATGAGATTGTTTGGATGGGTGACTTAATGGTAGGTAATTCCCTTCAATAGAGGAGACCTACGTTTAATTCTCACCAGTGAACCTCAAGTATAGCTATCACTCACATGTTAGTGTGGGAATTTTTTTTGTTACTGTAAAGCTGAATAAATTCAGTGAAACTTCCAGACTAAGACAAACTAGGCAGAAAGACCTTTTGTTCTACTTTGGAAATTCAGCCAAATGACAATCGTATGGATCACAATGGTCAATTCTGGTTGCACATGGGTGCACCAGAACCTGAAGCCAACTCAGTCACACCTAAAAACAATACCATCTAGCAACTACAAAATTAGAATCCTCTTGCTTACATGAGTATATTGCTGGATTTTTGTACTTAACTTCTTACATAGGTCCATCGGTGGCACAACAATTAAGTGTTTGGGCTGAAAGCTTGGAGTTACACACTTATCCACTCAATGGCTGTTCAGAAGGAAAGCTTGAAATTCTGATTCTACAAAATTTACACCCTCTGTCATGCCAGCTATATTCTGTTAGTCGGGGTGGCTATGAGTTGGATTTTAATTAAGGGCACATTAATAACAAAAACAAATAGTCACATAGTTGTTTTGGAACATAGATTAGGTAATAGATTACTAATCTGTGACTACTTAGAAAACTCTAAACCATGAGTATTTTTTAACCATGAGGATTTTTAAAACCTTGTTACAAATTCCCATTTTAACTGGTATTTCTCCTGACCACCGAGGCATTATTCCCAAAGCTGACTTATTATTTTGCAGAAATATGTGTACACTGAGACCACAAAAGTATATGGAGAATTGTATTATCTTTTAATTCCCTTATTCTCATGTGCTCTTTGAAGCCCTCTCATGTGGTATCTTTCTCATCACCTCTATTCCCATTCCTAGAAAAACTCCTGCCAGACCTGTTTAGGCAATAGGATTATAGTTACATGCCATCATCTCATTTTTCTCAGACAACGTTGTTGATTCTCTTTATAAAGCTCTATCACTCCTCCCCCAAACACTGCAGGACACTATTTGCAACTTGATTCTCATATCTGTCAGGCAGCATAAGTCAGCAGTGTCAATACACCCTGGCTTTAGCCAAAATTAAACTGGCAGAAGAACATAAGATAGGAAATTGTGGAATTGGTGGATTCTATCAAAATTGTTTTTGTAACAGCATTTGAACTTTGTAACTTTTCTCCTTCAAAGATTATGAAATAGAAGTTTAGAATAGGGGAAGAAACAGTAAAGTATAAGGAATAATATTCAGCATTTCTGGGCCTTATACATCCTAGAATACCTATTCTCGATGTTAGTAAGTGAGCTAGTTACTGCAACACATAGCCTCACTTTCAAAAATGGTAAGATATCATGTAAATAGAAGCCAAGAGTGGTTGAGTATAATTCTTAATTATGTATTTACAAGCAATTTATTTTAACACTGGCCCCAATACATATAATTTTAAAAATGTGAACTCTTCCACTTGATTTTGATCCCACAAATAAAAAATCACTGCATCTATCCATAAGAATGGCAACATTTCTCTAAGGTTATTTATCCTGCTTAATGCTAGATAATATAGTTCTATTTTGTGTAAATGCATTAATTAATCTATATTTATTGTCTGTTTAGTGTGCTGTGATAATATAATTGTTAATTTAGTAGGGATTTGAGAGGCACAGAACAAAAGAGGAAGAAATATAAGGCCATGAAATAACTTTTTGAATTGTTATGAAAGCTTTTTCAGATTGACAGGTTTCTCAAAAAGCAGGAATTAATGAGAATTTAATTCCATGAAATTTACATTTATCAGTGAAATAATTTGAGGTCTTTAACTACTATGACCCAAGTGTAAGTATTATTTGTAGGAACTTGGGAAACATTTTTTGTAAACCTTAACCTTCTATTTTATTACCTAAAGATAATAAAAGCAAACATTCTCCAATATTCATGCTCTTGGTTTTTCTTTATTCTCTGTGGAGTTAAGCAAAAATCAAGACTTCATCACTTCTGATTTTATGGCTATTAAACAATTATAGTATCATTCTTTGGGCCATTGTTTACCCAAAATAAGTACTGTTAGTAATAATTCAAACAGCATAAATAAAGTTCTTAACATAGAGAAATTATGGTCCTTAAGTCAAATTTACTGCTATCTCCTTTTGTTAAAAGAAGAAGAGAAAAATACTAGTAGTATTGGCCCATGGAATCCTTCTGTGCTGCAGCAGCAGAGTTGAGTAGTTGCAACAGAGACATCTTGCCCACAAAGCCTAAAATATTCACTAGTCAGTCCTTTAGGAGAAAGTGTTGCCTGCCATTGCTCTAATGCATTGTCTAGTATATTTCTTTTCTTCCTCCTCCTCTTCCCTGTCTTTCTTCACTCGCTCCCCAGCCATCCCTTGGGATAAGCAGTGGACTGCTACCAACCAGGCGAGTGTTTCCAACTCACCAGCTGTCCCATGGAGGATAGACGAGGTCGTTTGTTCCCAAAGACGTCCAGTGTTGGAAACCCTACGAGTTGGAATCACTTGAGCTTCCCAAAATTCTGTGCTCTTTGATTAAAAACCACTTGCAAGTGGTCGTTTTCTCCATTCTCAAGGGACCCAAATCATGTTCCTTTTCATGGCTCTTTGAATTTAGGGGGGGGGGAAGTGATATATGAAATGGCAATATCAGGACATCCGGGTGTTAAGGTTTCTCAATGAAATTCTCATGAAACAGCCTTTGCCAACTTACAGAATGAGAAGTGTGTTGTGAAAAAATAAAATTCGTGGTGCACCTTTTCTCGGATTTTTCTCATGGAATTTCTAATGTTCTGAGAACTTAATAACAAATGCTGTCCCCATCCTGTGTACTTCTTGAAACTCTATCAAATTCTCTTTTTGTGATTCTAAAAAAAAGTCATCCTAACTTGCTTACTTGAAATAAACTGACCTTATAGATCGCCCAAGAAGTCACTCTTGATTGGGACTCTCCCTGCAACTCAACAACCACTTAAATAGAGCACAGACAAATGTGTTACTGAGAGAACCTGTCATATCCCTCCACTGATTACACAGAGATGTGCAAACCCATGTTGTTGAGAATAAACCAACTGACACATGAACTGGAACCTTAGTAGCAATAGTTTTACTTAACCTTTTACAAAATAATGAAAAGAGTTGAGGGTGGGCACTGAGCAGGAACCAGATTGTGCAAAACATTGTGAGCCATAGATTTATATTTTCAAAAATTACTGATTATCTGGTTGTTATTTTCCAAAATGGATTTTGGAAAACACTGTTGGCATGGAGTCAAATTAGGTGACTTAGTATAATATTGAGAAGCAAGCACATGTAAGAATACATACAAAATAATATTAATTTATAATTTATCAAGGGGTCATGAGGGTGGGAGGGAGGTAAAATGAGGAGCTGATACCAAGGGCTCAAACAGAAAGTAAATGTTTAGAAAATAATGATGGCAACATATGTACAAATCTGCTTGATACAATTGATGTATGGATTGTAATAATAGCTGTAAGAGCTCCAAATAAAGTGATCTTCAATACACATTGTACTAGATATTGGGAATTAGTTGTCATTGTCTAATAATTCAATGTTATTATACCAAGGACACAGGAATGATCAAGTCTTGTGATTCCCAGGAAGCTATACTGAAAAACAACAATGTCCAAATAGAATTAAGACACCCTATATATTTTGCAAAGCCCTCATATATTAGTCTCATATTTTTATTCATAATATAGTTGTTGAATGCTTACTAGGGTTCAGGCACCCCATAAGGTATAGTGGACACACACTGAATAAAAGATAGCCTCTCCTCTGACCAAGATTATGGTGCAATGGGAGATACATAGTGTAGGAGTCAGCTGGTTCACACTAGTTCAGCATAACTGCTACGCATGTTTTTGTGATTTCATCAAACCAGTTGCTAAAATTGTACTTGTAATCAGAATTCTGTCTAAGGTGGGCAGGTGGACAGCTGCTCAAAGTAGAAATCACAAATTTAAATTCCTTGCTCTTTTTTAATGTTCATCTGGGTGACAACATAGTCTAAGTGCCTGTAGTAATGTTCATTCCATCTAGAGATATAAAAAATTAGATGGAACCATGCTTGTGATATTTACTCATTAAAAAGAAACTTGTACTTCTGATGA
>NW_022104341.1:51433856-51441228 GCF_000313985.2 Echinops telfairi
AATCTTAAATAACAGTGTTCTTTTTGCCAAGTATTATTTAATAATATTTACATTAACATTTTAAAATTTATAACATAATTAGTTTTGTGTACCTCTTGTTGTTCTTACTTAAATATCAGGTGTATGGAATAATAAACTACCTTTAGATATATCTTTTTTATACTTAAAACAGTCATTAGGACATCAAACAAACTGTTACATTACTTGCATCCCACCACTGGAAAGGTAACAAAAACAGTAAAAATAAGGAATGTATAATTACAAGTTATGATATTTGCTATGACAAAACAAACTCGGTTCAGATATACGGCAAAGATAACTACCGGTAGTTTTAGAAATGGAAATCAGGGGGTAATCATTAATTAAATGAGATTTAATTGGTACCTAACAGGTGAGAAGGAACCGACTCTGGAAAGAGTCACGGTTGTAGGCAGCAAGCATATCATGCATGCGCAAGGCCTAAGGGTGGGTTGTATTTGACCCACAGAGAGCTGAACTGTTCAGCAAAGCTGGAGCCAACAAAGCACGGGTTCCGATGGAATGAGAATAAGAAAAGTGAAGAGGAGTGTGATAACAGGGAAAACTGGGAGAGGGATCATTACTAGATTGCATCTAAGTGCAAAAGGAAGCTGTGGAACAAACACATTGCGAAATATTATTCATAGCTTTTTAAAGAATGGCCTTGTACAGCTCTTGCTGGATTCTTTTCAGATACCTAATAAGTTGTTTCCTGGAAGCAGGAGTCGAGATTTCATATATCTTGGAGTGATCAAGTTTATTGCCAAGAAATAATAAATAATAAACCATTTTATACTTTTAAAAAGTAAAAATGTCATTCTAATAACTAACATGTTTCACCAAAGAATTCTGGTGTGACAACAGTTAAGTACTTGACTGGGAACTAAATGGTTGGTGGTTCAAAACCACCCAATTTCTCTGTATAAGCAAGACTTAACCACCGTAGAGCCAAGACCACCCTGTGGGGCAGTGTTCATCTCTTATATGAGACCACTATAAGTTGGAATGAACTCAAAACTACCCCATAGGAATAAAGGTATATGCTAAAGAAGCAACATTTGTCTGAATATTCTCACATGCGTGCAAAAGCTGGAGAACCCAAAAGGACAGCAGCAGAAGAAATGATGTTGGGGAGTTCTAAATATACCACCGTCTGCCAAAGAAACAACCAATCCGTATTGGAGCAGAACAAGCCTGCTCCTTAGAAGTCAGGTTGCCATCAGGATGACTCCGAGACTTTGGACATGTCATCATGAAAAACCAATGACTAATCAGGATATCGTGCTTGGTTAAGGAAGACCAGTGAAAATGAAGGCAAGCCTCAGTGACAGGGATCAGCATAGCAGCCTGAACAGTGGCCACAAAGACCACAGTTGGGAGGATGACACAGGGCCAAACAACCCCTTGTTCTCTGCACAAAGTTGCCCTGAAACAAAGCCTAACGAACAACAGTAACACGTGTTTTAAAGCTATTGTAAATAACAACTTTTAAACGATTAATTTGTGTGTTGCATACAGAGAGTTTTACATTAATTTTGTATTGCTCTGTGCATAGGATTTTATTAAGCTGTCTTATTAATCTAGGAGTCTGTACGTTATTTGAATTTTCTATTTTCACAATCATATTATCCACAAATAATGAGAGTTTTGTTTCTTCCTTTCTAACCTTTAGACTTTTATAATGGAGTAGGAGCACAATCCATTTTTATCTTTTTCTGGATTTCAAAGAAAACATTTTCAGTATTCCCCCATAAAATGGGAGCTTGATGGTATTCTTTCTACAGTTATATATTTTTTACACTATGGAAGTCTCTATCTAATCTCCTTCGCAAAACTTTTAAAATGATACGTAGATTTATATTGAGTTTTAGCAAACATATTTTTATTTGAGATGATAATGTTATTCTTCTCTGTTAACCTGTAAATGATGCAAATTAAATTCACTGATTTTATAAATTAAACTCTCCTTTTCTCTTGCAAAACCAAAATAACATGATGTTATTTTTCTTACTGCACTGGAAACTGTGTGCTAAGATATTATGTTCATTGAGAAGCTGTGTTAATATGGTCACATCTACGTTGGCATGGATGATTGACCCACTAATTTTCCTTTACATGGTTGCCAGTTTTGGATATTGATACTCTTATGAAACAATCGGTAAACATAGATGAAAGAGTTCTAGTAAATGAGAATTAACTCTTACTGTTCAATAACATATCTACAGTAAAGCTATTGAGGCTCAAGTTGACCTTTGTTTCAAAATATAGAGGATTTTAGAGTAAATTCAGTCAGAGATGTGAGGGAGGAGAAAGGGATGATGATGATAAATTTGACTCTGGATAAAATATTCAGATCTCTGTTGCTAAAGTTGTATGTACCTTCCACCCAAGGTACAATAGAACAAAACACTGTCCAGGCTTTCACTATCTTACAGTTATTGGTGTGTTTGAGCCCGGTGACAGAGCCCACTGTCAAGTTGACTTGGCTCATAAGGATACAATAGGGCAGAGTAGAACTGCTCCAAAGCTCTCCCAAGTTTACATCTTTACAGAAGGAGGTTGCCCTATCTTCTCCCATGGAGTGGCTCATGTGCTTGAACCCCTCGCCTTCCAGTTAATTGTCTAAGGTTTGTTTTAATTTTCTGAAGCTTCAATGGGAACTAACATATAAGCAATTGATACTTTGTTCCATAAACATGTCCTTTTTTGGTGACAGGTATTATTGAGTTTTCCATCATCTACTTACACAGATGTAGCAGACTTGATTTCTGTGTATTCTGTTTGGTGAGGTCCACGTGTATGATAATCATTTCTGTTGTTTTTATTAAAAAAAAGTGTTTGAAACAGGTAAGTCATGGCTCTTGAAAAATTCCATCATTTGATCTGTAGTTATTTGGATTATCAAGGATATATTTTCCAATGCACCACTTGCCTCTCAGTTTGTCATACTGTGTTGGTGTCTGTGTTACTGGGATATTAGAAGCTACATCACTGGTGTTTCAAATACCAGCGGGGTCACCAAAAATAAACCGGTTTCAGCAGAGCTTCCTGACTAGAACAGACTATGAAGAAAGAACTGTCTGTCCACTCCCAAGGGAAAAGCCATAGAAGATCTTAAGAACAGCACAGAAACATGCTGTTATGTGAAAAGAGGCAGCATTGACACAGATCGTGCCAGAAGATGAGGCCCTCGGGTCAGAAGGGATGCAAAATATGACCAAGGCAGAGTTCCCTTGCCAAAGCAGAGTCAGCCATAATGATGGGAAGGAATAAAGCTGGGGAGGAAAGCCTTTGAGACTTTCGTCTGCTGACCAAACATGACTCAGAATAAGAAGAAACAGCTGGAAGCATGAAGTAATAATCAGAAATATCAGTATAAAGCACAAATCTAGAACATCGGAAGTCAACAAAAAGGAAATGGGCAGGTCTTCCTAATCCTCCTGCCGTGGTTCAAGCCCCTAATGGTGTCCAGCTGTGAGTAAGTCTGGCTGCTGCCACCTTTCTCCGCAAGCCCCCCGAGAAACAGGCCAGGGGCAGCAAAAAGCAGAGCAGAAAAGAAAGAGAATATCAGCTAAGGCAAAACTTTTGGCCTAAAGAATAAGAAAGGAGAAAAGCAACAGAAGTTTTTCAAAACTAACTTAAATTTGGTCACCAAAATACACGTCAGGTAGCACAAAGTGGAACTGAAAAGAAATTGCAGAAAGACAACAAGAAGAAATAATTACAGGAGCTAAATGAACTATTCAAACCTGTTGTTGCTGGTCAAAAACCCTATGTCTTCTCACCTGACTTTGACTACATCTCTAAGTAGCTTCAGAGTAGTTGAAAATAAATTCAAATATAAGAATCATTTCAGAAAATGATTGTTGGTGATAACTGTCCACTCAAGTAGGAAGTGTAACTGCTTTTCCAACTTATGGATTTCATTGGTCATGTGTTATTAGCAGAAACAAGATAAATCCAGATATAAAACATCTTTTATTTAATGTCATTGTTGAGTGGTTTACTTTATATTTATATATTTAAAAAACTGCCTCGAAAATGAACACCGTGCTTCATAAAGGGAATTGCATATGCAGTGTCAGCATTGTGTCATCTTTGGACAATTAGGTAAACATTTAGCTGGACCTTCTTTGATCTGATAGGAACAGCTGTTATGTTTTGTGTTGAACAGTTTAATTTGTTCCTCTTCCTTTTTGCCAATAAAGTTGTAGATAAGGATTGTTACACATTAATATCTAAATTGTTTAAATGAGAAATGGATCACACAAAGATCAATATCCTATGTAATAATAGCTGTAGTGGACTTGTATTGGCCAATTTGAATCAGAAAATCATATGGCTTACTATGGTGGGAATGACATGATCAAGAGAAATGATGTTGTGTCCATAGGCAAAAAAAAAAAAAGACATGTCTAGACCTATCTCATAGTACAGTGTTGTCTGTGATATGATTACATATATCCCCATAACAGGAAATCCAGCCAAATCAACAATTATTCAAGGTTATGCACCAATCATGAAAGCTAATGAGAAAGAAGCTGAAGTAGTCTACCAATGACTTCAGAGTGAAATTACTCACACATGCAATAAAGATGCACTGATAATTATTGGCAATTCAAATGCAAAAGTCAGAAACAAAGAACAAGAAACAGCAGTTGGACAATGTGGTCTTGATGATAGAAAAAAGGCTGGATATTGTGTGTTGGAATTATGTAAGACCACAACTTTTTCATAGAAAATATCTTTCAACAACACAAATGGCAATTATACACAAGGACTTCCCAAGATGGAATACACAGAAATCTAATTGACTACATCTGTGGGAGAGATGAAGGAGAAGTTCACTATCAGCAGCTGAAATCAACTGTGGGAGTTACACAATCTCTGTCGATATGAGTTATTGAGAGTGAAGATGTGGAGGTTAGCCTGTCAATTAGGTGGTAGCTTTATTGGAGGTCCAACCAAGAAAAATGGCTCTCTGGAGACCAACCTCCCTCTGTCTCTCTGCTTTACCTTCTTGTTGAGACCAATGAGAGCCCTGGAGATGCTTCTACCACCACTGGATCCACATGACTTCCTGCATTTTGCATCATTGCATTTGCTGTGTGGGCCCGAAGAGGACTTTACAGACTAGTACTGGATTTATGGTCTAAATCAGACTTATAGACTTGATTTGGACTGGGCTGTGATGTTTTCTTAATATGCAATTACTGTTTTATATAAAGCTCTTTTTTATACATACATGAGTCTCTCTGAATTTTGTTTCTCTAGTCAACCTGGTCTAACACACCAGACCATGGGGTAACTGTGGAACAGACAACCAATGGCTCATATGTAATTTCAGGTTAAAGCTGGAGGAAATTAAAACAAGTCCATGAGAGCCTTGAGTATACGGTCTTGAGTATATCCCATCTGAATTTCAAAAACGTCTCAAGGATATAAATCAAGCATTAAAAAGAGATGAAAAAGAATGTATTAATATCCATATAAGGTTGTTGCTACTGTTAACTGCTGTCCAATCTGTTCTTGAGTTAATGTACAGTGGAACTAAATGTTTCCTAGGCCGATGTTATCCCAGTTTGGGTTGAAGACAGAACCTCTGTGTAAAATAAACACCATACATTGGACCTTGCATTTATCAACAAGCCAAACTACAGTGATATTTGTAAAATGAATTAGCTGGTGGAAATTATTTCAACAGATCCTCATGGCCTAGTGATTTCTTTGGTTTGAAAAATAAGCAAAGGCAAATAGACTCCAAATTTTCTTTTTAATCTCCTTGTCAAAACTACATTTTGGAAGTACTGAAAGAAGAACCTCTCCCATTAACTTCTGCAATAGGTCCTCCCACAACCAATATCTCGTGTCCTCCATATAAAAACAGAAGATTGAAAGGGAAACACATCTGGCTACATTTTTTGCTTAAAACCTGAGCAAGTCTTAATAAAATGGTAATCCCCAAACTCTAATAAAGAGTAAAATATATTTGAAGTACAATCTGCCCTGATTGTGAACATAAGACTTACTGACAACTCCTACTTATCCTCCTACATAATACTATTATATACACTTGCTTTTACTGATCCATGGTTTATCCGATTTCTATTCACAACAAATTCATCACATGCACCTCCCTTTCCACACATGCAGCCTGTAAAGTATTAAGGAGACTCCATGGCTTTTCCTGCATTATTCAAACCAACACCAAATCTACTGCTCTAAAGTGAGTTCGAACTTATAGCAACCCTATAAGACAAAGTACATCTGCACACCCCTCCCCCCAGGGTTTCCAGATTCAGAATGTCACATTTTTCTCCTACAAAACAGTTGGTAGGTTAAAATGGACATCTTTCTGATTAGCAGTGGAGGGCTTTAACGTCAACACCTTTGCTTGTGCTAAGTGAGGCTAAATTAAGAACACATGCATCTGTTCCAAATTGACATACATATTCTGAAAGACACCATTTGTAATATATCTTGTTTATAACCCATGTAGTACATATACTACACTTTAATCACAAAATCTAATTCATTGTCAAAATCCTTTAAAATTATTATTAATTGGGATTAATACATATGTCAAATCATCCCATAATTCCATCACATCCAGATGAATTGTACATTTGCTACCACAATCACTTTTCAGGCATCTTTTTCATATGGACCATTTGACATCATCAGCCTTTCACCCCTCCGCCACCTATGTCACCCTCCCCCCAAAGCTTTATTCCCCTTGCTGACTCTATAGATCCATTGGTCTTGGTTTTCATATACCCCGAAATGAAAAATTCATATAACAACTTCAAGAGGGTGGCCCTCAATGACATAACACTCCCGAGACTCCTCCTAATATTTCCAACCAAAAACAAAACAATACAACCACAAAATATATAAGATTTTTGGAAAACAGATCAAGTCCAGCATGTATCCTAGGGGGAATCTGCTGACAAGTTTTAGTTGTTCAAGTCAGGCTACTGCCTTTGACCTTCTATACTCCACTCACCAAGGTACTCCATTAATGACCACTTTTCTCCTATTCCTCGATGGTGGATAGAGAGAATTGCCTGGAGGTTTATTTCCTATGTAGTTCCCCCAATGAATCTTGGGGTCACACTGTCATCCATAGCCCTTTGCAAACCAGAGTCTTATAGTCTCTGATATTAATCCTTCCCTTCAACTTTGGATTATACGCTTCACAATCCTTTGGTGACTGATGGTGGTGTGATTCTTCCATGTGGACTTAGTTGACATCACACATAGATGGCTCCTTGTTTGGAGACAAGTCGTTAAGATCCCAGACACTATTTGATCTGATAGCCGGGAACCATCTGTATTAGTCTAGGTACTTTGG
>NW_022104341.1:51443352-51460523 GCF_000313985.2 Echinops telfairi
CAAAAACCATTCCTGGACCTATGTTTATTTATTTGTTTGCTTTGATCTTTCGATTTATTCTTACTTGAAAATTAACCCAACTGTCATGTCATTGCAGCATTCAATCTTATCAATCAGAATTGTAAAAACAAAACAAACACCTCTCCAGAGTTGCTTGGCTCTGCCTTTGTCTAGGGTGCTTAGTGAAGGTGCTCTTCAAGCCAATCATGTCCATGTGTCCATGGCCATTTGTCAATTCTTCCTTCAAGGACAGTGTCAGTTGGAGGACCGGTGCTGGAATGAACATCCTGGCACCAAGGTGTAACCAGAGGACAGCAGCAACCTAAGGAACAGAACTCAGGTAGTAAGAGACATGGAAGGGATGCCTCAAACCAGAAGCACTCCAGTGTCATCCAGCCATCCAGTTTCTCCTAATCTGAGCCATGGAGGGGCAGCAGAGATCAAGAGAAGTCATCAGTAGGTTCTTTCCACTTTGGCGCCTCAGCAGAGTCTTCTATCAGAACACATTCACATCACTTAGCACTGATGAGGAGAGAGACAAAAGGACACTTTTTTGAAGGAATTGTTAAAGATATAGAAGTCTGTGTAACTTCTGGGCAGTGGATGTTTTCTGTTTATTCACCAATGAAAGATAAACCTAATATTTCAGGAACTTACTGCTATAAAATTCTTGCCAAAGACATCCAAAAACTAGTATTAAGTTTTCTCGATGGGATAAAGGAAATCAAGGGGAAATTTTCGGGAAGAATTAAAATAAAACAAAAAAAAATTTTTTAAAAGAATTAAAATAAAACAATATAAGGACAAAACAAGGAATTTAGTAAGGAGATACAACCCTAAATAAAAAACAGCTAGAAATTCCAAAGCTTAAGAAGTAAGAAAATATAAGGCCTGCATAACTTTAATAATTTGGATTTAACAGACATAGCGCACACCACTCAAGAGTAGAATGGTGCACACACTACTTCGCTGCACATGTTGGTGTAGACTGTTTTTAGACAAAAAGAAAATTTCAGTAAGCTTAAAAAAATTGAAGCCTGAAAGTATCTAATCTGACCATAATAGAATGAAGCTACAAGTGAATAACAAAACAAATAAGAAAAGCTAAATAAATGTATGGAAATTAAACACTATTATAATTACAAATCTGTTGGGTTACCAATGAAATCAAAAGAAATACTTAGAATCTTAAGAGTGTAGTCAAAGAGGTAAAATATCATTAATTTTATTGAGTCTTGATTCTAGAGTGTACATCATTTTAGTAGCCTATGTGACAAATTAGGAAGGATAATTAATATGCTTTCCTGCGGACCCAAATGTGATGGTTTCATTGCGGAAAGCAGTTGTTGGGTTAAGCTGTGAGTTGTCCTACCCTCTTCACTCACAGATTATTTTTCTTGAAAAAAACATGTAGCAGACAGGTGATGGATATTTAAACATAGTCATTTGGCAGACATGTTCTCGAACAACCTATTACTTCATATAAGCAACTGGCAGTGTTCTTTGCCATGAGAAAATGTAAATCACTATGCAGAAATTGGGATTATGGAGAACACTTTCCTGCCACCAGCTTCTCTTCAGTTGGGTAGATAGAGATATTAGCACGTGAACTTTTGAATAATGTCATATACCAAAATGGAGAAGTAATGCATAATGCAGTACTTAATGAACCAACATCTTCCAAGTTTTGTTACGAAAAATCCAATATAAGTGAATCCGATTGATTTTAATGTAATACTATTAAAAAATATATTGGTGAAACTACCATTTGTCAAGATTGGGTGTTGTATCTAAGAGGTATACTCAGTTACCTGGAATAATATTAAAATCTTCTATACCCTGAAGTTATCTTAAAGCTAGCCTGTCTACCTGAGCACCATGCGAGTTAAACTTCAGTCTATGTGGGATCAGAGTTTCAGTATATACTAGAAAGATTAGATAGAGACTGTATCTAGTGATGAGTTTGATAAAGAGGGGCCAGTGGTTATACAGCTGCAAGAATGTATGCAGTATCACTAAATTGTTAATGTAGACACTGCGTTTCACTACATATGCTCTCAACAAAACAGATTGGGAAAATCTTCCCCTTTCAAATGAAAAAACAAACTCCGACCTACTGAACATTTCATGAATTCAACAGATTTATCAATCCACCAATCTCTCTGCAGGAGGCAGTTGAGGCTTTCTATCCCGTGGAGTAACAGTCTCCGAAACGCCCAAAGGAAGTTCGACCCTGTCCTACAAGGTTTCCATAAATCGGAACAGACTTGATGGCAGTCAGGTGTTATTGTTGTTGTTGTTGTTGGGTGTGTGTGTGTGTGTGTGTGTGTGTGTTATTATTTATTTATTTATCATACAGAAGGAAAAATAACTCATCTGTGATTACATCTTGCTATTTATAAGCTCCAAAATCCACTTTTCAACATTTCTTGGCACAAAACCAGGAATGCAAGTCCACAGTTTGAATTCATTTTTAGAAAAGATACTTTGGATCATGCATATACATACTGTACTAGGGTTACTTGAGGACATAAAATTTTAAAGTCAGCACAATACAAAGATAAGTCTGAGGCTTTTATAGAAGATATTAGCTTAAACCACCTTATGACATTCCATTAGCAATTTTCTTTGGGATAAATTTTTAAACCATCACAATTTTTCCTAGGTACTTAATAGCTATCTTACAAATCACAACTTCTCCCCTTTGCTGCTTCTGACTATTTAGTTTTAAGATTCAGCTTTTATCACAGAAGTTTTTAAGAAGCAAGTTCTAAGCTCGAACTAGCTCAAATCAGTACTTCTTATCAATTTACTGGAATTTCCTATGTTTTCATGATTTTATGTTTTCCTGGGCTATATAAGTGGATTTAACCCAGCATATAATGTGTCCTTTTCTTTTCTAATCTAGATAGCAATGATCCCATTTCAATAAGAGTTCATTTCTTGAAAGATGAGAAAAGTGATGTTATTTTCCATCCATTAGCTCAGTCTATACTGAGGTCCTTTTATTGTCCTCTTTGTTGGCTAAGCCTGTCAACTATCAACAGTGAAATAGAAATGTACACTTTTCAGGAGAACGAGCCTGGAACACAGAGTACAGAAGATATTTTTTGACTTATAGAATGTGTTTTGTTTTATTTTAGAATAATTTAAAATTTGTCTTACCAGCAATCTGACTTTAGAACAAATGTGAATGTGATATTTACATAGTGACCTCAATCCTTTTATGCATTGGTTCATTTATCTATTTTTTCTATTGCAATGCACATTTTTGACTATTCACCAAAGATCTTAGGACCTTTAAGACATATTGATGAATTACCCTTTCTTGGCATCTATTAATTCTTTTTACACCAACAGAAGCTCCTGAACTTCTGGTATTTTTTATTAAGCCTTTTATGAATTACAACAAGCTGGCCAGGGTATATGACCTCTTTTGTTAGTTTTTAAAGCTCTCATGAAATATTTAAAAGTCATTAATGAACACATGTTCTCTCAGCATCTTTGTCATTATATTAATATAAAATAATAGATATATTAACAAGCTTTCTTATTTCAAACTCTCCTTGGTTTTTTTTCCGCCTACTGTCATATGCTTTGGATAGCATTAAATAGAACGGGAATTCCATAACCCTTTATTGTGCTTATGCAGAACTTGTGCATAGCCAAAGATGCAGTTGTTCAAAGAAAACAAGAGAATACTGCATCATTCAAATTCAAGAAGGGTGTATCGGGGCTGTATCCCTTCAACAGGTGTATTCATACTGTATCCTAGGCAAATAATAAGAGAAGTTGAACTATATGAAGAATGTGATATCAGAATGAGAGGAAGGATATTAAAAAGCTAAGACATGCAGGTGATACAACTGCTTAGTGAAAGTGAGGAGGACTTGAAGCACTTGCTAATGAAGGTCAAAGTTTGAAGCCTTCAGTGGGGAATAAAACTCAATGTAAAGAAAATCAATATCCCCACAACTGGACCAATAGGTAACATCATAAGTGGAGAAAAGGTTGAAATTGTCAAGGATTTCATCTTGCTCGATCCACAACCAATGATCATGGGGGCAGCAGTCAAGAAATTGAATGACACGTTGCAGGAGGTAAATGTGCTGCAGAAGACCTCTTTACAGTATTGATAAGCAAAGATGTCACTTTGACAACTAAGGTGTGACATGGCATTATCAAAAGCTCTGTATGCATATGAAAATTAGACATTGAATTTAAAAGACTGGAGAAATGATGCATTTAAATTAAATTGCTGAAAAAAAATGTTGAAAATACCTTGGACTTCCAAAAGGACAGGAAAATCTGTCTTGAAAAAATGTACAGCCAGAATGCTCCTTGGAAGCAAGGATGGGGAGACATTGTCTCATGTTCTTTAGCCATATCATCATGAAAGACCAGTATCTGAAGAAGGATAACATGTTTATTTAAGAAGAAAGACATCAAAAAAAAGATGAAAGTCCTCAACAAGATGAATTAACACAGTGTGGTAATTACATAATCTGATGTCAATTTGAGAGGATTACAAGTGGAGTCTGGCCTGTCAATCAAGATATAACCAATGAAGCGTCTGTGTGGGCTTGGCCTTCTCCTGAGAATTCTGGCAACTCTGGTATTTCCTCATTGGAGGTGGAAGACACATTCTCTCTCTTGACTTACTTCCTTGGAGACTTTCTACTGACAAAGCTGACTCCCTGTGAGACATCCCTGAAGAGAAGCCACATGGATCTAACCTGATGCAGCCAGAAGCCTTGACTTGGAGAAGCCACATGGAAACTCCTGCCAGTGCTGAGGTGCTTACAATGCCACTGGATCTACAAGACTTCTCACCAACTGGCCTGTGATCTTCCTACATTCAGTGTCATTTCTTTCATGAGTCCAAAGAGAATGTTATAGATTGGTATTGGACATATGGTCTAATATCAGACTTATGGGTTTGACTGGACTGGGTTGGGATGCTTTCTTAATGTACTATTACCCTTTATATAAAACTCTGTCTTGTACACATATGAGTGTCTATGAATTTGTTTCTCTAGTCTACCCAAACCAACACACAGTGACTACAATAATGGGCTCAAACATAAGAAAAGTTCTGAGAATGGTGCAGGATGGGCAGTGTTTAATTTTGTTGCATATAAAATCCCTGTGATTTGGAAGCGACTCAACATCACCTAACAAACACCTCACAACTGTCATATGCATGTGAAAGCTGGACCGTGAGTAAAGAAAACCTAAGGAGAAGGGATGCATTTGAATGACCGTGTGGGTAAAGAGGAGTGCACATATCATAGGCCTGCATAAGAAGAGACACATCTGTCTTGCACCCTAGAATGCTCCTTAGAAGTAAAACTCCTTAGTCGTCAAACATCATCTTACTTTCAATTTGCCATTAAGATGGGACTGTCCTGGAGAAAGGCATCATATTTAGTCAATGTAAAAAAGCAAGACCCCCAGTGAGATGGATTGACATAGTAGCTGAAGCAATAGGCTTAAACATAGCAACAATCATGATGATGGAACAGGACTAAGCTAAGTCACGGTTTTGTCTGTTATACAAGGGGTTGGTATGAATGAGAACCAACTGGATGGTATTTAACAACTGTCTCCTGATTTCTCATCTCACTTTTCTATAGCCTTCTATTTTGTTTCCTCTGTCAGTGTGTTCTAAAGACAAGCGTTCATTGTGATGTTTTGCCTAGTCACCTCCCAGCTCTGCCTATTGCGAGTGGCTCTTTTTCAATGATTTGTTGAGGAAAGATTGTTTGTTCACTCTAGTCTCTAATCAGCTTTAAAATCCCACATACTCATTAAAATGCAGGGCATTTCACCCTTAAAATAGTCTATCCACACACATGCCCTGCTCCATTTTCCCTTGTTTATATACCTATAATATTCTTCCACCAGAACTTACATGACCTGTTCTCTTATTTTATTTGTTTGTGTTCAAATGTGGTCTTTTCTAAAGCCTGACTTTCCATGAAAAATAGCTTCACTTTTCCATCTTTCGCAGTATTTCTCTGTTTGACCTAGTTTCTTTTTCTTCATACTGGTTGTCACCATCTGCAATCACATATGTGCTTGTTACTGGCTTATCATATGTCTCTGCATTATTATGAAAACTCCGTTAGGGAGGACCTCATTGGTTACCCCTCTGCTTCTGCTAAAATGCCCTGTCAACCCTTGTCATTAGCCCTCCATACATTTCTCAATGTGTGTCTTCCACTTTCAGTTTTTTCTCTCTCGATATCATATTTATCTGTCGAAGCCTACTGGAAACAGTATGACACTTTTATTAGGAAGCACTCTGTTATCTTCCTAGTTAATAGTTTGCCTTTGTCTTTTGATACAAATATCCTTTTGAAATTTTCAGTCATGGATTTTTATCACATTCTGCCTCAAAATGCATATGTGTTCCAATGTTTTTCCTCCTCATGATATTTTGTTTCCTTTCAATCAATAAATGAATGCTGTTGCACTCACAAATCTTTGGCGAGGCCACAGTGCAGTTCATTTTTCCATCTTTCGAAGGCCTAATATTATGATCCGAATGTAGAAGAAATTCAATAACTATTTCTTGTTAATCATTTCACTCTCTAAAAATATATTATTTGCTGAAAATTTAATCATATAACACTGTAACTCACTGCCACCTCGTTGACTCAGACCCATAGTGACCCTATAGGGCAGAATAAAAGTGCCCCATGGGTTTGCAGGGATGTAAATTTTTATAGGAAGAGAATGCCTCCTCTTTCTCACTCAGAGTGGCAGATGAGTTCCTTGTCATAAAGGACAGTCATTATTTCGACTGTTTTTGTTATTATTTGAAAAAAATCTGCCATTGATATTGTGGTAAAGTAAGTAACACTGTTCTCTCCTTTCTTGTATATGGATTCTTAGGGTTTCGTATATCAGGTTTCCTTACAGAGGAAACTACCTACAGCTTTCATTGACTCTCCATCACTTTTGCTAGTATACTGTCTATGGTAAATTGAAAACCAAATAATATGAATACCCCACTGAGATTACATTTGTTAAGTGGCCCACATTGAGAGGGCAGACTCACGATCACTATTAAAAACCTAGGGAAACCCAGGGAGCAATATTCCTCTACATTCAGCAGCTGCTACCTAATCCGCTTTCCCTTAGCAATGACAGACAGACCACAGGGAGGCCTCCTGTGTCTTTGGGACTTGAACTTCTTATACTCACAAATTAGTTTGACATAAATAACAGCTGCTTTGGCCTCTTGTGATATAATTTCTGACAAACTATCTGATGTCTTATCTAAGAGGCAGAACTAGAAGTAACATCAATGGGGGATTTCATTTTATTTGTTAAACTCATGAAATCCAGGATTTGTATACGATGTAAAATTACCTGTCCTAAATGTCATGTTTGTTTGCTCAGAAGACAAATAATTTCTCTTTCTAGATTCAAAATCCTCAAAAAAGTTAGCACTATGATTGTATTGAGTTTATAGAAGAAAATTTAGTTTTTTATTTAAGTTTTAGGTTATATATTATTTACTTTAATAAATTATATGCAGCTTTAAAAATAAACAGGTCATATGGTACATTTAGTATAATAACAGAAGCTACAAAATTAAAAATAACCCATTTATTTTACTCTTTTTTTTTTGCTCATTTCAAATTACATTCCTGTCATTCTTGGATTTTTTGAAAGGTAATGGAAGAAATTATAAACGAATCCAAGTTTGGGTAGTGGTTACACATTGGGCCGTGATCTGCAAGGTCAGCCGCTCGGGACCACCAGTCCCTCTAAAGCAGGAAGACTGTGCTCCTACTCCCCTAAAGAGTTACAGTCTCTGACACGCATGGGCAGTTCCACTTTGTCCCACAGTATCACCATGAGTTGGCATCTGCTTGAAGGCAGTGAGTTTTGTTTTGTTTGTTTCGCTTCTGATTGAAAAAATTAACTTAAATTTAGTTTCCTAATATCTTTAGCTTAACTCTGATGAAGTTCCCTTATAAGACAAAAAGTACTTATGTAAAATCACAGCAACCATTATTAAACAAAAATATCAAAATGTGAAGCAATTTTTTCTCAACAGATCTTCTATCAAGGCTCATATGCTTTTAAAGGTGGTGTTCCATCTCTGCACGTGCCAGCAGATCAACCAAAGTGAGCTGGTTTCCACAGTGTCAGACAAAAATCACACAACAAAGAATGAATAGACCAGGGAAGGTGGTGAGAGGTGTACTTCTGAGTAATTAGCCACTGAAAATTTTATGGATAGAATCAAAACATTATCAGATACTAAAAACCTCAAAAAGGAAACAGACACTTAGAGTTAGGGCCGGAAGATGAGCCTCTCAGGTAGACAGGGACTGCAAATATGACTGGTAGAGGCTACCATAAGGATGGGGATGGAGTAAAGCTTGTGGGAGCTAAGCCTTTGGGACCTTCACTTGCTGATGGGGCACAAATCCACATGAGAGGAAATAGCTGCAAATATCAATTAAAAATTGGAATTGGAACATACAAAGTATGACTCTAGGAAAACAGAAATTATGACAAAGAAATGGAATGCATAAAATTGACATTCTCACCAGGAAGGGCTGAAATGAACTGGTCTTGTTTTTTACGAATCAGAAAATCACAAGGCTTACTATGCTAGGAATGATACAATCAAGAGGAGTGGTGTTGCATTCATCACCAAAAAGGGCATGTCTAGATGTATCTTGAAGTACAATGCTGTGATAAGATTTTATCTGTCTGCGTTCAAGGGAATCCAATGATTACAACTAACTACCCAAGTTCATGATAAACAAGTTGAAGAAATCTACCACCATCTTTAAACTAAAATTCATCAAACATCCACTCAATTTGCCTTGAAACTTATTGGAAATTGAAATGGCAAAAGTTGTCCTATCTGAAGCATATCATGGTTCACTTATAAAAGCTTGATTATTCTCAGAAAATTCACTTTTAAATATTTTAGCAAATTTTTTTCCTATGTCATTTAAAAGATTTTTTAACTATTTGAATGAAATTGAGAAAAAATGCACTTAAGCTAGTAACATGAAGCTAGATATTTTTCTAGTCCTTATATATTTCCATGTAATTCATTAAAATATATGTGTGTGTGTGTGCATGTGTGTGTACACATATATATTGGGGTAGGTTGTGAGAGGGAATAATAGGGAGTGGATATCAAGGAGGTCAAGAAGAAGGAGAATGTTTTGAAACTAATTGTGTTATCAAGTCTACAATATTGCTTGATGTGATTGGACTATGGAATATTTTGATATCTATAAGAGCTCCCAATAAAATGATTTTTTTAAAGATATCACAACAATGCCACATGTCATAGTGTTTTTATTTGTGCTATGGACATATTTTTAATCACCAACATATTTTTCCTAGTTGATTAAATTTAACAGGTACAAAATATTACAATTATAAATGTATAGATAGATTTTCAAATTCAAATTGTGGGAAATTTATAATTTTTTTCTCATCTTTATATTTTGATACTTGATAATGCCTCAAACAATAGTCTTTCTTTATACATGAAACACCCACGTGAAATTACGATAACACCCTGGAAGTGGAAAAAGTGCATACACTGTTCATAGATTTTTTTTTCCCACTCACATTCACTTAGTACTATAGTATATGATTCTGTCTTGAAGTGAGAATTTTAGAAGCAGAAGAGAACAAAATAATAAGCTACAGATTGACACTTGAATCAAGAGATTGTAAGACATAAATATAGAAAGTATGAAATTAAATTATCTTTAAATTAAATTATCTTTATTCAAAAACAATTTTTAAAATCACTTTTCTTCTAGCCTCAATTAACTCTTTGCTGAATGACTGCAGTAGCTTTCAAACTATTCTCCCACCAGTAACCCATATAGTTGATTCTTGGTAAAGGAGCCAAAATGGTCACGTAACAGAGGTTAGACTATGTCACTGCTGGAATGGAACCCTCATTGTTTAACAGTTCACTTTTAAAACCAAAGTCTTTTAATTGTCCCAGAAAGTCTGCATTAAAAAGAATTCAAATGCTGAAGGCAGCAAATGTACAAATGTGCCTGACACATGGATTGATGGGTGGATTATGATGAGTTGTACGAGCCTCCAATAAAATGATTTTTAAAAATCCATTACTTATTTTTTAGTTATGTCTTATCACTCTGTGCTTGATCATTGCAATTCAGTGGCAGTATAACACCTCCAAGTCAGCCAGCATTTTCTTGCCCCAGGGCCTTTGCACTGGCTTTCCTGCTGGTCAAGAGTCTGCTCATTCCATATAACCAGAAGTTATTTTTCACCCCTCCTTCAATGCTCTAGTAAACAATCACTTTCACATTGTAGCACTCACTAACAAACCTACCTAAAGAAACAATCCTCTCTACCCTAAACTTTTATTCCTCGAATCTGTGTTTATTGTGGGTTTTAGTTGAGTTTTGTTTTTTCCCATAAACACACTGGCTAACATACTATATCATTAACTTGATCATAATTGTATTCTATTATCTCTATGAAGACAAAGAATTCTGTTTGGGACAGTATTTAACTCTTTGGGGTGTTATAAATAATAAATTTCAATAATGTTTATAGAGTGTTGAAGCACCTCATATTTCTTATAAGTCACTAACTATAAAAGCATTAACTATATATATATATCACTTAGAGTGAAAGCTTATTATGTAACAGATATTGTTTTAAGTACTTTGTATATATTAACAGTAACCACTGGTGATAACAAGCTTAGTATTTCTTTCCTTTTGAAAATGAAGATATACTCATAGGATATAGCTTTCTTGGAGTTCCTGAGTAGTATAAGAAGTTAGAAAACATGGCAAAGAAACCAACTCGCTACCATTGGGTGGTCGAGTTCATCCTTAGTCATAACACCATCTAATCCAGCGGTACTCAACCTGTGGGTCCCAACCCCACTGGGGGGGTCTAATGACTCTTTCACACATCTCTGATGGTCTTAGGAACGACCTTGTCTGCCCAAAAGTAAGACATCCTCCCAAAATAAGACCTACTTACAGTTTTTGCCTCTCACTGAAATATAAGGCATCCCCCTGAAAATAAGACCTCCCCAAAAATGAGCCCCCCAAACCGTAATTCTGGACTCTGGACCATAGCAGCAGGCACAGCCACGCAGCTCACTGTTGGCCACAGTACAGCTGGAGCAGACAGGAAATGCGAGGTCTCTTTTAATACAACATTAAATAATAAATGTGTACCGTATTCTTCTTCATGGAAAAATAAGGTATCTCCTGAAGATAAGACCTAGCGCATCTTTGAGAGTAATAATTAATATAAGACACTGTCTGTTGTTCAGAGAAACAGGGTAAGACACTGCTCCTCTATCCATCTCCAGGTGGGTCCACCCATGCAGATATGCCCACATATGAGTACTCAGCATCAAGACTGTTACCCATGCTACACCGTGCTTCAAGACAAAATTTCATATTTAGAAATAAATATTTCACAATATATAATTGCATGCTGTTTTGTGATTAATCACTGTGTTTTAATTATGTTAAATTTGTAGCAATGAAAATACATCCTGCATATCAGATATTTACTTTACGATTTATAACAGTAGCAAAATTACAGTTATGAAGCAGCAATGAAAATAATTTATGATTGGGGGTCATCACAACACGAGGAACAGTATTAAAGAGTTGCGGCCTTAGGAAGGTTGAGAACCACTGCTCTAATCAAAAAGTGGACAGCCCAAGGCCCCGCAGAGGTGACTGCAAAGAAAATGGCCTGGAAGTCTGCTTTAGAAAACTCATAGATTCCGTGCAATGGCTGCAGGCCTACTCTGTGAATTCACGTTCAAGTATGCCTTAATTTTAATTATGCTTAATATTTTTACAGATAGATATAAAGGAAAATTATGTACAGAATTTTAAAATAAAATATGTTACTTTACCTTCTCAAAATATTCAGATGAACTAAAGTGCCACGTCTGTAGGATCAAGATGAGAATATCGGGCCTAGATTCTTTCTTAGATGGAAGAAACCAAGAGGCGAAGGGTAGCAGTGAAGTTGCTCCGCAAATTCAGGGTTACTTAAAATAATGTGTGAATGACTGCATCATGGACAGTAGGTTTCGATTACCTTTGAATATCAAAACTAATGTCTCCTAATTGATCTTGCATTTCTAATTCAAAATACATTGATTGAAAAGAAAATGTGGATTCTGGTAATAGCTAATGTACAGAAGGCATCCAGTTAAATTTGGTGTTCTCAAATGTAGCTATACGAATTGCCTCCAGAGTAATAATCCCTCCGATGTAAATATATTTTATTGAAGAGGAACCTGTAAAAGCTTCATTAAAATGGTTTAAAATAAATTTGAGGGAACAGTATTCTTCTCATACTGAAGACTGCAATCCTTGATCTTCATCGGCACATACTTCAAGTCCTCCTCACTTTCAGCAAGCAAGATGTGTCACCTGCATATCACAAGTTGTTAAGAAGCCTTTCTCCAATTTTGATGCGACATTCTTCTTCACACGATTCCGCCTCTCGGATTGTTTGCTCAGCATTCAGTACGATGAGAGCAGACAGCCCCGACACACAACTTTCCTGATTTTAAACCTTGCAGTATTCATCGGCTCTGTTTGAATAGCTGCCTGGATTCATGTACTGGTTCTGCAAGAGGAAAAATAAATGTTCTGGAATTCCCAATCTTTCAAGGCTCTCCATAATTTGCTATGATCCACACAGTTAAATGCTTTCCCATAATCAATGTGGTAGATATATAATCATTTGACAATTTGAGGATTAAGAGTGTAGGGGTGGAGTCTAGCCTGTCAATCAGATCATAGCCAATGAGGCCTCTGTGTGGGCATGGCCTTCCCCTGAGAATTCTGGGAACTCCTTTATTTCCTCCTTGGAAGTAGAAGACACACTCTCTCTGCCACTCCCTGGGAGACATTGCAGTTGACTGCCATGAGCAGCACAATCAATGTTTAATTAACGCTCTTAGACATTTTTGAATGCTCAGTTTATTCACTGCAAACACACATCAAACAATCTAAAAATAACTCAAACTACTAAGGATAAAAGTATTGGGGCAAGTATGAGCATAGGGGCATAACAACAGCACTCTTCACACATATCATTCTAGCATCAAAGTCCCAACAAGCATTGCCTTCATCGGTGTACTCACCCAGGGGAGAGTTGGAGAGAGCAGGAGTTGATATCTCCTTGATTCCCTGCTCTCTGAGAAGTCAGTGTCTCTACCAGCTTTAAATGGATAGCTCGGCTGGCTCTTTGATGAATTCACTGTCCCAGTCAAGTCTTCTCCGGCTTCTCCACACTTTAGGTGGCTTGACTGGCTTTTGGGCATCGGTCAGGTTCAGCCAAGTCTTATCGGGGTTCCTCACACTTTTGCGATGGCTCCTCGGGCCATCTGTTGTTTCTTAGCGATGGTCCAACTTCTTGGCTGGGCCTTAATGTCACACTGTGTTTCTTCTCTAAAATGGAGTTTCTTGTGTTTGTTTCTTTTTAGATGGCTCAACGTCTTACAAGGTAGTTCAACGTCTTGCAAGGGAGTTCTATGGTGCTCTCATCATTGACAAGACACAGGAAACTGCACTGGTGTCCTGAGCTAGAGAAGCCACCTGGACCTACCCTGATGCAACTAGACCTCTGAAGCTGGAGAAGCCATGTAGAGACCCCTGCCAGTGCTGAGATGCTTACAACGCCACCGGATCCAAAGACTTTCTACTGACTGGCCTGTGATCGTCCTGCATTCGGCGTCATTGCATGTGCTTTGTGAGTCTGAAGAGGACTTTATAGATTGGTATTGGACATATGAGCTAAAATCAGACTTATGGGTTTGGACTGGACTACGTTGGGATGCTTTCTTAATGTACAATTACCCTTTGTATAGAACTCTGTCTTATACACATATGTGTGTTTCTTTGGATTTGTTTCTCTAGTCTACCTGAGCTAACATAATCAATAAAACATGAGTAAACATCTTCTGGTATTCTCTTCTTTGAGCCAAGATCCATCTGATATTAGCAATGATGTCCTTTGTTCCATTTATGAATCAGGCTTGAATCTCTGGCAGCTTCCTGTCAATGTACTGCTGCAGCCATTATTGGATGATCTTCAGAGAAATTTAACATGCATTTTATATTTTTCTATGAATTACAGATTCTGTTGAGTCATCGAGAAGCTGGACGGCAAGTGGGTTATACTTTGTGCTGCTAACTGCAAAGTGCTGATCAAACCCACCAGCTGTGCTGAGAACTTCTGTGAAAAGTGAGCTTCAGTTACCCTCAGTTAGTCGTTCCATCCTGTCCTATAGGGTCACTCTGAGTTCAAATCTACTTGCTGGTCATTGGTTACTGTTGTGTTTTGTTTTTATTTTCACTTGAGCCATGGGGAAGAGAACGATAAATGGAGAAAACATTTAGGTTATCAAGAGTTTCCTCTTGTTTGGATCCACACCAAAAAAGCTCGTGGAAGCAGCAGTGAGGAGATCAAATGGCATTGCATTTGGCAATTGTAATTTACAAGATATCCATCAGGTGTTGAAAGGAAAACATGTTATTTTGAGAAGGGTGTGCCTCATCCACGTGGTATGATTTTCATTCGCCCTATTTGCATGTGGAAGTTGGACATGGAATAAGGAAGACTGAAGAAGAACTGATGAATTTGAACTGTGGTGCTGGTGAAGAAAATTTAAAGTATCATCAACCACCAAATGAACCAACAAATCTGTCTTGGAAAAAGTATAGTCATAATACTCCTTAGAAGCAAGGACAGCAAGACTCCATCTCAGGGACTTTGACCATGTTATCAGGAGCGGTCAGTCACTGGGAAAGGCTTCAAGTTTGGTAAAGTAGCATAGCAACTAAAAAAGGAAGACCTGAATGAGATGGATTGACACAGTGGCTGCAGCGAAAGGATCCAGTATAGGGGGGAAATGAGGCATGCCCAAGACCTGGCAATGTTTCATTGTATTGTACATAGGGTCCCGATGGGTTGGAACTAACTAGATAGAACCCGATAACAGCAGTAAGATGCTCTCGTTCCCATCTTGACAAAAGAGAAAGTATCTAATCAAGTCCTGAGTAAGCATTGTTGAAGTGTATGTAACACACCATCAAAATCTCAAAACCTTTTTTACTTTTTCGTGTCCTTCGGGGCTAACATTCTGAGAAATTGTCTTTGAAAAGTATTTATTTGTCCGTGTGACATTATCTGACTGAATTTGAAATGTGGGTCAATCTATTTTACATTAGAATCAATGAAAATATGTATGTATATTCATTTGGTTTCTCTCTCTGCCTTGTGTTTGTATGTCATTCCTAGAGAGAGTGTTTGATAACACATGAATGTGTAATAGCTCCTACGTAGGCATTTTCAGATTTCACCCTTGTGTGGCCAGTGGTGACCTGTTCAAAGGGCATAGTAAAGTGATATAAATAAAAGGATATTGTTCAACTAGCAACCAGTTCCTGGTGAACAATTCACAAAGCCAGTCTTTGGTATTTAACTCTTTGCTGCAAGATGTATCTTTCTATGATCCACGTAGAAAGTTCTTTGGCTTCTCAGTATTGAAATATCCAAAGAATGTAGCGGTGATTTTCAGACAGTGCAAAAATGCAAAACACGTTCACTGCTGTAAAGTTGATTTTGTCTCAAGTGCTAAAAATAACTATGCATTATTGCCAACATATAAATTTAAGCAGAGTTTACATCCCTAACATGCATCAGAAAACAGTTGTGCATAAAATGGCATAGAAATAAATACTTGGACATAATGATATTTATACATAGAAAGGTAACATAACGCAGCAACAATAGCAGATTCTTTTAAGTTTAGGAAAGCAAGTTCAGATTCTGTCCCTGCAAAGGCAGCTGAACAAACTTGGAAACCTTAACTTCTTTAAACCGTAGTTTTCCAATAAGCCAGAAGGAGGCTTCTAAACAAATACCAGTGTGACTATGGCAATGTCGAAGATCACTTTAGTGATGTTTATTATGTAAGCTGTAAAGCATCATTCAAATTGAGCTCTATATTGTGCATATGTTAGTTAAGTGGGAGATATTTAAGGTTAGGTATAAAAGATGACACAGTTTACACCAGGAAAATATTCCTTTGCACTTGAGTGTTTGATCATATCATGACTTGAATCGGTGTTAGGTAAAATCACATTATCCCCATCAAAAGTAAAATATGCTGGAGTCTTTTGCTTTTTACCAAATGAATTATCATTTTAAAAAGCTTTTCATGTCTCCTATGTTTGCAAATTGTAGAGAGGAACAGAACCATTCAAAGCCATTCAAGTATAAAAGATATATGTTTCTGCTAAGCCTGCCAATACTCAAAGGTCGCATAGTAATCAAAATGAGGGATACCAGTTAAATAATAGTGCAGCAAGTTTTAAATGATCTGAAGATAATTGCCCTCGTACATAAATATTATTTTCAGTCAACAGGGGATTTACAACTCATTTCTGCTGTAAATACATTATGGGTATAATGCAGGTTTCCTAGTAGGAGAGAAATGTATGTTGAAATGCAAAGTAAGGGTCTAAAACTACAAGAAGATTGGAAATCTGAAAGACATCTGATATAATTAAGACAGTGACATATATATGCTGATCTGAAATGATGGTAACTTATTTTTCTTTAATGTTTTCCTAAGCCATGTAAAATATTCTGATATACCACATGTACTCCAGTTTAGTTTATTTTATTCCAGAACCATTTTATTGGGAGCTAATACAGATATCATATCAGTCCATAATTCAATTACATCAAGTATTTTTTAAATCATTTTATTGGGGACTCATACAAATCTTATCACAATCCATCCATACATCCACTCTGTCAAGCACATTTGTACATTTGTTGCCATCATCATTTTCAAAATATTTTCTTTCTATTTGAACCCTTTGTATCGGCTTCTAATTTTTCCCCTCCCTCCCTCATGAATCCTTAATAATTTATAAATTATTATTATTTTTTTATGTCTTACACTGACCAATATCTCCCTTCACCCACTTTTCTGTTGTCCATCCCCCTGGGAGGGGGCTCTAGGTAGATCATTGTGATTGGTTCACCCTTTCTCTCCCCACCTTCCCCTTTCCCTCCTAGTATGGCTACTCTCATTATTGGTCTTGAGGGTTTTATCTGTCTTGGAT
>NW_022104341.1:51461174-51463297 GCF_000313985.2 Echinops telfairi
AGATTGTTGAAAACCACATCAGGCCCAATGTGTATCAAAGCAGGAATCAATTGATGAACTTTTAGCCATTCAAGCCAGGTTTATCATTTTGGTCTCTTCTAGTCACCTATCCAATGAACTCTGTTTGATAACCAGTTTCTTCCCGCTCCTCTGTTATGGATAGAGCAAAATTACTGGAGGCTTATTTCCATGTAGATCTCACAAATTTATCTTGAGCTTCCACTGCCATCTTTAGTCTTTGGCAAACAAGAATCTCCCAATTTAGGCTCTGATACTATTCCCTCCTTCAGCTTCGGGTTATATGATTAACAATCTTTCACTGATGCTGCTGTGGTTCTTCCGTGTGGACTTAGTTGCTGTCTCACTTAGATGGCTGCTTTTTTGGAAACACACCTCTAAGACCCCAGACACTGTTTTATCTGATAACTGAACACCATCTAATTTCTTCACCACACTTTTTTATAACACCCACATCTTCTGTGTTCCCTGCCTGAGCATGAATATCAAGCAGGGCCAACATGTAAGAATTAATTGTTCTTAAACTGGAGCTAGGATTTCATGCAAGACCCAAACCCATTCCTGGAATTCTTTTTACCAATTTATCTTTGGTTCTCTTTGGAGACCTCCTAGTTAATTTCTGGTAGAGAGTCTTATCAATCATATCCCCGGAGCATATAGATCTTCAGTTAATATTGTCCTTGTATAGCCCTGGCTACTAATTTTTAAAATACTGTTGATAGAGGGATATTGGACCAGTGTAGGCTAACTACATGTCATGATACCTGAATTATTCACATTATACAGAATAAACCCTTTCATGGTTGGATGCTTACAATGGGTTCAGGTTGTCAGGGAAATTTTGCAATAATACTCACTAACAATGTCAGTTAAAAGCTTATTGGAATAATACATATCTTAATACAGCACATAGGGTATTGATATAGTAAGTCAATGATTGTCCACTTCCCAACAATTCAATATTCTTGGTATAGCCCTCTCCTGCTTCTTCAAACAACAAGAATTTTCAGTCTTAAGTCCTCAGGTTGCAAGTGGGTTTGGGGCAGAGTCAAGGTTACCTAGTGGAGTGTCTGCAGTGGGTCCCTCTGGTGCAGCTTTGGGGGGTTGTTGTGCCTCTTGGAGATCCAGGATTAATCCCTCAGTGTTCTATGGCACTGGGTCTGGGTCCCCAGGGCATGTCCAGAAACTCAGGCCAGTGTGATTTCTTAGGTATATATTAGCAGGGATATTCTGCCCTTAAGGTATTTTTAGCCATTGCTCACCCACAGTTGGAGGTCAATAGTCCCCCTTTTTCTACCGACAGACATTTATTTGTGATCTCTCAGACACGTGTGCTCCCTGTCCCCTCTCCTGGCTTTACTTTCTCATCAGTATTCATCATCCCTTTGGAAGGGATGACTACCTGTCCAGGGGGACCTTCTCATGACTTTGAATGACAGTTACTAAGTGGTCAACACCCCATTCCTCTCCCTTGATAAACAGAAAAATGGCTTTATATTCAAGCTACATTATTAAAAAAAATAAGCCAACCTCAGTGCCAGTTAGTTGATTCCATAGTGATGCAATAGAATAAGATGCAACTGCCCTTGTGGGTTTCCAAGGCTGTAAAACTTTATGGTCACAGAAAGCCTCATCTTTGTCACCTGTGGAACAGTTACTGGATTTAAACCACTGATCTTGAATTTGGAAGTCCAATATGTAACCCACTACACTGCCAGAGCTCCTCAGGTAGACTCTAGGTAGAACTTTTGTCTTCAGGTTTACTTTGGACTCTACACCTCGACAAGAGTAAACTGTGTATGGGAACCTATCCATCCACCTTGAAGAAAGGAGCTATGATCTAATTATCTTTCTTCCTCCAAAGCTTAGCACAAAAGTGACAAGATAAATAACTGGAAATGTTGGTTAAGTAAGTAAATTAATAAACTTTGCTTTGTGAAGCTTCTCAATGCTGATATAGCTGAAGAAAGCTAAACTCTCATAACAGGTGTGTATCATTAGCATAAAATATATTGTAATTCCTCTTTCTTAAAAATGTTGTCCAAATTTTACTAGCTAAATTGTGGTTAACATATTAGAATTGGTACTGTGGTGGAACGAAATTT
>NW_022104341.1:51464684-51466110 GCF_000313985.2 Echinops telfairi
TGTCCCACTATCATGCTCAGTCTGCATTTGGGATCCAGTAATGCCTCTTGGTTACATTACCTTTGAACATGCCCTACCAGGCCTCCTACACTCTCCTCACCACCGATTTGGATCACTTGTTCCCTTGTCCCTGGGTTTGTTAACACCACTCACTTTCCCCCTACCTCACAATCTCCCATGTCCACCCAGAATTGTCGGTCCTGTTGTTTTCTCCTCTAGATTGGTCATCCAGCCTATCTTATTTTGACAGACTTGTGGAGATAATAACATGCACAAAAACAAGACAGAGCAAAACCAAGCAACAATATACAACAAAACAACAACAACAAACCAATGACAAAAATACAAAATAAAACACAAGAAAGAAAAGCTTGTAGTTAGTTCAAGGACTGTTTGTTGGCCTTTAGGAGTGTTTTCCAGTCCAATCTGTTGAGGCACCACGCCCTGGGCCCAAAGTCCACCTTCAGCATTCCCCCCTGGGGACCTTGCTGCTCCATTCCCTTGCTGTTCTGTTGCACCCCCTTAGTGTTTTGCCTGGGTGTGGCAGGATCAGATCAGGTGCAATTCCTATACTGTGTCTCCGGTGTTGTCCCCTGTAGGACTATGGGTCAGTGAGGGTTGTCATGTCTCATAGTGGGGCCGGCCATGTGGTCCTCTGTGTGGATTGGCTGCTCTAATCAGGAACATCGTCGTCAAGGCCTGGTGGGCCAGGATGTGCTCCACTCTCTCCTCCTCCCCCTTTATGTGCTCCCATGTGCTCCAATCAGATATATACCTCTCCCGGAGCTGCAGATTCAAAGGCTTCCTTTGAAATAAATTAAACTGGGAGAAGAGACAAGTTTCCACATAGTAGTTGGGATTGGGGCCGGACTTTCAGACCTCTCCACTGGTTTCCTATGCCATGTCGGCATGTTGCATTCACATCTTGGAGCACTGGGTTGAAGTCTGTTCCCTCTTTCCCTGTGGAGATATAAACAATACCCTCCTATTAGGTGGGTTAGTGTCCTGTTCCCCCACTACCAATCTCTTTTTTTATTTTTCCTCCTTTCGCCCCTCCTTATTAATTGGCTGCCATATGTATCCCTGTATTTGTTGTGGTCTTTGCTAATTCTGGGCTTCTTACCTCTCCATATGAAGTTGGTAATCAGTTTTCCCATTTCTGTGAAGAAAGATGAGGGTAATTGTATCAGGATTACATTAAATTTATATACTACCTTTGGCAGAACTGACATCTTGACTATATTGAGTCTTCCAATCCATGAGCACGGGATATTCTTCCATTTGTTGAGGTGGCTCTTGGTTTCTTCTAATACTGTTCTGTAGTTTTCCCCAAATAGATCTTTTGTTCTTTAGTCAGGTATATCCCTATATTTCAATTTGTGTTTGGTTATTGTGAAGGGTACCACCTTTTTTATCTCCTCTTCTG
>NW_022104341.1:51466859-51477823 GCF_000313985.2 Echinops telfairi
GCCGTCTTTTTCTATGTTCTGGAAGAGTTTGTGTAGGATTGGTGTTAGTTCTTCCCTAAATGCTTGGTAGAATTATCCAGTGAAGCTATCTGGTCCAGGGGATGATTTTTGTTGGTAATCCCTTGATAATCTTGTCTATTTCTTCTATTGCTATAGGTCTGTTGAGATTCTTGTCATCCATCAAGGATAGTCTAGGGAGGGATTGTTTTTCCAAGAATTTGTCCATGTCTTCCAAGTTGTTGAATTCTTTGGAGTACAATCCTTCATAGTACTGTGTAATTATCTTTTTGATTTCATTAGGGTCTGTTGTAATGTCCCCTCTTTCATCCCTTATTCTTGCTATTGAAATTTGTTCCCTCCTTTCTCTGGTTAGGTTTGTCAGCCGTTTGTCTATTCTGTTTATCCTTTAAAAGAACCAACTTTTAACAGCATTAATTTTTTCCTTAGTTTTCTTATTTTCCCTCTCCTGAATCTCAGCCCTGATCTTTATTATTTCTTTTCTTTTGCTATCAGTAGGATTGTCCTGCTGGCTCTGCAGGTAAATTTTGTGCCAGCTTATCAATCATGAGTCTGTGGTAAATTTTGTGCCAGCTTGTGGTAAATTTTGTGCCAGCTTATCAATCATGAGTCTCTCTTCCTTTGTCAGGTGTGCATGTATTGCTATGAAACTTCCTCTGATAACTACCTGTGCCCCATACGTTTTGGTACATTGTGTGCTCATTCTCCTTGGTTTCTAGAAATTTCCCAATTTCATCTCTTATCTATGCCAGTACACACTCCTTCTGCAGCAGAGAATTATTCATCCTCCAGTTGTTTGCTCTTGTTTTCTTCATCTTCCTTTTGTTGATTTCCAGCCTTATGGCACAGTGGTCAGACAGAGAGGTCTGTACAACATAAATGTGCTTAAACTTATGTAGATTTGTCCCAGCATGTGGTCTATCTTAGAGTATGTGCCATGTGCACATGAGAAGAATGTGAATTTTTGTATTTGGATGAAAAACTCTGTAAATATCTATCAGGTCAAATTGACTAATTGTAGGGTTTAGATCTCTAGACTCCTTTTTGAGTTTCTTTTCCTGTGATCTATCTTTCTTAGAGAGTGGTGTATTGAAGTCACCCACTATAATTGTTGAAGCTGTGATTTCTTTTTTCATCTTTTGGAGTGTTTGTTTGAGGTATTCAGCAGGTCTCTCATTCGGGGGAAATATGTTTACAAAGCTTAGTGGTTCTTTGTCTACTGTTCCCTTGAGCATTATATATTGTCCCTCCTTATCTCTTTTTATGGTGTGCACTTTGAGGTCAATTTTAACCTAGATTAGGATTCAATCCCTGCTTTTTATGAATTGTTGTTTGCTTGGTATATCTTTCTCCAGCCTTTGATTCTCAGCCTATTTTTGTCTGTAGCCTTGAGATGTGTCTCCTGTAGCCAGCAGATTGATGGGTTGTGTTTTCGAAGACAGTCTGCTAGTCTCTTTTAATGCCTGAGTTCAGACCGTTGATATTCAGGGTTATTATCTCCATCTGCAGACTTGGTGATGTCATCTTATACCTTTTGTATTGGGTGTTTTCCTACTTTCCTTTCTCATTAGTGTGTTGTGCGTGTGTGTGTGTGTGTGTGTGTGTGTATCATTCTTGACTTGTTTACATCCTTAAGCCAATGCTATCTTGGGGTCTGTTTTCTCTTTGTTGCCCTCTGTGTAAGGTTGTTCTATGTGGCAGTCTCTTATTTATGCTTGGTGAGTGTTGTTCTTCTGCCCTTACTGGGTCGTCAAAGATCTTTTTTAGGGCTGGGTTTCTTCAAACATATTCTTTGAGTTTTTCCTTGTCTGGGAAGACTCTTACTTCTCCATCTATCTTGATCGATAATTTGGCTGGGTAAATTATTCATGGGTTTGCATTGTTTTCCGTCAATTTTGGGGATATTTGCTCCACTCTCTCTTTTTCTTCATAGTTTCTGCTGATAGGTCTGAGCATATTCTTATTTGAGAACCTTTATATGTTATTGTTTGTCTTTCCCTAGATGCTCTCATGATTTTCTCCTTTTCCTCAAAGTTGGATAGTTTAACTATTATGTGCCTTGGTGACTTCTTGGGATTCAGTCTAGCTGGTGTTCTTTCAGCCTCCTGAATGCTTGCCTGTTTTCATTCATTAAGCTGGGGAAGTTTTCCTCCAAGAATTCTCTCACTATTGTTTCAGAAGAATCATTTGTTGTGTCTTCCTCCGGTAAGCGAATAATTCTAATGTTGTTCCGCTTCATAGTATCAGACATAGCTCTTAGGTTTTCTTCAGCTTCTCTGATGATATTACATTTATGTTCACGTTTGTTAAAATCTGCTAGGCTGTCCTCCAAGTCACTGATATGGTTCTCTGCTTTCTCTAGTCGATTCTCCAGGTCCATGTTTCTGCTACTGGCTTTTGTTATCTCCCCCCTAAGCTCCCGTATTTCCCTTTGGTGTATGGCCTTTATCTCCTCTATCATGCCATCCTTTTTCTCTATTGTTTCCCTCATATCCTGTATGACTCCAAGCAGCATTCTGGAAGACTTGTAAGAATGCTTCTTCGAACTGCCTACAGCTAATTTCACTATGGGATTAATCTACCACTTTATCCTCCTGTGGTTTCCCTCTCAAGGGAGTGCACCAGAAGGCTGGTGGGTTGTTTTCTTTGGTGTTGCTGAGTGATATAGTTTATTATGCCAGCCTGGCTGATAAATACAAGTAGGATTAACTGAAGGGCGGAGAGATAATGGCTCAGTGAGCCTCATTTTTCTTGTCTCTTGCTCTTTGATCATAGGACCAGTGTGCGGCTACCTTGCTCGTTCTTTGCCTCAATTTATAGGCTACACTACCTGTGGGACGCCTAGCCTGTGGACTGTGTCTCTGTAAGTTGAGGTCCCTTTAAGGCATCTCTGGAGCTGGGGACTGGCAGTTGGGACTGGTGGTTAGTTGACAGTTGGTGATCTGCCTTGTGATTGGCTGCTGTGCTGAGATAGACTCACTCTATAAATAGAGGGCGATCTGGCAGCAGAGAGATGAGAAGGACTGCTAGTCTCTCACAACCCTGAGCCATTTGTAGTGCTTATAATTTAACTGTTCATTTCTTATATTTATCTGTATATAATTTAACAGTTCATTTCTTGTTATATATCTAATTATCTTTATAAATAGATATATTTAATTATCAGCAATTTGGTTTTATCTCTCTATAGAACCCTGTCTAACACACAGGGTGGGCAGAGGTTCCTGCAGCAGCTTGGAATGTTGACGAGTGTTGGCCGAGCTGCCTTAGGTCCCCAGACACACAGGCAGGAAGTTGGGCAGAGTACTCCCTGGTGGAGGTCGACAGGGCTTTCCTCAATCTCCGGCTAGCTGCACAGAGTGGAGCTCAGCTAGCTGGGTGTGGTGCAGGTGTAAATGTCCTAGGCTAAGGGGTGGTCTGGAAGTCAGCAGTGGAGTGTGAGAGAACAGGAAAGAGACAAAGAGGAGGGAAAAAATTAAAAAGTAAGCCCACGGAGACTGTGTGGGCATACAGAGAAGAGAGAGAAACAAAAGTAACAATGTAGCTGAGTCCCAATCCCTGCCTGTGGAGCTGCAAGGATTTAGTCTGTGCCCTGAGCATCAGCGGCAAGCTGTGGCTGTGTTGAGAAAAAGCCCCAGTGCAGTCCTCCAAGACTGTGGGGGGATACAGAGAAGAGGGAAACAAAAGTGACAATGTAACTGAACCCTGATCCCTGCCTGTGGGGCTGCAAGTGTTTAGTCTCTGCCCATAGTTGGCGGCAAGCTGTGGCTGTATTGAGAAAAAGCCTCTTTCCAGCCCACAAAGACTGTGGGATGATATAGAGAAGGGAGGGAAACAAAAATAACAATGTAGCTGGACCCGGATCCCTACCCTTGGAGTTGCAAGGATTTAGTCAATGCCCTGAGGCAGGCAGTGGCAAACTGTGGCTGTGTTGAGATTAAGCTCCCTTACAGGCTCCAAATGGTCCTGGCTCCAGCAGAGACAGTGGCAGGGCTAAGGTCAAGTCCTACCTGGCCTCCACTGTGGTAAGCCAAAAACCCCCAGCCCCTCAAAACCTTGTGGGTCTGTGCCTACTTGTCTTTATGATGCTCCTCCTGTGTTCCAGCAGTGTTGAATTTCCCTCTAAGCAACTCTCCTGGGCTGAATTCTGCGGAGTCCCTCTGATATGTGTTACTCCGTAGCCATAAAATTTCTTAATATGACTCTTTTACCCAAGCCATTGAAACTCCCACCAATGAATTGGGTTCAAATATACAAATAGTGTGTGCAAAACTTAGACAGGGGATTGGTCAGTTTTCACTACTACCTTCTTTGCTATAAAGATGAACCATCTTTGAAGGAGCAGCAGAGACAGAAAGCTCTAGGGCTGTGGAAGAACACATCTAGAATGTCTATCTGAAGTGGCAAAAGCTTTCAAGACCAGATGCACTAGACACTTTGGCACAGAAATGAGAAAGAAAATAGATTGTAGAAACCTTCTTCTCTTCTTCTGATCCAACACTTTAGAATTGTGGGTGTATTGACAAGAAGATTGGCTTCCTGGCCCATGGACACAAAGACCTAGGAAACCTGATGTGGTGGAGAGACTCGGCATTGAGAGAGATTTAGCTACCACACACCGGTGAGGCTGAGAAGTGGAGAGCTATTTGCTTGCTAGTGGAAGTCACCAATGGCTGTATATTTACTGTTTGCTGACAGTACTTGTGGTAGCCCATTCACTTCCTCAATATGCCTCCTTATTTGTGAGTTATATGTGGTCCATGAGTTATATGTGGTCATTGCAATGAATTATTGAATTCAGCATAGATGTAGAGTAGTGTGAGGTGGAAGGGGGGACAGTTTGTGCCAGAATAGTTTACAAAGAATGGACTGTGGAGGCATGTCTGACTCATGTATTGTGGCAATAGGGAAGCCAGCAGAGATCAAATAGGTCCACTTCCATGCTTTTTATATCAGACATCACTTAGGAATTTGTTATAAATGAAGATCAAGCCAAAATTCAGAATTATACAATCAAAATCTGCATTTTAGAGGGATCTCCAGGTTATTCACATGCACATTAAAAAATTTTTTTAAGTTCCTAAATAAATTTGTAATTACTTGGAAAAACCTATCCGTCCAGCAGCTTACCTTCTGCTCTGAAACATTTTAGTGAGAAAAGCCAAAGCAAATGCTGAGGCTATTATTTAAAACCAAAAATTTAATTAAGCATCTATTATTATCAGTATCAAATCCTATAATCAAAACCTATTAATTAATTCATTAAATCAGAAAATTATGTCTTACTCCCTACGATGTGCTAGACATATTTTAAGACAGTGGATTAAAAACTAAAAATAACAGATGAGTTTGGGTGCATTCAATATAAAGACATAATTAAAGTTCAGTCCTTTAAAGAGCTCAAAATATAATTAGAAAAGTTATTTTCTGCTGTAAACCTTTCCAGGTATTTACAATTGTTATAGAAGAGTCATTCTTAAATTAACTAGAGAGGGTTTGCTCTCTCACCCACTGCCATTGAGTTGACTCCAATTTATATGGAACCTTTGTGACATAGTAGAACTACCCTTGTGGATTTTTGAGACTGTAAATCTTATAGATGTCGAATGCCTCATCTGCCTCCCAAGATGTGGCTGGTGGTTTCAAACTGCTGACCTTTGCCTTAGCAGCCCAACATGTAATAAACTATTTTTTATTAAAACTTGAGTTTTAATGAATAAACATGCCAACGAATGAGGGAAACAAAATGAAAGGAGAAAGAAAAGCTAGATAGATTTTTTATAATGCCAAAAATTCCAGAATGGTCATTTTGAGATCTCTTTCTCACTTCCCATGAGTCATCACGAAAGAGCAATTGGTGTGAAATTCATTATGAGCAAGATACAGAAGAGTACACGTGGAAGAGCCCTGATGGTACAGAGTCTATGTTACTTGGCTCCTATCACAGGTTGGAAGAAAGCTATATTTGCCTGCTTCTCTATGAATTTACAGCCTTGGAATGATAGGGTATTTGTACCTGTTCTACAGGGTCTCGAGCAAGAATGGGTTTGTTGTCACTGGGACTGGTTCTGCTTCAACCTTATGTGACTGTTTACAATGATATATAAATACATTAAAATTAATAAAATTTAGACCTCAGTTCCTCAATAAAAATAACTATAGTTCAAGCACTCAACAGTCACATGCGGTCCAAGATAATACATTGAGCAGTGTAGATACAACAAATGTTCCCATCATTGTGGAAAAGTGTGCTACAGGGTCGAAAGTTATCTGTGGGGGACAGAGGGAGTAGCAGCTTTTCTTCAAGGTGAAACTTTTTCAAAAGCTAACTTCTGATGAATAATAAACATCCTCACACAATTTGTCATAGTATGCCTGTATAAGGAAATTAAGAGCTCCAAATAATTTTGGCTTGAAATATAGAGAGTGAAAACAAATTAAACTTATTTTTCACATCTCAATTATTCTCTTATCAATTGTCAACTTATTGATATATCACCTCTTTAACAATTTTATCAAAAGTGGTAAAATAGTGAAGAGTAAATAATGAAACTGTGAATGTGATAATTACTTATATTACTGACATTATATAAATGATAAACTTCAATTAACTCATTGTTATAATAATGATCTTTTTTTTGAAAATTCTTTAAGCAAGATTCATTCTTTGACCTTTAATAATGATTATTTTATTCTAATGAAAGAAACCGTAATGTTAATTCTGTCTCTTTTATTTCCCCACTATTAAATTAGGCCAGATTGACCAGATAAACAAATTCCAATGACATTCATATATGTATAACAAAGAGCTTAATGTTAAAGAGTAATTGCATATTAAGATTGCATTTGATAATCTTACTATTAATTTCCCAGTCCAGATCAAGTTCATAAGTCCAATATCAGGCCATAAGTACAATACTAGTCCACAAATCCCTCTTCAGACTCACACAGCACATGCAATGAGGCAAAATGCAGGAAGAGCACAGTCTGGTAGGTCCGAAGTCTTGTAGATCCAGTGGTGGTGGAGGCATCTCTAGGGCTCTTGAAGGTCTCAGTGTGGTTCCAAGTGGCTTATCAACAGGAAAGTGTATGCAGAAAAAGTGTGTGTGACCCGCCTGCAGGGAGAAAGAGAAAATGTGGCAAGCCTTGGAAAACCATTTATCTCAGTCACCCTCCAATCTAGCTGCAACCTGATTGACAGGCTAAACTCCACCCATGCATTCTTACACGATCCATGTTAGCAAAAAAAAAAACAAAAACAAAAAAACCAACCCTAACTATCACACTTGGCAATGCAAATGTTTAAAGATATACTCTTCAAACATCAAGACTTACAAAGTAAATTGTAACCAGGATAAATGAAAAGCAAAGACAGTTAAGTGATTATTCATAATTTGGAAGTCTGCCTGAAAGTCTGCTTCTTAACTACAGCCGAATTTCTGTTTTAAACATTAGAAGACAAAAGTAAAAGTCTTATCATCTGTCTAAATACCCTTCATAATTTTTTCTACAGTGATATGTTTAACAAATCCTGATGTTTTATTTAGAAACACCAAATTATGCTAAGCTGGAAAACTGAAGGCAAGTTTCTTCATTTGCAAGCTTTACAACAAGTCATCATCGGGATTTTTAAAAGTACAAAGTGAAATAAGTGGAGCTTCATATTTTCATTCCTTAGGAGTAAGAACAGATTGATATCAATTATCTCTACTTTCTTATCTATGTAGAATGAATTGTAATTGTTAGCAATTTCTTAGCAGACTCCAGATCCAAATACTGTTTGTTTATTTGTTTGTTTTCTTCATTGCAGCGTATCAGTTAGAATTCTGCTTTGTAAAATTTTGACTTCGTGTTTGCTTCGGCAACACATGTGCTAAAAAAGTGTAAATTTTGACTTCAAGCTTTCCATTTATTTATTCTGCAAAGTGTAGTAGTAATTCATCCAGGCATTCATTATAGATTTATTACCACTGGACTTGACTTGGTTAGCCATTTGAATACCCATGCTGCATTTTTCAAGAACCCAGTACTGTCTTTTATTTGTTCGGTGCACTGATTTCAGTTCTGGTACTCACTCCTAGGTTCTAGCCTTCTATAACCTGCTCCAACTGGAACAGAAGGAAGACTGACAACTTTCCTTTCACTGTCAGGTCCTTCCGGGGTCCACTGGCTCTAGTAAAATGGCTGTATATTGTATTTAATGAACCATGAAGGTACTGAGAGCAATAATAAAAAAAATCTCCCATGCTCTTAGAGCAAGACGCTAGTCTCATCTTCTATTAAAGCTGTTTAACAGCCCACAACAACTGCCAGACATGGGGAATAGGGTGAAATGGTGATGTAATTGGGCTATTCACCTTCCATAATGAAGCAGCTATTCAAAAAACATAGAGTGCTATCTCCTTCTAAGGAACTCATAAGCGAAAGGTGAACCAAGTAGTGAAATAAAGACTCAATTAAACAATACATGCTCTAATAAGAAAAGACAGGAAAAGTAGGTTAGAGAGAAATAAAGAAATGGCTGGAGCTATTTTAGTAATTTAAATATTGTTCATTAGTGAGAGTCAAAAGGAGTACACAGTCTACCTACTGTTACAGCAATTAGGCTCTACACAATTTGGCAAGAATAATATTAAGCAATAGATTAATTTTCTGTTTGTTTTTTATATACAATGACATTCTGCATCATTTCTACATCACGTTGGAATTTTACCTCTCTCCTAGGAATTACATTCTCCTACCTATATTTGAACACACTGTCTATTAGTTTATAGGAAAGAAATAATTAATGAGGGAGCAGTTGGCACAGTTGTGCTTTATAAACATAGATGCACCTTTATCCCAAGAAGACTTGTAACACTCAGATTCTTTTTCCTGTTTTATAGTTTTGTTAATTTCATATTAAAGCTAAAATAAGTATACGAGAAAGTGTTCCAGACCATTAGCCATAAGGGAAATGCAAATCAAAACAACCATGAGATACCACCTAACACCCCTGAGGCTAGCCCAAATCAGCAAATCAGAGAGCAACGAGTGTTGGAAGGGCTGTGGTGAAATAGAAACCCTCCTTCACTGCTGGTGGTCATGTAGATTTGTACAGCCACTGTGGAAAGCAATCTGGAGATACCTAAAGAAAATGAAATTGATCTACCTTATGACCCAGCCATCCCTCTACTGGGCATATACGCGATGGAAGCAACAAATAAAACACAACTAGTCATCTGCGCTCCAATGCTTATTGCGGCACAATTCACAATTGCAAAGACTTGGAAACAGCCTAACTTTCCATTGCTAGACGAGTGGATTAGTAAACTCTGGCGCATACACACATCATGGAGTACTATGCAGCACTGAAAAGCCCGGTCGATCGCATGGAACACCTTGCCTCGTGGGAAGAGCTGGAAGGAATCATGTTAATCGAGGTAAGCCAAAAGCAAAAGGACAGGTATAACATGAGTCCCCTGGGGTAAGTACAATCAGCACGCCTGGAATAGAAGAATAAACACCTATTTCGCAATAAATGGGTGGAAGCATAGACAGTTGGAGGGAGGGCAGGCCACACCTAGGGAGGTACATGAGAGTCCAACATAAAGAAGGGGAAGGGGGACAAGTGGAGGGAGAAGCAGAGTGGGGAGAAACTGAGTTGATGGCATGGGGGAAACAGGGCACTAACCCACCCAAGGGAAGAGTATTGGTTGTGTCTCCACAGAACTGGAATGTGCATACAGACCCCAGCAGGACACGCCAAACCAGAAGAGCAATGTAACACACGGAGGAATCCACAAAGAGACTGGACCATACACCGGCCCTAACCAGAATTAGCCCGACCCCCACCATGGAAGGGAGCACCACAGAAAATGGAAATAGATCGTCTGGTGTGAGAAAGGAACTAACCTACCACACCACACCCAGAAGGAAGCTGAAGCAAAGGAAGGAGGAAGAAAGGAGAGGACAACTGGGCCCACCAAGCTCAGAGGACGATAGCCCAGTTGGGAGGGTCCAGTGTACAAAGAGGATCATATAGCTGCTCTCACGGCGAGATGCGACATCCTGCACTGACCCATGGCCCTGCATGGGACAGCACCGGAGACACAGTGTGGGATGGGTGACTGAGCTGACCCCACCACACTGAGACAAAACACTGGGGACGTGCAATGGAAAGCAGGGAAGCAGAGCAAGGAGGCCCCGAGGGAAGAAAAACGATGGACTCTGGGGCGAGGATGTGGCACCCCATTAGACTCATCCAGAAAACGCTCCTAAAGGTCAACAAATAGACCTTGATCTACTAACAGGCTTTTTCTTTTTTTTCAGGCTATCTGTTTAGTTTTTTTTCCTTTTTTCTCTTCTTTTAAATTTTGTATGTCAGTGGCTTGTTTGTTAGATTGTCGGTGCATGCTGCCGTCATCGCCATGTTCTTATGTGCCACTTTAGTACTATGCTGTCAAAGCCATCCCCAATTTTATTCACATATTAATATATCTGCATGTCCACCTAGATAAGAGAGACTGGACAAAAAAAATGTGAGAAGAAAATAAAGGAACCAATGATCCCGGAGGGCCATGGGAGTGTGGGAGGTAGGGGAAGGGAGGAGGGTTGGCCAACCTAGGGACAAGGGAACAACAAATGGTTCAAAACCAATGGTAGGGAGGGGAATGGGAGGACTGGTAGGGAGTGACCAAGGGCAAGGCAACTGCGAGGAACTACCGAAAACAGAATGAAGGCTGAACATGGTATTGGGACAGGAGGAAAGCATAAGGAAATAGAGGAAAGAAGTAGGAGGCAAAAGGCATGAATAGAAGCCTAAATACAGACATGTACATATGTAAATATATTTAAGATTATGGGGAAATGGACCTAGGTGCAAATATTTATAGGTTTGGTAGTAGGGTGGCAGGTGGACATTGGGCCTCCTCATGCGCATTCCTTTAATACAAGAGCACCTTGCT
>NW_022104341.1:51479318-51488112 GCF_000313985.2 Echinops telfairi
GAAGGGGAAAAAGAAAAATGAGCTGATTCCTGGAACCCAAGAGGAAAGCGAATTTTGGGAATGGTGATGGCAACAAATGGATAGGTGTGCTTTACACAATTGATGTATGTATTGTGATGAATTGTATGAGCCCCAATAAAATGACTAATAAATAAATAAATAAGAACCAAAAAAATCATGGATTTCTTTACATAGTAAGTTAAAGTAAGATAATATATTCTGTTTTCTATTTGTATCACTTTATAAGTAAACAATAACCAATAATCCTCCAGGACCCACACTCTCACAGCCCTCTAGATGATTCTATTAAAACAATTTATTCCGCTGTAAGTGTCCTGTAGGGTTTCTAAGTACTGTACATCTTTACTAAGCTGACTGCTACAGCTTTGTCTTGCAGAGTTGCTACTGATTTCAAGGTAGCAATCTCTCAGCTAGCAACCAAGTGCTCTGGCCACTCTACCACAGGGCTCCTCCAGGATCTACATGTGGTCACATTGACCCACACCTGTGCATGCACTTCATTACATATAGGTTTGACTCTTTGGATTAGGAGAACACGTTTTTAGAAGTCTCTTATCAAATGTCAATTCCTTTAGTAGATTTTTTGAAAATCCATTAAGTTAAGCTGTTGGCAAATGAGAGTGTTTTACAGGATGTAAATGAAGGAGATATTCATTGAAAGCAAGAAGCCTGCTATGGAAGGAGGCTGGGAGAAAGGCACCACTGGCTTGTCAATTGAAAGCTGTATGATTTTCTGGTTATAATTTATTCTTTAGCTAGGTGTGCTAATGCAGGCAGGGTACAATCTACACAACACAACCATAATGGGTAAAGGGTTGATTTAGAACTTAAGGTCCACCTGGATAGGGTAAACTTGAGTGAAACCCAAATCAAACCCACTATCATCAAGACAATTTCATCTCCATCTTGATTGAAGGTGATGCAAAAGGATATGCAAGGAAATCAGGCATACGAATAACCAGAAATCAACCTTTAAAAAAGGTCTTCCATCAGTGAAAGATAGGACAATGAAGTGAACTAATTCTCTGACTAAGTAAGCATCAAATCAAGCTGGTTTTCTCTGTGTTGTTTGTTTTAAAGCCTATATTACAAATTTTGGGGGGCTCGCTATGAGATGTGTTCTTTTCTTTTGATGACTTCACTAGTAAGTTTTATTTGTGAGAGTTTTATATGACATTAAGGAACTCTTGTGAAATAATAGGTTAAGTCTCGGGTTGCTAATCATAACGTCCTGAATTCAAAACCACCAGTAGTTCCGAAGGAGTAAAATAAAGCTGCGTGGTCCCATAAACCTGCACATCTCAAGAATACTAAGGAGCAGTTTTCCTCAGTCCCATGAGTCAGAATCAACGAATCAACAAATCAACTGGCAGTGGAGTTGTTTGGGGATTTTGGTTAAAGTACACTGGCATTCTTCAAAATGTTAAGCACTCTTCATCAAAACTGCATGCAGAAAAAGTTCAATTTATTCAACCCTGACTATGTTTTCATTACGCTTTTTATAAATTGTTTGTGAAGTATGTATTTAGATTGCTTAAACAAGTAAAAACATCTCTGTTACTTTGCTCCTAAGGAAATGCCAATGCTTATGACTGCGTACATCTCTGTTTGCATTATAGCTCTGCCGTAGGAGAACTTTCCTTAGAAGTGGAAAATTGACTATCACTTAAAAAAAGAAAAGGAAAAATTGAAAGCATTTTGTAGATTTGTATGGCATATGCCTGACCTTTTAAATACGTATCTAGAGATTTTGTGGGTTGTGTTGTTTATGACAGAGGTCTATCATGCTAAAGTTAAGCCTGCTGGTGGTTCAATGAAAAGAGATTTGACCTAACATTCATATGTTCATCTAAAAATGAACTTGCACTTGAAATATCCTTTTAGTTCTTGGTCTGAATAATAGAAAATGTTTGTTTTATTGGCCTTTAGCTATATAAACATAGTCAGGGTTATTTGACCTTTAAAGTTTTTAACAGGAAAATTATTCATCTAATTTATACTGAAGCATTCTACAATAGGCTTAGTGTATACTCATCTGGTAGTACAATAATAAATATCTGCTATGTATTCATCAGAAGTTATTATCAATCACCAGCTTCTTATAACGGCTATGCTCATGTTTTATGAACAGCTTAACAATTCCAATCAAGTTATTGTATACTGAGCTAAGAATTTCACTAAGTGCTTGCTTTTGTCTTAAGAGGGGCACTTCCATAACATGCATGCATATTCACATAGGAAACATAAAATCGGCTTATTATTTAATTGTCATATTTCTATAAAATTAACATTGGAAGAGGCTCAAAATTTGTTCCCTTTTAAATTGTATCAAAATTATATAAAGTAGGAAACTTTTAACTAATACTGCCTCCATGTAGACTCAGTAATTATCTCTTAGTTGCGTCCAAGCAGTCAAATTGAAAGAAAATGCTGAATAATAATAAATACATTTTTCCAGTGACTTAGTTGCACCATGGACTAACCTTAAGAGGGGAAAATAAATGTTATGTATATGTGTGGGGTAAATATTGAGAGGAAAAATGTGTCATTTCAATTACTGAAATCACATCATTTGGCAAATCTGAAAAGGGCACTTCCCAACTCATAGCATACATTCACTAAGAGCCAACTCTGTATCCAACGTCCTGACAGTTTTACCACAAGAGAGTAGAGAAAAATTTGATTCAACCTGTTACTCTAAAGCATGCAGACTTACCATGGAGATTAAAATTTTATATACATATAATATATTATGTATGTCATACATATATATTAAAATTCATATTCATATATATTCATCATTAATCCATTTCTCTGCCATTTTGTCTTACTGTGGTGGCTGGGTGTCTCTGTGATGCTGGAAGCTATGTCAACTGGTATTTCACATGCTGGGAGGGTCACCCAAAGTAAACAAGTTTAGGCAGAGATTCCACATCTGCAAATATCTTCCAGTGATTGGAACTTGGACTGTGTGAAGAATGAATTAAAGAAAACTGGATTGGTCACAAACAGAATGGACCCAAGACAATCAATATACTAGGCATCAGTGAGCTAAAATGGACTGGTATTGGGCATTTTTAATCAGAAAATCAAATGACTTACTATGCTGGGAATAACACAAGAGGAATGGTATCCATTTTCAGAAAGGATCTTGCTAAAATCCATTATTAAGTACAATGTTGTCTGTGATCAGATTTTATCTATCAGCCTTCAAGGAAATCCAATCATATAGTTATTATTCAACTTTATGCATCAACTACAAAAGCTAGTGAAGAACAAATTGAAGAATTCTACCAATGACTTCAGTTCAATTTGATCAAACATGCAACCAAGATGGTTATTGGCTATTGGAATGCACAAAAGTTGGAAACAAAGAGGAAGGAATAGTAGTTGGAAAACATGGCTGATGATAGAAATGATGCTTAAACCACATGATAGAATTTTGCAGCTGATTCATAGAAATAATCTTTATTCCACAACACAAAAGGTGACTGTTCACATGGATTGCCCAGGAAACACAGAAATCAAATTAACTACATATGTGGAAAAACACATAGAGAAGCTCAAAATCAGCAGTTTAAACTACACCAGGGGCCACCAGGGACTGACTGTAGAACAGACCATCAATTGTTCATATTTTAAGTTCAAGAAAAAGCTGAAGAAAATTAAAACAAAATCCCTAAAAGTCAAAATATGAATTTTAGACCATCTCAAGAACAGATTTCATTGATTGAACCTGATGCCCGAAGACCCGGTGTGCTGTGAGAGGACATCAAAACTATCACTCGTGAAGAAAGCAAAGGGTCATTAAAAAGACAGGAAAGAAAGAAAAGATCAAAGTGGATGTCAGAAGAGACTCTGTAACTTGCTCTAAATTATAGAGTAGCTAAAGTGTATGGAAGAAAGTATAAAGTCTTGGAGCTAAATAGAATATTTAAAAGGACAGCTTGGGGAGACAAAGCTAAATATTATAACAAAATATGCAAGGACCTAGAATTAAAAAATCAAAAGAGTTTAAATGCTTAGCATATCTGACACATGAGGAACTCAAGAAAAATTCAAGATTTGAATGGTAATTGTAAAGGATTCTATAAGCAAAATATGGGATGATGCAAAAAGCATCAAGAGAAGATGGAAAGAATACAGAGTCACAGTACCAAAAGAACCAGTGGAAAGACCACCATTTCATGAGTGAGCATATGAGAAGGGCCAATGACACTAAAGGAAAAAGTTCAAACTGCGCTGAATGCATTGGCCAAAACCAAGGCTAAAGAGTTGATGGAATACCCATCAAAAAGTTTCAGAAAACTGAAGAAGCACCGGAAGCCCTCGCTCGCTCTGCTAAGAAACTTGGAAGACACCTACTTGGCCAACTGTGTGGCAGAGAACCCTATTTGTGCCCATTCCAAAAGCATGTGACCCAACTACAAGATGATGTAATTGATACTGCACTCAAGTAAAATGTTGTCTAAGATCATCCAACAAGAGGTGCAACAGTATGTTGATAGGAAACTGCCAGAATTTCAAGCTGGATTCTGAAGAGAATATGAAACAACGTATCCTTTCTGATGTCAGATGGATCTTGGCTCAAAGCAGAGAATACCAGAAGCATGTTTACTTATGTTTCACTGATTATGCAAGGCATTGGACTGTGTGGACCATAATAAACAGTACACTTGAGAAGAATGGGAAGTCTGGAACCTGTTATTGTGCTCAATTTGGATCAAGAGGCAGTTGTGTGAACAGAACAAAGGAATACTGCATAGCTTAAAATTAGGAAACGTGTCCTTCAGGGTTGTAGCCTCTTACCATATATGTTCAATCTATATTCTGAGCAAATTACCAGAGAAGCTAGATTCTGTGGAGAAGTGTGTAACCGGATTGGAGGAAGGCTTATTAACAACTTTCAGCATACAGATGACACAGCCTTGCTTGCTGAAAGGAAGGGGGACTTGAAGTACTTGCTGATGAGGATCAAGTATTATAGCCTTCACTTTGGATTACCACTCAATGTCAAAAAGACCAATATCCTCACAACTGGACCAGTAGGTAACATCAAGAAAAGGTTGAAGTTGTCAAGGATTTTGTCTTACTTAGATCCACAATCAATGCTCATGGAAGCAGTAGTCAAGACCAAAGGATGTATTGCATTAGGTAAATCTTCTGCACAAAACCTCTTTAGAATATTGAACAGCAAGGAGGTTGTTACTTTGAGTATTAAGGTGAGCCTGACCCAAGCCATCATAAACTCCATGCACAACATGCACATGTAAGTGGGACATTAAATAAGGGAAACCATAGAAGGTACCATGCATTTGAATTGTGGTGCTGGAGAAGAATATTGGAAGGATCAAGGGCTGCTAAAAGGATGAGCCTATCTGTACTGGGAGAAGAGATGCCAATGTGCTCCTTAGAGACACTGGTAGTAAAACTTCATCTTACCTACATCGACCCCATTGCCAGGAGAGAACAGTCTCTGGAGAAAGATATCATGTTTGGTAAAGTTGAAAGACAGTGAAAAAAGACGAAGGCTCTGGACAAGTTGAATTGATGCAGTGGCTCCAGCAATGGGCTCCGGCACAGGAACAATTGTGAGGATGGCACAGGACCGTGCAGTGCTTCCTTCTGTTGTGCACAGGGTAGCTATGGGTGGGAGCTGACTCAATGGCACCTAACAACAACAAGGTGAGAGTATGTGCACAGAAAAGATTATCATGGTTGACGTTATTGAGAATGGCTCACGGTTAAACTGAGTTAAACGCATTTTGATGGATTCTTAAAAAGTAAAGACAAACCAGAGCAGAGATTCCGAAGTGGGGTTTCGTTTGGTGAGAAGAAAAGTGCTGCGAGGAGCAATAACATCATTGGTCATGTATGAGGAAAGCTTGTAGTTGGGAGTTGTGAAAAATGAGGTAGAAAGACAAAGGAAAAACCCCTACTACAAAAACTATAAAAAGAGGAGGTGAAATCACCTATTCATTGTCTAATTTAAAATAACACTATGATACGTTAGAAGAAGAAAATGTGAATAAAATAAAATATATTTATAAGAAAACACCGCAATACTTTGTTACTTTGGTCGTATTTCTTTATTACTGTTCTGGCTCCTCTCTCCTGAAAGCATGCAGAACTTGTTCCTTTTCTATAGTCACATTTTCTGTCTAACATATCACTAACGTTTGCATTTCTTAAATGTTCACTCATATTCTCCTTGTCTCACTTTTTTTAGGGAATCTCTATTTCTGCGACTTCATATAAACTAAATTACTATTATTGAATTTGTTATTGAGTGTTTTCATTTGGAGATCTCATCATTGCTTTCAATTCACCAGGTACAAAATGGTCTATTAAATTTTCCCCTGAATTCAATCATTCGACTTCTATACTTTTTTGTCTTTTTTTAAAATTTTATTTTTTTATTACTTATAGACTTTGGATCATATTTTTCTGTGTGTTCTATAACCAATGAATCTATTATCCACTCCTGGTCTAGACTTGTCCCTATATCCACACTCATATGTTCTCATAATGTTGTCTATACTATTTAAAATAGGCCCTTCAATTAATTGTCCTCAAACAACTTCCTATTAAAAAATAAAACCTTCAAGCAAAATGAGACAGGAATTAAATCACAGTTATTTTTCTTATGTCATAGAGCATTTAATAAAAAGCAATAAGTGAAGAGTTTTGAAAAGGAAATTAAAGCTCATAATAGGCAAAGTTACATGCCAAATTGACCGTCCATTAGAAAGACTACTAAAGTTTCAAGAAATTTTAATGAAATGCTTTTTATTCTTTCAAATTATTTTATAATTCTAAAAATTCACCACTCAATATCAAAGAATATTTCAAAATGTGAAAATACTAAAATCATTATATGAGCCAATATGTGCTTGCAATTTAATTTCTAATTTACATGACTATTTTGAGGATATTTATACTACTTAGTTAAATGCAATAAAAACAAAATATATATGATTGTTGTAGTTTTAATATTCTAGTGAGTTGTTTTCAATTCAAAAAGATCCTATGTACAACACATGGAAAAATCATCTGCTTCTCTTCAATCTTCCCTATTGTTGCAGTATTTTATTCCAATGTGGTAGTCAATATCAATCCATCTCATTGAATATCTTCCTCTTTTTAGTTGACTTTTTAGTGTAACAAGGATGGTGTCTGTCATTCTTCAGGAATTGGTACCTCCTGATAGCAGTCCAAAGTGCATAAGACAAGGTCTTACCATTCTCATTTCTAAGGAACATTTTGCAATTATTTTTACCAGAACAGATTTCTAAAAACATTTTTTCCTCACAGTCCATAGGATTTTTCATATTCATCATTAACATCTTATTTCAAAGCTATTTTTTTAAACCTTTTATTAGGGGCTCATACAACTGTTATCGCAATCCATACACACATCAATTGTGTAAAGGGCATTTGTACTTCATTCTCAAAACATTTTCTCTCCACTTAAACCCCCGACATTAGGTCCTCATTTTTCCCCTCCCTCCCCACTCCCCCCTCCCTCATGAGCCCTTGATAGTTTATAAATTGGTATTTTGTCATATCTTGCCCTGTCCAACGTCTCCCTTCACCCACTTTTCGGTTGTCTGTCCCCCAGGGAGGAGGTCACACACAGTTCCTTGTAATTGGTTCCCTCTTTCAAAGCTATTACATTATTCTTCGGTTGTCCTTATTCATGGTCCAGTTTTTACATGCATAAGAAGTAATTGAAAACACCTTGTCTTGTGTCAGGCACTTTTTAGTTTTCCAAGTGACACCATTGCTTTTCAACACTTTATTTTACTTTTAATAATAATTTTATTGGGTGCTCTTACAGCTCTTATAACAATCCATACATCAATTGTACCAAGCAAATTTGTACATATATGTATGTTGCCATCATCATTTTCAATATATTTACTTTCTGTTTGAGCCCTTAATATCAGCTCCTCTTTTTCCCTCCCTCCTCCACTGTCCCACTCTCATGTGCCCCTGATAAATTATACATATAACAATATTATTTTCATATCTTACACCACACACTGTCTCCCTTCACCCACATTACTGTTGTTCATCCCTTTGGGGTTTGAAGGGGGGGGCTTATAAATTGGTCATTGTAGTTGGTTCTGTTTCTCCCCCTTCACCCCCACCTTCCCCCTACCCTCATGGTATCCTTACTATGCTGTTCCTGAGGGCTTTATCTGTCCTGGATTCTGTGTGTTGAGCGTTCTTATCTTTACCAGTGTACATGCTCTGGTCTAGCTGGATTTTTAAGTAGAACTGGAGTCATGATAGTAGAGGGAGTGGGGAGAAAGTGTTAAAGAACTAGAGAAATGTTGTGTGTTCCCTAGGTGCTGTGCTGCACCCTGTCTGTCTCGTTCTTTCCTTGTGACCCTTCTGTCTACAGATGGGCTTTGGTTCTCCACTCCAACCCCCATCGTTTGCATCGATATATTTGTTTTTGGTCTTCTGATGCCTGATAGCTTATCCTGTCAACACCTCCTGATCACACAGGCTGTTGTGCTTCTTGCATGTTGGCTTGTTGCTTCTCTGTTAAATTTCCGCTTGTGTAACTTCAAGCCTCTAAGACTCCAGATGCTGTCTTTTAATAGCTAGGCACCATCAGCTTTCTTCACGTTTGCCAATGCAACAAGTGATCATATTGGGAAGGTGAGCATCACAGAATGCTGGGTTATTAGAACAAAATGATCTTGCTTTGAGGGAGTACTTGAGTAATGACCCAATGCCCGTCTGCTACCTTAATAATTAA
>NW_022104341.1:51488785-51490807 GCF_000313985.2 Echinops telfairi
CACACACACACACACACACACACACACACACACACACACACACACACACCACAGAGTGACACATGAAGGGAGAAGAGCAGAACAGGAAGGGGCGCAAAACAACGAAGTACCTGAGGACTCCCGAAAATAGACCTCGGACTTGGTGAGCAGGGCATGGCACTTCACCAGATCAGATGTAAAACATTCCGGAGGATCCGCAGACAGACCTGGAACTATTTGTAGGGTTGGATTTTTTTTTCTTTCTTTTTTTCCCCTGTTTTCTTTCATTTTTCTTTTTCTTTTCCACATATCTATCCATATAGGATAGGCAAGATAACGGATCCTGATGAGAAAATGGCACCAACTGCTCTGGTGGTACAGGGAGAGGGGGAGGGGGGAGGGGGAGGGAGCCAACAAACCCAGGGACAAGGGAACAACAGGGGACCTAAAATTGATGGCGAGTAGGACATAGAACGCCCGGTGGGGATCGAACCAGTGCAATGTAGCCGAGAGAAAGTACTGAGTCAAATAAAGGTCAAATCTGATAATGGGACAAGAAGAAAGTAAAAATAAATAGAGGAAAGAACTGTGAGACTTTTTAACACTTGAAAAAGATCTTTGGCAGTAGATTTTCAAATGCAGTACATCATTTGATTTCCTCATTGCTTCTTCCATGGCTCTTAAATATGGAATAAAGTAAAATGAAATCCTTTATAGCTTCAATTTTTTCTCCATTTACCATGATGTTTCTGACTGGTCCAATTGAGAGAATGTTTATTTTTTTAGATTGAAGAATGATTCGTGCTGACATTTTAGATCTTCATTAGTTTCCCAAGTCCCCTTTCCTTTAAACAAGCAAGCTATGTCATCTGCCTCTTCCAGGTTGCTAACAATTCTTCTTTCAATCCTAGTGCCACACTCAGTTAGCAGCTATCTCCTCATTTCAGACCACTCAGCATGCCCTTCCTCTGCCCAGGCTCCCTCTTCTCCGATGTAAAGTTCTACATGAGCACACAAAGTAGTGTTTGTTCTATAAATTCCATTCTTCATAATCTTAATCTTAATGTGTTAGGCTTCATACAGTTGGCTATCTTACAATAGTAGATTTTAAAAATGTAGAGTTCTGATTTACTTTGCATTCAAGAAGATCCATTTAGTACACTAACATTGGTATACCTCACTGTACACATATTCTTTTTTTGAATATGGCTTGGATTTCTAGCAGTTTCTTAATTATATACTATTACAACAATCTTTAAATTATCTTCAGCAAAATTTTACTTGTGTGTAATATTCACAATATTTTTTAGTCATCTTCTCAGGTAATCTTTAAAAAAATAAAACACAAAAAAATAAAAATAAAACACAAAAAAATAAAAATAAAAATAAAACACAAATATGGAACCATTTCACTCAGATAGCCATATTGTGAATTCCAAATTTCCTGAATAGAAGAATGAGTGTTTTCAGTATTGGTTCAGTTTTCTGAAACCTCTCAATTTGTCTTCTGTCAAGTCTTAGACGCTTGTTTTTAATCAATGCTTCCAATGTACCTTGGACTGATTTCTTGTTTTTCCCCCCAAATCATTTTACTAGAAGCTAATCCAGACATTTCATAGTTCAATCACATCAAGCAGTATTGAACAATTGCTACCTCCGTCAGCTTTAAAACATTTTCTTCCTTCTTGAACTCCTTGATATCAGTTTCCCTTTACCACCACCACCCACCTTTCCCATCATACCCCCTAGGAACACTTATTCTAATTTTTGTTTCTATAAGGTTGTGGTAGTTACATAATCCTTTTTCGGTTTCAGAGGATTGAGAATGAAGGGGTGGGGTCTAGCCTGTCAATCCGTTCACAGCCAATGGGGCCTCTGTGTGGTCATGGCCTTCTCCTGAGGGTTCTGAGAACTCCATTATTCCTCCTTGGAGGCAAGAGACGTACTCTCTCTCTCTGTTCAGTCTCTGTGAGACCTTCTCTTGACAAGCCACATGGAGACAGGCTGATGGCAGCCAGAACTTCAGAGCTGGAGAAGCCACCT
>NW_022104341.1:51491309-51493929 GCF_000313985.2 Echinops telfairi
CTCCAGTGCTCTATTTGGTAACCAATTTATTTCCATACATCTATTATGCCTAGAGGGAAATCTCTGGAGGCTTGTATCCTGTGTAGAGCTCACAAATGGACTTTGGGCTTCCACTGTCACCTATAGCCCTCTGCGAACCAAAATTCCACAATTTAAGCTCTGATACTATTTCCTCCTTTGGTTTTGGATTATATAATTTATAATCCTTGAGACATAGCATGTGTTGTGTGAATTTGAAGAGGAGTTGTGTCCTTCTTCCATGTGGACTTAGTTGACATCTCAATTAGATGTCAGCTTGTTTGGAAACAAGCCTTTAGGTCTCCAGACATCACCATGATGTCTTTCTGACAGTGAGGCACCATCTATTTTCTTCACCACACTTTGCTATAACACTTCTATCTTCTACACTCCCTTCCTGAGGACAAGTATTGATCACGGCCATGTCATAAGAACTAATTATTCTTAGATTGATGCTGGGATTAAGTGTGCGCCCAAAATCCACTCCTGGATTTATGTGGGGTTTTTTTTAATCTGGCTCTCCTGGTTGTTAATTTATGGTAGCGAATTGTATTTGTTATCACCATGGTGTAAAGAATCTTCTGTTAATAGTGTTATTGATTAGCCCATAACACTGTTTTAAAATACTGTTGAAAGAGGGAAATTGAACTAGTATAGGCTAACTACATATCACAATACCTGAGTTATTCACCTGTACAGAATAAATCCTTACATGGCTGGATGCTATTTACACAAATTAAGAGTTAGTTGTCAGGCATAGTTTACAATACTATTCATGAAAATGTCAATCACAGGTCTTACAGAATAACACTATCTTAATACAGCAAGTAAGACATTGATATACTAAGTCAATGTTGGTCCACCTACCAACATTTCAATACTGTTGTCGTAGCTGTCTTCTGCTTCTTCACACACCATGCAATGTCAGACTTAAGACCTCAGGTTACAGGTGTGTTTGAGGTAGAGTCTAGTTCACCTAATGAAGTTTCCACATTACATCCCTCCTCCAAGGACTTAAAGATCCAGCATTCAGTGTCCCTGTGTTGTGTGGCACTTGACCTGGGTCCCTAGTTGATGAGCAGAAAATCTGGTCAATGTGGCTTATTAGGTACATCTTATTTATTTAGTTCCATGGATTGTTCATCATATGCTACCTCTTGAAATGTTTGGATGGTGACCAATACTTTTCGGTATATTATCTATATATTCCATCCATCTTCTTTTGATGCTCCCCGCACCATTCAATATTTTGACCTTGGAGTTCCTCAGTGTTGCACCTTGAGGTTTGAATTTCTTTTCAGCTTGAGAAACGAAGGGCATGTTTTTCCCTGTTAATTTTCTAACTCTAGATCTTTGCACATATCATTATATGATGTAACTTTGTCTTCTGGAGTTGCCCTTTGAACACTTCTGCTCAGCGCGTTTAATCATTTCTTCTATTTGATTTAACTACTCTACATTTAAGAAAAAGTTTCAGAGTGTTTTTTGCTCTTTTCCTTTTTTCCTTTCCTGTCTTTAATAATGTTTTCTCTCCTTATGTGTGGAGGACCTTGTTTTCATCTTCTGCTTCATTTCTCGTTTGTCATTAGTAGTCATTACATCAATTCTGTTCATAAGACAGCCTCTAAATTCAAGTGGAACATATCCAAGAGCACATGGCTCGCATAAACTTTTGTAATTTCCTTCAGTGACAGATAAATTTTATATGAACAATTGTTTGACTGTTCTACAATTGACCCCAGCCTTAAGACTGATGATACTGAGATTTTCAATAATATATTTTCACCTATATATTAGATATGATTTTTGTGTATTTCATGAGGGTCCTATATTATTGTCACAATTCATATTGCAAAAGAAATAGTATTTGCAAAGAAAAAGTCTTACAAAAATCTATCATGATTTTCAGCATAGGTCTTATCAAGAAGATTATATTTTGAGAACCCAATCCTTCTCTGTTGCTAACTTTCACTTTCCAATCACCAGTAGTTAGCAAGGTATCTTGATTACATGTTTGATCAATGTAAGACTGCAAAGTTGTAAAATGTGTTCAATTTTATAAGTTTTGGAATTGCTGAATGATATGTAAATCTTATCATAGCTGAATTAGCTATTTTTCTTTGTAGGCATATGAATCTTATCCTATTACTGACAGCATTGTACATTAGGGTAGATTGAAATATTTTCTTGACAAAATCTGTGACATAATTCCTCTTCAATGTGTCCTTCCCAGTCTGGTAGATCAAGCTTCTCTGATTCAAAGTGTCCCATAGCTCTTTATTCAGCTCACTGACGACTAGGAGCTGCATCTTTATATATATTATTTCATTTTCATTATTTAAATATCCCTAGATTTATACGCCAAGCATTCCATGCTCTGACTGTGACTGCATATTAACATTTGTCTCATTTCCTTTTGAGTCATACTACACAATCGAGCGAAAGCCCTGAATAGTGTGCTCTTCGCACGGCATCGAGATTGCCTCTAGTTTGAGAAGACAGCTTTCCTCAGTAATACTTTGAGTGTCTTCCAACCTAAAGGGCTTAACTTCTTGGAATCTTTTAGACACATTTCTGCTGCTATTTAAAGGTTTTCACTGGT
>NW_022104341.1:51495593-51517742 GCF_000313985.2 Echinops telfairi
TTACTGTTTTTCCATTAAAGGACTTTTATTTCAACATGTTTGAAATTTATGTTTAGGTTTGGTCTAGTGAAATAATTTAGCTAATGTAGCAGGAAATCTTGAATAAGTATTCATTATTTATTTCCAAATGTATCATTATTTATTTCCAAATGTAAAGGACCAGAATAATATTCTACAGATGAATAAAGCTAGATTAAATTTTGTATAACTTTTGTTTTTAGATATCCCGAAGCTTCACTCCAATATTGCCCTTGGTAAACATGTTTTTTGCACATAATTAACTGTCTTCAAAATAAAGGATGAACAAAAAATGCAAAGAAATTCTTTACCAAAACACATTGACTTATTAATCCCTATTACTGCCCCCATGCTTACCATTATATAAGCCTTACTAGACTCAGTATCATATATTATGTTGCACTCTATTTTTTTATTTTCCAATTACAGATTTTTTAGTGTGTACTTATAAGTACATAACATTTTAAGTATAATATATTAAATAAAATATATGAATAGTATAGGAGGTTATCCTTAGATATTTTTCTCACTCATGACCTGCCCATACATTACTAAAATATTCCTATTTTATTTCCATAATAGCTCTAAAAATATGCATCATTCTTTTCATCTCAACATCATTGTTCTTTGTTAGGCTCACATAATTGTTCACCTAGAATATTTTATCTAGAATATTAAAGCAAGAATTGTTTATCTGCTTTTCTGTGTCTTTCACTGTAATTAGTTCTTTATGTCTATGTTATAGCACCTAAATGACATAAATTACAAGTGACACTACTTATTTTGAACTATCAAGAAAATGAAAAACAGACTACCATATTATTATGATATAATATATCCCAATCATCTAAATGTTCGCTTATACTTAATGAAATATGTTTTTTAACATCTATTTTGTCATGTATTTCATCACAGTGGGTATAAAATGTGTGCAAAAATAATTGCTTATAGAATTATTTAAATTTTCTTCACACTGAAGCTCAACTTTTCTGAGTCACCTTTGGGCTCACAGTGTTTGTTTGAGTGGTTGCTCACCCACTCAGTATTGTTCTCTGTAGCATCAAGGGCTTTGGTATGATAGCATTTTCTGAAATGGAATTTTAATCTTCTTTCCTAATTTTACTTTTGGAATACTGGTAGTCATTAGTCAAGTTTCTATATTTGCTCAGTGCTCCCCTGGTCTTACCAGAAGATGTCAGCAACTTTAAACCAACAAATAACAATCAAGTTTCTTTCTAAAATGGCTCTCAAATGGTTTCTTAACATAATTCAAACTAATGGAATGACATCTGAAAAATGTAACCATCACTCTTATTTAAATGTTCCAAAAGCACAAGCATTCAAAACATCTGTGCAACAGATGGCATGCTATTGTGGTTATTGCGGTTAGGTGCCATCAGATTGATTCTGCCAGATCCTGTGCCAGCCTCACAGGTGTTATTTTGTGACCATTTTTGCAGCCACTGTGTCAGTCCGTATCATTGAGAGTCTTCCTCTTCCTCACTGCCCTTCTACTTTACCAAGTATTATATTCTTTTGCAGGGACCTGTCTTTCCTGATAAGAGGTCAAAAGTATCAAAAAAGGTAGTCTGACCATCCCACTCCCAAGAGCATTCTAGTTGTATTTCCTCCAAGAGAAACTAGTCAGTTCTTTTGGCAGTCCATGGTACTTACAAAATTCTTCACAAGCACTAGAATTCAAATGCTTTCTTATTCAATGTCTAATTTCTACATGCCTACAGCAGATTGATGATATCATGACTTGGGTCAAGCACGTGCTCAGAGTGACATCCTTGCTTTTCAACATGTGGAAAGCTCCCGTGCACCAGATTTGCTCCACTCCATGAGCCAATTGGTTCTTGGCTGCTGTTTCCATGAGCATTGATTATGGGTCCAAGCAAATGAAATCCTTGACAACTTCAATTTTTCTCAATTTTTCCTGATGTTGCCTATGAATATAGTTGTTGGATTTGGGATTTTCTTTACATAGAGTTGTAATCCACGTTGAAGATTGCTGTAATCCTTGATCTTCATTGACAAATGCTTCAAGTTCTCCTTACTTTCAGCCAGCAACTTTGAGTCATTTGCATGTGGTGGTGGCTTTCATCAGCCTTCCTCCAATGCTGATGAAGCATTCTTCTCCCAATTGTCCAGCGCCTCAGAGAGTTTTTGCAACATATAGATTAAATAAGTAAAATGAGAGGATAAAAAAATGAAGACTTCTACCAGCTACTTCAACCTGAAATTAATCCTACATGCAAGCAAATTACATTATTCATTATTAGTTATTGGAATATAAGAGTTGGAAACAAAAAGTATTTGTGATTAGAAAATATGCAATGTTGACCAAAGAGAAATGAGAGATGATATGATATGGCAGAATTTTGAAAGACCAATAATTTCTTCACTATAAATTCCTTTATTCAAATGAATTGACAGAGTGGCTGCAACACAGATGTCAAACATGACAATTGTGGGGCCTGGAGCAGGACCAGGCTGTGTGGTTATTCGTCCAGAGTCACTCCTAGAATCAGCTTGATGGCAGTAACCAAAATGAAGTCAGGTAGAGAACTTTTATAGCTGTTCTTCCTTCGATACAGGACGTATATTTTATTGCTGATTTTTGTAAAGATCAAGAATTCTGTATTTTGTCTGATGATTTTATTTTTATTGATATAAGCATATCGTTTTTACTTTTTTATTTACTTAGTACGATGAATTGATTGTAAAAATGTGAGGATTTTTTCCATGATATAAATGCAACTTTGTCATAATGTATTGTAGTCTAAATTGTTGGTTTCAACATGCTTATCTTGTGATTAGAATTTTTATGCCTGCGTTCATTAGTGACATGATTCTGCAGTGTCCACTTCTTGTGAGACCTATAGTTCATGTGTCACAGTCGTTTGGGTCTCAAAGAGTGAGTAGGACTCTCTTCCCTTCTCTTCAGTTTCCTGAACATTGTTTTAGAAGTGATACTACTTAATACTTGTATTTCAAATAGTTGGTATAATCCCAGCTTGTTTTGCGAGATGTCTTATCTAAAAATCTAATTATTTTATATGCAAAAGGCTATCTTGGTAAGCTATTTTTCCTAAATTGAACTGTGACTTTTGATATATTTCAAAGAATTTGGTTATTTCCCTATACTTTGAATGCATTGGCATAAAGCATTTATTAAATGTCATTATTATTCTTTTAATATTTTTAGAGTTATAAACTTGTTTTCAGCATATTTATAAACTTCTTAAATAAATTCTACTATATTTATGTTATTTATATTTTGGCTACTTTAATTTGTCTTCCAAGACATGTTCCTTAATCTATTTCTTATATTTTAAAACGTTCCTCAAAATGCATAGAAATAGTTTTTTTATTTAAGCTAAAATATGAAGTGAGCTAAAATGAATTAGCTAAATCTGTAGTATTAAACTTTTGATAAATCACATTCATATATATTTAAAATAAACACAATTACATTAAAATTTAATTACATTAAATTACATTAAAATTGAATCTATTGACAGAAATATCTTTAAATTGAGATTTCGATTTTCATATCTTTTTTTGAACTTATTTGGCTATACGTGATACCATTTGTGAAAATTGAATAATCAAAACAAACTCACTGCCACTGAGTGTATTCAGACTCCGGGCCACCTTCTAGGACAGGATAGAGTTGCTACTCTCAGTTTCTGAGTGGAAATCTTTACAGAAGTAGAAAGCCTCCTCTTTCTCCTGCAGAGAAGCTGGCGACTTCAAACTACTAACCATGAGGTTGGCAGAACAATGTGTAAGTCATCAGACTACCATGACTCCTTGTAAATTGAAAGCATGTAATTAATTTTTAAAAATAGGAGAATGAATAATGCTAATTTCTGGGCATCGAATCCTTTTCAATTTAGGTGATTTAAATTTTAGTATTTAACAAAATATATTATTGTTAGCAATTGGAACATTAAAATTAATTTGTCGTGCATTTTTGCATATATTTCACAAGCTTAAAGCATAAGGACGATTTCATATTGTTATAACAAAACTCCTTCAATATCTATGGACTCACTTGGACCAACAAGTTTTGGGGAACTATCATTCAAAATAAAATAGAACTAAGATGGCCTTAAACTCTGTTTATTTCTCACTGTATTAACAATCAAAACTAGATCAATTCTTTCCAAACCCAACTCATAAAGACCCTACAGGATAGAATGTAACTGCCCAATAAGGTTTGCAAGCCTGTGACTTTTTGTGGAAGCATCTGCCACAGTTTTCTCCCATGGAGTGGCTGGTGGGTTCAAAACACCAGTTTTTTGGTGAGCAGTCATATGCTTAACAACTTGTGCCACCGGGGTTCCTTTCATCAAAATGCCATCTCTAGTCTCTGCTTTGCTTTGAAGTCAAAGGCAATTATTTCAAGACTTTGCATGGATGCTGAAGGCATTTCTGATGATGGTTCAGAGGTGATGAGAGCAAGGGGCTTTCTAGCAGAGTGGGCTGTCTCTGAGAACTTATCATTGGATGTAAAGATCTTTGTAACAATTGCTAAAGCAGAGAGGAGGCCATCTAGCCTCTTCTAGGTCCCTAGGGACCAGGAAGCATGTGACTTTGGAGTTTCTAAGGTGGGGATGTAGTTCCCTATGTTTCAAAGAGATGATAGGTACCCACTCAGTCCTAGAGTGGAGTGTGGGGTTGCCCATTAGATGAGACTGCTTTCCAAAAACTGAGAGGGGCCAGATGCCATGGCAGAGAAGCAAAGAACAAGGCTTGTCAGGGCCAAGAGGGTAGAATCACCACTCAGAACTGGGTGTGCAAGGCTGAGAGCAGTGTTACCATTCTAATTTGCCTGGAAGGTGTAGAATTCCATCTGGAGACTCTACAAATAATTTGGCGAGCATGGCTATTAATAGAAATGGCATGGAGATGATGTCTGATCCACTCGGACTTAACAAGGTGAAAGGAAAATCCCCATGATCAGTATCACCTGGCCAAATCAATGCCTAATAGGCTGAGGGCAGACATGTGCAGAGGCAGCGGATTATTTAATATGCCTTTTCTGGTCAAAGTCTTTAAATCCCACCAAATTACTTTTACCTTCAGCAGTCTGGTAAGAAGTTGCGGGCAGGAAGGTACTGATAGGATTCACCTGTAAGCAACTGTAAACAGGGTTCCCTGGAGTGCCACTCTGCTGTGTATAAAATGAGTCTTCTGAGAAATAGAAGGGATCTCATTACCAGCAAGACTAGAGGAGGAGTGTGTCCTCTGGGCCTGCGATCCTTCTGCAGTGAACATCTTGGATCCAGAAGAGAGTTACGTCATCAGAGAAGCAGCAGTAGGACCAAAGCATTTTGTAAAATGAAGAATTTCCCAAACATGGAGCCCCTAACGATGAGTGGTTTTGTACAGGAGGCTGGCTTATCAAAGTGGGGTGCCATTGGGCACTTAATTGGGGAAGTTAGATTTGCTGGCCCATAGAAATGGAGCTGAGAGTCTTTGTACTGAGGTTTACTGGAGTAGGGTGCCTCTGGGTATTTGATTTAGGGATGTGGGTTTACTGACCCATAGAGTTTACACTGAATGCCCTCTAGTTGAGGTTAATAGCAGAGTAGTATGTCCTGTGGGCATTTATTATCAGACTTGACAGAACTTTGTAACATCTCCTTATAAACAATTCAACCCTGAACATTTCCCACTAGCATTACAACTGGTTAACTTCGTTAATAAATCTTTTAATCATGACATTCTTCTAAGAGATCCATTGCAAAGGATATTAGAAACTAGAAAGTAATATAAGAGAACACCAATAAACGCAACATACTTTCACCCTGCATCCCATTTTATGCTGTTTCAATACCACTTTTCACAGAGCACTCTGCTTCTGGGGTTGGGATTTGTTGCAATCATCAGACAGTGATGATTTCACAGTGAAAAATGATTATGATAATTATTAAGAAGTTAACAGGTTGAAAATCAGGTGAAACAGACTTAATATACAGTTGTTCTAGGAAACTCTTCTTATATTGAATGAGAGCAGTGAAGAAATCCAGGGTGTTGCATTCCATCCTTAATCCTTTTATTGGTTTTATCTCAGTAGATTACATTGTAGGAGAGCATAGCATACCGCCACATTATTGCATAACTGCCAAACCACTGAGAATCATAGCTAAGCCAAGTTGAAATATATTTTATGGGGACATAATTCAATCCATGACATTCCATCCTTTGCTTCCCACCCCACCAATTCATTTGCTTGCCACACGCAAAAGACTTTACTCCATTTTATAATCCCCAAGGTTGTCCACAGGCAAATTCCAACTTAGGACCAAATTTCTCTTCATCTGTGAATCTAGAATACAAGTTGTCTTCTTCCATGTTACAATGGTGGTCTAGGCACAGGTAGGCACTTCCATTGCAATTGGGAGTGATTGGAAGGAAAGAAGAGAAAATGATAAACTTCCAGCAAAACTAGAAGACAATTCTCTAAGACCAAATTGGCCATGGCCCTGCTGTCCACATTCCAAGTGTTGGCCATTGCAATGCAGTGAATTAATTATTATGGCTCTTTTAGCCATAGCCTTTGTTACTCCTACCAAAGTCCCTTAATTTTCCCAATCAGTTTGGGTAAGAAGGCAGGGAATGATACTGATGGATTATATGATTCAGCTGTTAGTAATTGTTAACAGGGTTAATTACAATTGTCATCCTTCTGGGCATAAAATAAGTCGTCTCAGTAGCAGAATAAGGAGATTTTACTGTCATCATGAAAGAAGAGTTAAGAGTGGAATACGTCTTTGTCCATGGAAATCTCTCTTCAGTAAGCCTCCTTGATCCTAGACACGAGAGGAGCAGAACCTGAAGCTAGAGCATCAGACAGAACGTGGACTTCTCAGACTACAGAACAGTGAAGGTGAATGCTTTGGGAAGGGGGTTGGCTTGTAGAAAAGAGCACCTCTGGGCACTTATTTGGGGAAGCTGGGTTAGTTGACCACGTAGTTGAAGCTAAGTGCCTTCAGGTTGAGGCTGTTGGAGAGTAGCATTCCCTTACAAAAGATAAAAGGAAAAAGAAAGCGAATTTTGGGAATGATGAGGGCAACAAATGTATAGATGTGCTTTACACAATTGATCTATGTATTGTGATGAATTGTATGAGCCCCAATAAATAAAAAAAAAAAAAGAAGTGAACAAAGAGACCTGATACTACCAAGAAAGAAGAGCCAGGAGTGGAGTGTCTCCTTTTGAAATGGGGTCTATGTGCTGTGATGTTCCTGGATCCAAAACTTGATGTCAAGCTCACAGAGCTCTATAAGGAATTCCAGGCCTACAGATGCTGAGTGGAGTCTAGGATAAATCTTCAGAGTGGACAGTCAGAGAAAACCTTCCCTATCGTCAGTTCTGTGAGTTCAGGTTTTGTACCTTCCTAAACAGTGATAGAATAAATTTAGTTTTGATAAAGCCATTTACTTGTGACATTTCTGTTAAAAAAAATAACTAAGATAACTGAACAATTCTGTTTTTAAAAATTTCTCTAATGTGCTACCCATTCAACTTTATTCAAATGATGTTGAATCCTTGACTTATAACTCATAGATCTTTATGTGCCAAGAAATAAAATCTTATGAGCTTAAGTATCAATACAGTCAAGTAAAAAAAATCTATCACATAAGACGAGTTCTGGAAGAACAGATTTGAAGGTAGAGACTATGAAAATAAGAAAATTAGACTAGTAAAATAATAAAACCATAAAGATAAGCAGATCATGTCAAAAGTAATGAAAAGTAGAAACAATAATTAGAATACAGGAAACTGTTTCTAGCAAAATAGAGGCGCCTCAGCTTGCTAGTAGTACAACCACTCTGCGCTTGAATAACTAAGAAGATAATGAAAGATTTAACATTTGAATTAGGTATTCCAAAACAACTCTTAGCCTGGTGCCAGGAATATCAGCTGGACAATTGTTGGGTTATTCGATGGAACTCAACTCTAGGAAAGCATTTAGGAGAAGTAAAGGCAAATTAAATCGCCCACCTGATTCCTCTCAAATTCTTAAAGTATCCAGATCAAAGTTCTCTTTATTAGTGATGTTGTTGACGCTGCCGATGTTTTACAGGAAACCTGAACAGACATTAAAATTTTTGACAGTGTTTAAGAACTGTGGAATATGTTGGTTTAACAGGACAAAACCCTTCATGGCCATAATATTAAATCGGTAACTTCTGTGATTTTACCTTTTCAATAATAAAATATAAAAATAAAAGTCAGCAAATCATGATCTGTTGTATTAACATGAGAAGACGTTAGTGTTAAAATCTTGTTTCTATGACCAAACTCTTTAGTTTTGCCATGTTGAGCAAGCTATTTTAATTTCCTTACACTTTAGTTGTTTCTTTTGTAATTTGAAAATAATACCTCTATGTATGTATTCATGTATGAAAAGTGCTTACAACAATGCATGGTATATAGGCTTGCCTCAGTTTATTGTGTTTTACTCTATTGCGCTTGGCACCTACTTCTTGTTTACGTGAAACTGAAGCTTTGTGGCGACCGTATCCAATAAGCCCATCAATGCTACTTTTCCACAGGCATGTGCTCACTTTGCCTGGGAGTCACATTTTGGTAATTCTCAAAATAATTTAAAATTTGCAAATGTTATTATTGTACACATAATGAACTAGTATCAGTAAACATAACTTTTATATGTAATGGTAAACCAAAATGATCTGACTTACTTTATTACGATAATTGGTTTATTGGTGTAATCTAGAAGTTTCCTTACAATATCACTGGGATATGCCTGTGTAGCAATTTTCAAAAACTTAGTTTTAACTTCTGCCTATGATATGAGATGCACATTTTCTAACATACATTTTATGTTAGCATTTTTCATTCTGACACTGAGAGGGTTCATGGTCAAACTATAAGTACTTAATAGGATAGCATTTCTCTCATATTTCATACATATGCCTTCTAATTTAAGAGCTCACACAAAACAATTATTTTGCAATTATTCTTACTGTACTCTGTTCACAATGATTCAGTAGACTAAATGCATAGATATGTTTATTTTCCCCACCATCAGAACTTAGTTAATGTTTGGATCCTGGAAAGTCTGTTTTAGATAGATTTGTTTATAAAATTTTATTTTCAAGATACTTATAAAGAAAAGCAGCTAAACCATATTAATGGCTCAAACCACTCTATTTTGTGTTCAAATTTGATATTTATATTGAAGTCTATCCACTTCCTACTCTTTTTTATTTTTATTTTTAGCAGTTTTATTGTCATATAATTCATATATCATACAATTTAGTCTTGGAATATGTTAAAAAGAGTTGCAAAAGCATCACCACAATCAATTGCAGAACATTTTCTTTATTTTATACTGATTGTTATTAGCTTTCCCTTTCCCTACAACTTCCCCTGTCATAATCCTAAGTTAAAAACAACACACATGTTCATTTACTCTACTATTTTCATTTTAAAACAAGCTAAAGCAGCCAACAACGAAAAATATTTAAAAAAAGAAAACAATCACCCCACATTCAAATTTAGTAAAAGTCTAGTTTATTTGTTCCACACCGAAGGCAAAAAGAAATGAAAGGTGGTATATCCGTTTTAATCACTGTTGGTATTGCCATTTATAATTGATAGGCATATAAAATGTATATACCCTTATTTAACACCAAGGACAGAGTTATTCCAAACTTCAAAATGTGAAATCATGGCACAGCTTGATATAAGCTCCATGTTTTCATTCATATTTCCTTTAGTCACTTAGAACATCATATTTTGTTACAATTTTGTATTTATATTATTTCTTAATATTAATTAATAGATAGTTATTTTTCAATCTTTGTTCACTCAAAGTTTACTACAGCACCTACTGCATAATCATTGTTTGGTAAATATTTACTCAATTATGCAAAAGAAGTATGCTCTTTTCAGACTGACAATTTGGCCACCAAATTATGTCTTCTTTGAGGGCCATCTTCACCTACACTTTTTTCAAATGATTTCTAACTCCTGTAAACTCCACAATGTCAAGTTCAAAATGTGCTCCAGGGGGTCCTCAGTAGCTGATAGTTCAGAAGAAGTTCACCAGGTCTTTCTTTTAAAATGCCTTTCAGTAGACTTGAACTTCCAGCAGGGACGGTATGTTTTATATCTGTGTCCCTAGCATATCTAAAATATCTGGTGTTCAATAAACATTGTGTGTGTGTGTGTGTGTGTGTGCAATAAACTTTCCTAAGTGAATGGGAAGCAGATTATTGTGAAACTACTCATAGAAGATAAACTTGAATAGGTAGATTGGGTAAACATGGAATACTTTTTAAAATTCCACATAATCAATTCAACTCAATGCCATCAGATCAATGCTGACTCTCAGCCACCCTTGTGGGTTCTCAAAGGGGCTGGTGGTTACCAGCTGCAGACCCAAGATAGACAATGATCGATATTTCAGGTGTGCCACTTAGTAGCTCTATCTTAGCAGTAATCACTTCACCTCTGTGACTTTTAAATTGAGGAAGACAATAAAATGTCAGACTACTAATCTGTGGTAAGAAATTATTGCAAATCGGATACCACAATCGAGTCTTCATCAGACAAATAGTTTGGCATTATGGAGCCTTTAAAAAGACTAATAAATATTCTTGCTAAGAGACTTTGACCAGATTCCTTTCTTGTGAAGTAAGTCCTCCATGCAGATGTGATGGATGTGAGGTAAAATAAAAATGCCTGGAACATTTCTAACTGTGTGACTGTTAGTGTTCTTAGAAGTGTTTGGGGCTATTCTTGGAAATACCAAGTGCTTCCCCAACTATGTGAAAATACCATGTTTATAGCTGGTTGCTTGTCATCTTAGAGAATAATAAAATATCAGCCACCAATTAGTCTGTGTTTTTCAAAGATTAGGCAATTACATCAGCTTTTTTAAAGGAAAAATCTATTGCAAAACTCATGCATAGCCTCCTCCATGACCATTTGGTTTATGGGCTCATTAGGCAGCCATGATGACTATGGAGAGATCACCTAGGCATAAGATTATTGACAACTCTCAAAATGGATTCAATGTCTTCATAATCTTTGTTCATTCTAAAAAGATTCTCCCATATTTCTGTGTCCAAGACCTTCTGTGTGAATATTTTTATCCAATGCTACACCCCCACTCAATTTTTTCAGAGGCGTGAAAGCTAGGTGACTTATTAGTTATTACCGATAAATCATTGTAGATCCAAAGGTTATCCTGCCTTGCACCAAAACCAGACTCCCTGCCAGGGACTCAGTGCTGATTCATATCAATCATATAGGACAAATTAGAACTGCCTCAGTGAGTTCCTGAGACTGTCACTCTTTTTGTTTGTTTGTTTGTTGTAATTTATTATTTTTTAAAATAAAACCGTTCTTATGATATTCTGAGAGGTGTAGAAAACCTCACCCTACTCCTGTGGAGCAGCTGGTGGTTTCGAACTGCTGACCTTGCAGTCAGGAACCCATTGCATAACATTACACCCTCAAAGCTACATCACAAGTATTTTCAGAGCTGTCACTGAGTACCTTTGCAAACCAGTGGCCGTCTACTTCCAGCCAATACATCTATTTAGAAGGCCTAACAGCAAACTAGATTCAAACTTTTTCTTACTCCATTAACTGGTTGAGGGAACCCCCTCATGAGGTCATATCTAAAGTTGAGGGAGAGGCAGTGAAGCAGTGGTAGCAAGTATCATGGGAGTCTGAGCCATCTGTTCATACAGTTTATTTGTGCCTTTCTGGACCTATGTGGTCAAATCTAATATACACTATTTTCGTTTACAATGGAATGCTGCTGTGCACATCCAATTTTGTGGTTCAGTGGATCAGATCACACGCAATTCACGAGGTGCAATACAAGTAGTCCTGGTGTCCCATGCACAGGTGTTCCCTCTCCCAACACCCAGGAACAAGGCGAGGGCAACTTTTCAAATGGATAATAGTTGTTGTGAGAAGAAAGCATCATTTTATTTCCAAAATTTATGAATCTGTTCTGTCTTTATGAAGACTTGCCAAAAATTTCATAATGCTCTCTGCCTCCCGCAGCACTTTCAGTACCAGTGAGTCTACTAGGTCATAAGTGGCTTTACAATTGGGCATAGTGTCCAAGTGGTTTTACAATTTGAACCATAACCTGGTCAAAAGCAGAGTCTAGTGAATGAATCAGCAAAACACTCCTAAATACAGTTTATATTTTTTTCAAATCATGAAGCATACTAAGCTATGCTTTTTTTGTCAGAAGTGCAATATGTAGCAATATATTTTAGACTTCAATTCAGACACTACTCTATATCCCAGATCATCTGACAATTTGAAACCTCATCTATAGACTAGGCTCCTGAGACAACTACAATTCCTGCTACTTCCTATACACCAAATTCCACAAAGATAAAGCCCTCCATGTAATGGAGAAGCAAGATTTCTGTAAGATATCAAGTGATCAAGATCCCTCCAAAATCTATTATGCCAGTGATCAGGAGCTTTGAAATAGCCTTGAGGTAAGACACTTTCCTACCAAAAAAGTAAACTGTATCTGATTTCCTATTCTCATAGGAATGAGAAAAACAAATGTCTCTGGGTCAGTAACTGGAATCTGGATAACTGTAACTATGTTTTTTCTGTTCTATAAAGATATCACAATCAATGCTCACGGAAGCAGCAGTCAAGATATCATGCAACGCTTTACATTGGGTATATCTGCTACACAAGACCTCTATAAAGCACTAAAAAGCAAGGAGGCTGCTTTGAAGACTAATGTGCACCTGCCACACACCATGGTATTTTCCAAGGCTTCATATGCATGTGAAAGTTGGATATTAAATAAGGAAAAATGAAGACAAAATGTATTTGAATTATGGTGGTGGCAAAGAATATAGCCCATGAAAATATCATGGGTGGCTAAAAGGACAAGCAAATCCGTTTGGGAAGAAGTATGGCCACATTGTTCTTTAGAGGCCAGGACCAAAAGACATTTCATCTCATGCTTTTCACATGTTGTCGGGAGAAACCAGTCCTTGGAGAAGAACACCCTGCTTAGTGAAGCAGCATGACAGTGCCAAAGAGGACAGTCTTTGAAAAGATGGATTGACACCATGGCTGAATCACAGGGATCAAACATAAGAATAGTTGTGAGGATGTCACAGGACAAGACCGTGTTTCATTCTGTTGTCACTATGACTTGAAGCCGCTCAAAGTAGCACCTAAAAACAACATAAAGGCACCATCTCTGGGGCTGCAATGGTGGTTGACGTTGTCATTTGATTGCTTTGGCGATAATTTACAGCAAGTCTCCATCAATTACTTGATACTAACTGGAGAAATAAAGTGACCATTTTAATTCACAAGACTTATCTCTGACCAAGAAGATAGGTTAGAATGTATTTGTTGTGTATGAATTTTATATATGAAGCTGTATGTATAGTAAAGGTAAAAAGTTATGGAATGGTTTGCAATGAACACCAATCTACCCTAACACTTTGCTATTCCCTTCCTCTTTTGATAGTCCTGTGAAGTGTACATCTAGTCATATCAAAGTGGGATCTATCAAACTACATTTATCTAGTTCCAATGCAGCTAGGATGTAGTCTGGTGATTCATATTTTGATTTTAAAAAATGTTTCTGTTTATGACATTGTTTCAGAATGGTATTATGTTGGACAAGAGACATAAAATGAGCAATCTTTTTTATTGTGCTGATTGTAAAAACAAAAGAATATTCTGAAATTGGGAGCTGTGAAGTAGCCTCTCATTTTACCAAGTTTCAGTTGTGGAAGTGGAATATATTTCTTCCACTAGCAGCTGTGGGGTGCTTCTGACTTGACCTTGCCAATTATGATCGTGGCAGTAACTTCCAAGAGATGGCTATTGAAATTGTGTGGCAAAGTGTCATCCCTGAAAGTTCAGTCTGGATAATATCCCTTCAACTCTTCACATAGTTCAGTGATCGACCAAAAATGAGTAATGTTCCTTAATTTTAAATTAATTGAAGTGGATTGTTTGATTCCTTCTCTCCTTGTCCATTTGCTTGACACAGAGAAAACAGAGAAATTGCTTGCTATATGAAACAAAAACTTTGTGCTAATATGTGTTAAAATGTAAAGAGTTCAATGTGCCTTTTGAATTGATAATCAAATCTTTGTTACACACTTTAGGAAGGCTTAATAAGCAAGAGCATTTCCACACTAAATAGCAAGTTAAACTCAAGACAGGGTGGTTGAAAAAAGTAAGAAAGTGAAGAGATAGTTTAACTAAAATCAGGAAAGAATTGATCATTGTCTGAAAATGCTTGCAGAGATGATATGTGGAAAAGATAGATTTTATATTTTTTGCTTTACTGATGATTAAAAAAAAGAGAAGGGAATTTAATAGGCAATGAGTCAATCAAGGACATAAAAATTTTCTTATTGCTTCATCTGTTTACTCATAATGTTTCCTATAGTTCTTCAGTATAACAGACCTTCAAAATATTTTCATTAAATTGATGTGGAAGGTAGATCTAGAATTTAATATATGAAAGAATCTTTGGTTAATTTTAATGGCTGTTTGAGTCAGACTATTCCTTACAGAGAGTTTTTGCTGTCACTACATAGAACCCAAGGAATCATGTACTGGAGGCATGGAGAGTGATAATCTACATTTTAAAATTTCAATAGTCTGTAGATGTACAGAAGGAGCCCCGAGGGATTATGCATTGAGCTGCTAACTGAAAGGTCAGCAGGTAAAACCACCAGCCGCTCTGAGAGAGAAACAGGGGTTTTCTACTCACATAAGGAGTTCCAGTTTTAGAAACTCTCAGGGCAGTTCTTCTCTGTCCTATAGGGTTGATTTGAGTCAGCATGAACTTCATGGCAGTGAGTCAGTTATAGATGTATAGTTTATAAGCTCTCACTCAACTTCACACTGATTATTCCAATTTTCATTGAGTTTTCTTTAACTAAAACAAAACAACAAATTCCCTATCAAATAAAAACTTTCTTCTATGCATAGCACCATCTGTTCTAAATTCCCATTGAAAATTATAGAAATCCATTGACTCTTTCAGAGTCCCTGGATTATTTCAAGATTTAACACACTAACTAAAAGGATAGACTTTTGAGCCCATCCATAAGTGCCTTGGGAGAAAAGCTGGGTGCTGTACGTCTGAAAAACATCCATTAAAAAGGCTCCAGAGCACCGCTTTATATGGCATTGAGGGTTTACTATGAGTCCGAATTGACTAGGGGGCAACTGTTGGGTTAACTTACTGGTTTTTCATCTTCATTGCTGTTGCTGCCGCCGCTGTCACCGAGAATTATCTCGGGCAGGTCGAGTGTTCTTTCAAAGAGGGGTGGTAAACTGTCATCTCATGCATTTACAACGGAATTGAAAAACTACCCAGTCCCGAGCCATCCTGATCATCGCTGCTATGTGAGACCTTGTTGTAACCACTGTATCAATCCAGTTCCTGGAGTGGCTTCCTCTTTTTGGATGACCCTTTATTTTCTCGAGCATCATATCTTTCTCGAAGGACTGGTCTCTCCTGACAACATGGCCAAAGTGTATGAGAAAAGTCTCACCATACTCGCTCATAAGTAACAATCCCCAAATTTAGTAGTTTTGCTATTATGTTAACTGAATTTCCAATGTTATCCAATCTTGCATTCTTCAAATAGATACCATTGAGTCATGATGTTGAATCTTTTTCATATGTTACTGGAATTGGTTTTCTAATTTTTGTTGAAGACTTTGGGATAGTATGCATAATAGATATTTATAGATAATTCTTCCTGTGATATTTCTATTTATTGCATCAGACTAATTGAGGCCTTAGTAAGCAAGCATTACTTCTGCTCATCTAATTTTTTGGAATGATTTCTGAAGCATTGGTATTAAGTCATCTGTAAATGTTTAGTATAATCTAGCATTGAAGTCCGGCAATATCCTGATGATATTAATAACATTTTCAGTTGGTCATTTCTCCAAAGTAGACAGCCCATTATTTCTTGATAGTTTGTTCTTAATCTGGAAACTCCACTGAAGCCTGATCCCCTTCGGTGACCCTGCTCATATTTCAAACGCCAGTGATACAGAGTTTCCCGAATCGCAGCAATACACAAATCCCCACTGTACAACAAACTGACAGGCAAGACCCAAAAGGAAAAGAGAACTGATGCATTTGAATTATGGCGCTGGTGAAGAAAGCCCATTGGAAGTGCCACGGACTGCCCGAAGAACAACAAGTCTCTCTTGGAAGGGGTTCAGCCAGACTGCTCCTTAGAAAGAAGAATTGTGAGATTTGTCACATACTTTGGATGTGTTATCAAAAGAGATGGATCCCTGCAAAGGAGCATCGTGTAAAAGGGAAGAGGAAGTGAGAAAGGGAGAGACCCTTGATGGGGCAGCTTGCCACTGTGGCTACAACAAGGAGCTCAGACACACCAGTGACTGGGAGGCTGGAGGAGGAGGATTGGGCAATGCTCCCATCTGCTGTCCATAGGTTTGTTATGACGAATCCAAGCCAACGAGACAGCCCCAAGCAACACCATCATTGAAGGCATTGGAGTTTGAAGTTCTCTCCTTGGGAAGTTTTATTGCTATTCAAAATCATTCATTGTGCTTGGTCTATTCAGATTTTCTAATTCTTCTTGAATTAATTTGGCAAATTGATGACTTTTTATATAATTTCTCCATTTCATCTGTTAGCTAATCTATTGTCATAATGTTGTTTAATGTGTTATTAAAGTCCTTCTTTTTTTCTTTCTGAAAGCTCAGTAGTGATGTACCCTTTCCATTCCTCTCATTGGTAATTTTCTTCTTCTCTGGGTTGTATTTGTTTAAAATAGGCACCCTCGTGGCACAATGGTTAAGCACTCAGCCGCCAACTCGAAGGTCAGCGGTTGGAGTGCGTCATCCACGGGGAAAGACAGATGCACAGTCTGCTTCTGTCAAGATCTGCAGGGCTGGAAACCCTGTGGGACAGTTCTGTCCCATGGGGGTGCTGAGTGCTAATCTACACCATGACAAAAGGTTTGGTTTTGCTTTTAATGTGCTGTTTTCATGATCGCTCCAGAAAAAGATTTGTAAAGTTTGTTCTTTTCAAAGAGCAAATTTCTTTTATTATTTATTTCTACTTTTTTCTATTTTGTTAAATTTCTCTCTTTTTATTATTTTCTTCCTTTTCCTTCCTTTACTTAATATTATTTTTCTAGTGTCTTATGAATTGGTCTGCTATTTTAAAATCCCCTTAATACCCATTTATCTGCAAAGAACCTAATTTTGCCATAGTATATGAGAGATAATTTGGGTGGGTGAGCTGACTCATAGTGAACTCCTGTGGGTTTCTGAGATGATAACTGTTTGTGGGAGTAGAAAGCTCAGTCTTTCTTTTACGGTGCTGTTGGTGGTTTAGAACTGCCAATCAAGCTGATCACAGTCCAATGAGTAACCACTACACCACCAGAGTTCTCTACACAAAACCATGGTATTTTCAACTGCACATTAAATAAGGAAGATGGAAATAAAATAGATGCATGTGAATTGCAGTGCTGGTGCCGACTATGGAAAGTACATGAACTGCCAGAAGGACAAACCGAACTCTCTTGGAAGAAGTCCAGAAGGGTGCTCCTTGGAAACAAGGGTGAGGAGACGTAGTCCCACATGTTTTATGCATGTTATTAAGAGAAACTCTTTTTGGAAAAGGAGAACAAGTTTGGTAAACAGAAGGGTGGTGGAAACAAGGAAAGCTTTCAAATATAACAAAAGTCATGGTAATGTAACAGGACAAGGCAGTTTTCTGTTCTGCCGTCTACAGGTTCACTCTCAGTTGGAACAAACTGGACCACACCTAACAATAAGGTAAATAACAATTAATCGTGTTGATGCATGGAGCTAGCAGGCTTCTCTTAAGTGTTCACTATCAAAGCATCTGTTGTTTTCAATAAAATATTCTTAGACTTGAACTTGTCATGTTCTTTTCCAAATATAGTCTGTGCCTTTGAAAAGATCTTTGAAGCTTTCTATTCTTCTGACCTCTCTCTTTATTGCATTTATTTTGTAATTTGTTTTGGTGTGTTAAAGGGAAAATTCTGAGACTTTACTCCAGAGAGTGGAGTGAAGATAATGGATCTTTCACTTGAAGTAGCATCCCTACCTTGTAAGCAGAGATGTAAGCCTTTGGTCTTTTTTGGTTTGCCTGTTCTGGTATCCTCCTAGCGAGCTGAAGTGAGGACAATTGAACACGGTGTCCTCCTCCTGCAGTGTCGGGAATAGATGCTCACTACATGAGTGTTAGCTAGGAGGAGAAGAAACAACCCAAGCTCCCTACCCTGAGTCTATTCCTACCATACTGACCCCACAGGACAGCCTAGAAATGCACCTCTGGGTTTCCAAGACTTACTCCTTATGGGAGTGGAAAGCCTCATCTTTTTCTCACAGCAAGAGAAAAATAAAAGCCTTATTATGGGGTTTTATGATCCTGGAATTCAATCACAGAAACACAAAGCTGTGGGTTGGAATGAGAAAACTGGCAGCCTGACTTGAAGTATAGTAGTTCAGAATCTTGGGGAGTTGGATGCCCCCATTTTCCTAAGTATTCACAACCAGAGTGATAATTCTGTGCTGCTAGGTTGGATGTGAGAGAGATGAGTAATGCACAGCTCAAGTGTCACAAGTTGTATATATTCTTAGGAGATTTAATCATTTTTGAATAAATTTTTCATCATATTTTTTATTTTCATAGAACAACTTAATTTTTTCTCACTTGCATAGGTATACTGAACTTTGAAATTTCATGGAAAATTTATCTTTTAATTCGATTTTCTATGAAGTTTTTGAAGCCTTCTTGCACACCTAGCAGTGAGCTTGCTAGATCATAGAGAATTTATTTTATTAAAACTCTCTATGGAAGAGCCATACTATCTTCTGAAGTACATATCCCCAACACTGTATGATATTGTTTTTATCTCTCCACAGCCTCCCTAGCATTTTAAATTTTCTAGTCCTTTTCTGTGTGTTGTTTGTTTAACTTTTCATTGTTGCTAGGGTGAGATGATATCTCATTGCTGTTTATCTGCATCTAATGGCTAATGATGAAGAGCATTCCTTTGGTTCAATCTGTTCTCTCTTGATATCTTCTTGACTTCTTCTCCATTGGAAGTTAACTACACCATGTACTCCCTCTTTTTGCGTTGTAACTATTATTTACAGTTTGATATCTTTGAATAACTATGATCAGGCATCTAGGTTTAATTTATTTTTTGAAAAAAAATTCATCGGGGTTGATTCCCAGGTAATATTGGCATGTGTCCTGACCTGAGATTGTTGTCTGGTATTTTTGAATCTATATGAGAAACAATCCTTTTGGAATTTTTTATAAGATTGGTCTGATTTTTAAAATTCCCTTAATATCCATTTATGTGCAGATAGCATAATTTTTCCATACTATATGAGAGATAATTTGGGTGGGTGAACAATTCTTAGCTAAAATCTCTTTTTCATTTAGGGTTTTACCATCCTTTTGTCTTCTTGCTTGTATGGTCTGTTAAGAAGTCAGTGTTTCAATGTTTGGTCAGATTTGTGCCTTTGTAGGTAATATTTCCTTTTGTTCAAATTGCCTTCAGTATGCTTTCTCTGAATTGAGCTTTAGAAATTTTACTTACGATATGTCTTCCCTACTAATTTACTTTTGAGAACTATCCTATTCCCATTTTTATGAGTTTCTTGAATGGCTATCTCCTTAACTTTCATATTAATAAAGTTTCTGTAAACAAATCTTTGACAATTTTCATTGTACTTATTTTGTTTTCATTTCGTTTTTGTCACTTCTTGCTCTATAATTCTGAACCCAATATAAGCTATTCCTTATGGTGGTGCTCCTCATCATTTTAATGCTTTCTTCTTCATTGTTATTATTATTTGCTTCTTTCACATATTAGTACTAAGGAATTTGTCTTCTATTTTGCTCATGTGTTTTCTATTGATTTGTTTCTACTCCGTTGTCCTTGAAAGCATTATCATTTATAAAATTTTAGTGTTTATTTAGTGTTTAGTAATTTCTAGTTGCTACTTTTGAAATGTTTTGAATTGATATTTTTTTATCTCTTCTGATATTGTTTCCCTGAATTCTGTGTATCGCTTAATTTTGTCTATTATTTCATTGGCTTTTGTCTTTGCTTTGCTGATCTCTTTCTTAAATTGGTAAAGAGTCCCAAATACAATTATAATTCCCTGTCAGGTTGTTACAATATTACTTCTTCTTACTGTAGATTTTCTAGCCCAATATCTTGGTTATTTGTTTGTTCAATTTTTCTTTTGTATATGGGGGGGGGCACAAAAACAAAACCAAAAAAACCCAAAATGGAATTGCACTAGGCGGAGCAGAGCTTGCATCGTATGCATTTTCCCCCACCAAGTGAGCATCCAGCAGCTCACTCAGTTAGTGCACCCAGTGGTGTCCCCTGGGAATGTTCTTTATGAGCACCATGAATTTTTTCTTAAAGCAGTTTTGCTCAAAACCTGATGGCTGATTTAAAAGAATGGTGGGCGACTGTGAGTTTTTGTTTCATGCTCCAGAAAAATGCCACACAAACTGTTATGATGTTGAACACAGCTTACAAGGATAACACTGCAGGAAAAACTCAAGTGAACGAGTGGTTTTCTCATTTCAAAAAAGTGAAATGTCGATTGATGACAAACCTCATTCTTGATGTCCATCAACTTCCTGAACGGATGAAAATGTTGACGTGTAGTGGTACATTTGGAGTTCATCCCCCAGATCAGACTTTTAATCAAACTTTCTATTTAGAGGTTCTGAAAAGATTGAATAACAATGTATAACAAAAAAGGCCTGATTTGTGGCAGACAGTGGAGTGGTTTTGCCATGACAATGCACCTGCACCTGCAGCCACCTTAATATGCCAGTTTTTGGCAAAAAACAGCAAGCCTCTCTTTCCCCATGTTCCTTACTCACCTGACCTCACCTGACCTTTTTTTTTTGTTTCTGTGAATGCAGAGGAACATGAAAGGACAGCAATTTGATGATATAGAAGAGGTGAAGGAAAAAAAAGAGGGAGGTGCTGTCAACCACACAAACAGATGAGTTTGAAAAATGTTTCCAAGAATGAGATCGCAGATTTGACAAATATATTAAGTGTAATGGAGAGTACGTGGAAGGTGATAAAGTTGCTGCATAAAAAAATATAAATACATAGCTTTGAAAAAAATTCTTTTTAGGGGGTACTTCCTCATATGTGTGTAACTTAAGGTTTTCTGTTATTTCTGAGACATTGTAGTATTGTTGCATTTATTTGTTTATCATATGCTGGTTTGTCTCACTCTGATCAGGGAGTTGTATTTTGATTTATCTGTGGAGGTGGTATGGGCATGCTGTTCTGGTCACTAGTCTGATAGCATGGGCACACTCACTGCCCATCTCCAAGCCGGGCAACATATTACGCTTTTGAATTTAAAATCAAATGATGATCCCTATTGATCTAAAAATAAGGTCAAAACTTTTAACATTGTTGAAAAGGATCTATATTATATGATCCATTCTTTTCCCCTCAGATTCTGCTCTAATTTTCCCTCCTCTCTAGAAAATGTATTTTGTTTTCTCTAGTGAATCTGTGATATCTATTGTGTTAGTCTAGGTAGATTAGAGAAACAAATTAATAGATACTCATATGTGAATAAGAAAGAGGTTTATATATAAGAGCAACTGAATATTGAGAAACCATCCCAAGCCAGTCCAGATCAAGTCCATAAGTCTGATATTAGCCCATATGTCCGATACCAAGCTATAAGGTCCTCTTCAGCCTTATGAAACATACACAATGACAACAAACACAGGAGGATCACAGGCCAGTGGATACAAAGTCTTCTGGATCCAGTGGCAGTAGAGGAATCTCAGCATTGACTGACGTCTCAACGTGGTTCCTTCAGCTTCCAGGGCATGTGCTCTATCACTTAGTGTAATATGTCTTGTCAGTAGAGTGTCTCCAAGGGAGTGAGGGGAGGGAAAGTGTCTCCCGTCTCCAAGGAGGAAAATACAGGAGTTTCCAAAATTCTCAGGAAAAGGCCATGCCCACATAGAGGCCTCATTGGCTATGATACGGTTGACAGACTACACCTTAC
>NW_022104341.1:51518714-51520806 GCF_000313985.2 Echinops telfairi
TCTAACTCTAGAGGAAATAAACCAATGTGAAAAGAAAGAAAGAAAATTAACTTCCCAACATTTGTAGTCTGAGGTATATTTCTGACTGCTTCTAAATGTCTCACTTTCACATATCTATAATTTTTAATTACTGTTATTCAGGAAGTAATGAAAATACCAAGAAAATCTTATGAGCAGAGAGTTAAGAAAACCAGATATTTCCGGAAGTCTTCAGATATCTGTAATGCATTTACCTGGACTGAACAGTAGTCATACTATCAACAGATGTTTAACTCAAGCTTAGTGCAACTCAAGTTTAGTATATCCCAAAGACCTAATAATTTCTTTAATATCATTATTCAAAATGATACTTAAGATATAATCTGTGATTCATTTTTATTTTTCAAGGATAAAAGTCTGGGAAGGGCCAAAATTCTTACTTTGCCAGATTCCTAAATTAGTTTCATACTTGAAAGAAAGTTTGTTTGTGTTAACTTTAAAAGTATTTTGTTTTTAGCTCTGTTTTCCATTATATTTATTTTTTAAGTTTTTTAAACAACTTTCCATAAAGAAATTCTCGGAATAAACCAATAAATAAACATGCATGTTTGGGAGGCCATGGACTTTCTAGGCACCCTGGAAACCATTAACAGAGCTAGTTCAATTTCTCCAACAATGTGTTTTTTGAAAATCACTAATTGAAATGAGGAACAGGAATTATGGCTTCTAAATAATGAACTTCTGGCTTATATCTGTTTTCATTAAAATGGAAAATTCTGACAACTGGAAAATATTTTTAAAAACAACCAAAAAACCATATTGCTTTATCTTAGATTGTTACAAACTATTTTTATTATGTTATTTCCAGCAATACATACTGCATACATATGCATGCCTTGGGGAAATGCTTCCAATATCTATAGATTCCTTCCTCATTTGCAGGTGTGATTATGAATTCATGAATTCAGCTAATCACTTCTAATATATACAGAAATCCAGCCACTGCATTGAAATTTTCCCTTGATTTTTTTGAAATAATGGCCTGAAGGAAGTTCACTGAATTATCTAATCCAGAATAGCCTTCAAGAAGTGAAACGTGTGTAAAATACGCTTTTTTCTTTGTAGTTTACTGCTGGTTATACTTTGGAAGGACAACATTTTATACTTCCAGCTGGCTGTACTACGACTGTTACGGAGAAAGCTCCTACACACACACACACACACACACACACACGCATCTGAAATGGTCTTGTGTTTTAGTCTCACATTGGTAATTTATATGAGAAACAATGGAAACTTTTGTCCATCCTAAGTTAACCGAAGAGGAATCCTGGTGGTGCCATGGCTACAGGTTGGGCTGAGATCAGCATGGTCAGCAGTTTGAAACCTCCAGCGGTAGAAAGACTGGGTCTTGGAAACCCAGGGGTTTGCTCTGAGTCAGCATTGACTCAATGGCAGTGAGTTTGGCTTTGGTAAGTTAACAAAGATTTGGAATCTATTGCTATAAAATGCCACTGAAGTCATTCAAAGTACCCCAAAGGGAAAAACTGATATTCAGGTGTGAAGAAAAATGAGATAAATTCCTTTTGGCACTATCAATCCCAGGAATTTAAAGATCAGTCGCCTGCTCTTGGGTGCTGGGCACATCCTGAATGACCACAGTTGTCAAACAATCAGAGTGCCACAGACACCAGGCTTGTGGAAAGCGAATGCAGGTAAGATAAATCAACTGAATGCTTCAATAGCTCTAGGGATTGCCTCTCAAAGGCCATTTCCAGTCACCTCACTCTGTTCCCAAGTAACTCAATTTGGCTTCTGTCTACCTCTTTTTCTGAAAAATTCCTTGAACAAACTACGCATGGTCATGGTCATGACTATGCCTATTGAATCCTAATTTAACTATGTTTTCTTTTGTTGTCATCTGATTTTAAAATTATTTGACCACATGCCTTGATAGCCAATTGACCCCAAACACATTACCCTGACTGGAGACAACAAAAAGTTGATATGCTTGAATTTATAGTTCTTTTTTTCCTTAACAAAATTGGTGAACTTCTTACACATGTTTAGTTTTAGTTTAGTTTATTGTGTTGTTTTGTCACTTACGTTAATG
>NW_022104341.1:51522913-51539582 GCF_000313985.2 Echinops telfairi
CCTAAGTGACTCATCTCCTCCCCACTACCCCTCTGCAAGGTATGTCCAATTGTCTACAGATGGGCATTGGATCCCCATCACGTGCCACCCTCATTGATGATGATATGAATTTTTACCCCCGCCAGGCAAGTCTCTTGGAATGCAAATGTCCTGAGTAGTCCAAAGGCACTGGGTGGGGCTTATCTTTTCGGAGCCTTCTCTGCTGGTGTGTCCTAAACCCATCTAAAGATCCAATTTTAATGGCTGACAACAAATGGGCTTACAAGCTCTCTATTTTCACACTTTTCAATAAAAATTTCTATCAATCATTATATCAATAATAATAAACAGAGGAAATTGGTGAGTATTGGTGAGAGCCCATGGTCTAAAGACAAGGCAACCAGTGGGCACCCTGTGGAGGCTGAGTGAGGCAGCCCACATTGAGTTGACCAGAGTCTGACCAGATGAAGAGAAGATTTTTGAGCCTGTGAACTGGTACATATTGTTGCTGACTTTATGGATGACCTGTCCTGATTTGACTTTGCTTATGGATGCAGATTTCACAAGGTTCCAACTGGAATGAAGAAAATATGACTGTCTTCTCAGAGCACTGGGTTGATGTAAGTGGGCAATATAGCAATTGGATACCCAAAATTGGGGGAGGGGGCAGGAAGGCATGAAGTGGGTGGCCTACAAACTTTCATAGGTGGAGGAATATACTCATAGGATTATAGGATCAAGGTGTAGATGTTACTTAACTGTAATTTTTAGGCATGGGATATTTTTGTCTTGTTCCCTTATAAAATATTATGTTTAAATGAGGGTGGCACATGTTGAATTGTGTGCACTTTCGTTTTATCCTGTTAGGTACAGATATGATTTTATTATTGTTTGTTTGAAAATTACATGTCGTTAAAAGAGTTATGTGAAAGTGTCAAATTAACAAGGGGTGATCTGTCATAGTTATATAATTGTCAATTTAAGGATTAAGCATATAGGGGTGGAGTTTAGCCTGTAAATCAGGTCATAGCCTGATTCTGTGTGGACATAGCCTTCCCCTAATGATTCTGGGAATTCAGAATTTCCTCTTATGAAGTGGGAGACACTTCTCTCTCTCTGACACTCCCTGGGAGACATTGCAGCTGACAAGACACATGGAATTATGTAGTGCCCTAAGTTGGAGAAGACACACGGACCCACCTGTGATGCAGCCCTGGGAAGCCATGCAGCCCTGCCAGCGCTGAGATGATTCCAATGCACTGGGTCCAAAGACTGTCTACCCACTGGCCTGTAGTCTACATTCGGCATCATTACATGTGTTTTGCGAGTCAGAAGAGGACGTTATGGATTGGTGTCTGACATATGACTTGATCTGGACTGGGCTGGGATGTTTTCTCAATGTTCAATTACTCTTGTATTCTTATACACATATGTGTGTCCATGGATTTGTTTTTCTAGTCTACTCAGACTAACACACTCTCTTAAAATCTACAGGAACTTGTGTATTAAGTAACATAATAAAAGGACATGGGTACAAAGGAGTAACTCATTCCTGCCGTTGAGTCGTCTGACATAGTGACACTATAGGACAGAGAAGAACTGTCCCTCTTTCCCAAAACTCTAAATCTTTACAGAGTAGAAAACTGCATATTTCTCTGCAAAGGAATAAAGTATATGCTAATATTCATAAATAGGAAAGAAAGTAAAGGCTAATCAAGTTCCAAGTACCACATTGTGGCCAGTACCACAGGACTTATCCCTTTAAGCCTTGTGCATCACATTAGAATTTCTAATGGAAATGAGTAGGAATGAGTTTATAGATGAGGAGAAGGGTTAAAAACATTGTTACAAAATTACTTCTTACACGATGAGAGAAATTACCACACATTGTATAAAACCAAGTAGAATATGGGCTCTTTTTTGGCAAAGACAGTCTCTGATTTATCTCTAATTAATCTCAAACTCATCACTCAACGGAGTTACCACAAGACTGTTTTTGAGTAACTTGGAACAATTATTAACTTGAATAAATGCCTCAAACCTTGTAATTTTAAGCTATTTGTTATAGCTCAAAAGTATATCGCAGGTTGTCTTTTTCCCTTTTTATCTTACATCATAATTTCAGACTTTTGAAATGGAGAGCAAACTATAATGTTTGTAACTATGACATCCGAAGGACAGAATGGAGGTGAAAGCACTTAACCTTGTGCCTGGCCTCGAATCCACATTATCTGAAGAGCAGGTAACAGTGTGGGCCTGCATGACAGATAGCCTGGGTTCAAACCACTGTGCCACTCTCTCTGGCCATCAATATCACCTTGGGAAGTGACCTAACCTGTGGGTCTCCTAATTTCCATGTTCTAAAGTGAGATAGCAAGTGTGTCATTCAGTTCTGGCCACTCAGTTCTCTCTAAAGAGCCACCTCCTCTGAAAGGTGGACATCTGAATCACCTTATAGAATGCTGTGTGATTCCTATGAAAGAGTTATTGTTAGTAAAACATTTTCATTTTATTCATTTATTAATGTGTTGATCTCTCCACACTACAAGACTTGGGAGATCTCCTACTCCCTTTCCTAGAGCATATTATGTGCATTGATTTTACAGTAAGTAAATGCTGTCTGTTACTATGATGGGCTCAAAATACATGTTCGTTTCATTACTTTCTCTATTCTTATATACAAAGAAAGACATGTAGAAAACCTATATCGAGTCCTGCCCCCGCCCCAAATTATTCTAAATTCCACAGAAAAGAATTAGCTTTTTTCTCTCATAATTATTCATAACTCTCATGGTTTATATTTTGTGCTAGATGAATAGAATGAGAGCACATGACAAGGGAAAATAATATTATCATCTGCCATACACATGAAATAAAATCACCCATAAGGCACACACGCCTACTGCCATCAAGTCATACACACACATGCACACTCATCCCCTGAAGAAGCTGTGTTCTCTTCAAATAGGATATGAAGAATAAGCTGGGCAATGAGATGAAGCAGGGAATGGGTTAACTCTCTTTGGTTCCTCACTGTCACACTGTCATCATCATTTTAAGTGATGATGCAACTCCAAGTAATTTCTTGAGGAACAAATATGCAAGTGTCACACGTATTTCCCATTGTCACCTGGCTTTCCAAAGGTTTCATTATACAAAATGACTATAGTTCTGGATGTGGTCATTTGTTCTTCTAATGTGAAAAATGGTCACATTGCTGCCTCTCCCCCACCTCCCCAATCAACATGCTGTAGATACCTAGAGTCAACAACTCATAGTATAAGGTAAGCCCACTTAGTATAATAAAACTATGCAAATGAGATAGTAAAACTTAGATCTAATTTTTTTTAATCTGAAATCTGTGGATTATGCATTGGGCTGCTAACCACAGAGTTAGCAGTTTGAAACTACCTGCCACTCCTTGAGAGACAGATAAGGCTTTCTACCTTGGAAACTCACAAGGGCAGTTCTACCCTATCCTATAGGCTAGCTATGAGTCAATTGACTGGATGGCATTAAGGATTGTTGCAGGCAGACCAATGGTTCCGAATCTGCCTCAGTCATCACCTCTGTAACCTGCGGATATTTACCTTGCATTACAAAAAGGAAGTTTGAGGCATGATTGCATTAAGGATCTTGAGAAGGAAGGAAATTTTAGGTTATGTACTGGGCCCCATGGAATCACAAGGTTTATATAAGAGGAACAGTAGAAAATAATAATCAGTGGAGATATAGCATTGCGAAGAACAGGTGGGCTCATGTCACTGTTGAAGTGGATCCTCAAGCAAAGAATCCAGGCCACTTCTAGAGACTGGAAAAGGCAAGAAAACAAATGTTTCCCTGGAAGGAAAACCATAAGCCCCGGAAGAAACATAGTTGTGCTGGCATCTTTGTTTTAGCCCGTGGAGATTTCAAACTTTAGAACTACAAGATAATAAATTTGTGCTTTTAAGAGTCAAATTAGTAGTAATTGGTTACAGCAGAAACAAGAAACTAATACACATATAATATCCAAAAATGCTTGGTGTTTGTCAGAAATAGGTGATGTGAAGGGACAAGATGCATCCATGTATGATTATGGAAAAGCATTTCAAAGAAGCACATGGCATTGAGGTAAACTGAATATTAAGTTTTTCACTTATAAAATTCAGAGCGTGTTTCTAGTAATCAATAAGAGAACAAATCAATCTTGCAAGGAATCAACAAGGAATTTCGAAGAAAGATAAAAATTCAATCTACATCTACAAAGACTGAACCACTACAAAGTGGGAATCTCTAAAATTCTAGGGTGATAGTTTTAAAATAATTTCTAACTTTAGCAAAAATCCAAATTTATGAGTCTAAGAGTAATTACTAATGTGATATTTTTCCCACCAAAATAATCTTGGTAACTGATCATTCCCCTTAATCTAACAAGTGTAGACATAGTCAGATGCCATAGCCGATATGTGTCATTTCTGCCAGATGCTTTAAGTAAACATTATTCTAGTTGCCTACTATCTCTATTAAAAACATAACTAGATTGTTTTAGCAAACTGGAACTTAGCAAATTGAAGTCTCTTTTCTGCTTGCTTCTCTTGCCTTTTAACTCTTTTAAGATAGAAGATGATGCAGGCCACACTCTAGGGAACTCCCTCACATAGGATTCATGCTGTCACCCCTTATAACTAACTGGCTGATCACATCTGGGCATATCATGCGAATATTACACCATCACCCACTGCCATTAAGTTGATTTTGACTCATAGTAACTCTTTACAACAGAGTAAAACCCATCCTTTTTGAGGGTCCTCCTTTCTGGAACAATCTCATCATTCTCCTGAGGAGCAGCTGGTAGGTTTGAACTGGTGACCTGTGGCTAGCAGCCCAACGTTTATCCCACATCATTGCCAAACCACTGAAAATATGGGCCAAATAAATTGACATAGGTGACCAAGCTTCAACGAGTCCATAGAAAATTCCATTATCATTTAATTCCCTTTTTCCATGACCATTCTTAAAGTCCCTTCTGGGGGAATTCAATTATATCTAAGAGACATACCCAATATGTTACTGATTGTAATATTGATTTTTAAAATCCCCAATCCAAATGACAACTGAAAATTTAGACTTTATATCAAACAAATCCTTGCATAAATTTCCAGAATACATATTAACTTATCAGTTTCTCTAGAAGAGTCCCTTGCAAGTCAACTAGGCTGGTTTACTGAACTCCAACATCTTTGAAAAAATCTATCAGTATGTGTAACTGAAGCGTGCACACACATAGTTGGCAGCAAAATTGATTCTTAGTCATATGAGATCAATGAGATGCTTGGGAAATTAAACTGGATCATCAATTCGAGCCATTGCAAAACTTCCTAATTGATATATCTGCTCAATGCATAGCTTGTTGAATTGCACAGTCTGCCATATATGCCACCAATAAAAATGATTTAGGCAATGAAAGCACACATGATGGATGAGAAAACAAGACTATTTTTTTTCCAAGTTTGCTTATGATAAGAGAAAAATACATTGGACTCAAAACTATTTATTTAATCCTGATCAGACGCTGGTAATTGGGTAAAGAGTCACATTCTGCGGGATGGCAGTATTTGAGTATTTATTTACAGACCAACCCTACCCAGAACTGAAGGAGACAAAGAAAGCTCCTGTTCTAGAACTCTGAGATACAGAACAGAGTCCTGCCACCACCTGGATGCAGGGCTTTTACCACCAGAACTCTGAAACAACAGATTTTTGTTCTTTAATGTTGAACAATTTATAAGCCCTTTAAACCCATAACTCAGACTTCAATTTGGAGTTTTCAGCTACAACTCATATCCTTAGTAGGCTAGTGGATTAGACATTGAACCTACCAATTGCTCCACAGTAGAGATGAGGTTCTTTGCTCTCATGAAGATTTACAGTCTGCAGATTGTCCCCAAAGGAACAGTTCCAGTCTGTCTTATAGAGTCACTATGAGTAAGAATCTACTTGATGCTAGTAACTTTAGTTTTTTTGGTTACCCATAGAAATAGTAGTAGCCCACAGCAATTGTCTTGTAATTTGTTCATAGCTACACTCACTCATATATTGTAACAGAAATAAAATATCATAAAACTGCATGACCCAGGTGCACAGTTAAATATGATACAAGGATATGTACCTGGGACAGGTACATATCATTGTATTATATTCTTAACATTTCTTTTCTTCCAATTTTCTGTTTTCTCTTAAAAAAATTATGCTTATATTGCCTATTGTTTTGCCTGAATATTTTGAGAAAAGCATCACATTTGTAAAGATAGCTATTTAGCAAGACAGGCAACACACTGTGGATCAGAAATCGATACTGTTAAACAGTAAACCATCTTTGTATGAATTGATCTGGACATTCAAAATGTGTATGCCCCACATTTTATACTGTTTATATAGAAAATCAAAAAAAGATTTGAATGATTTTATGATTTTTCATATGAAAGGGTAGGTTCTAAATGTCAAAGTATTAAATAACGAGTATGATTAGTAAATCCAGAGGCAGGTAGCTTACATTAAACCACATTGGTTTCTAAATTTTAATAGCCAGAACTGTCATGAGCCATCCCAAGAATATAAAACTACTAACATATTTGTATGATATTTGTCATGCTTTGGTTTATTTTAATATGCTCATGCAAACATTGGTAAAAAAAATCTATTTCTCATAGATATACAAAAGTTTTAGCTATACACAGAAGAAGAGGGACCAAAATAAGGATTCAAGTTCAAGTTTTTCTGAATTCATTATTTTGTTGGAGTAAACACGTTTATGTAGCTCATTAAAAGGAATGTAGAGTGGATCATTAACAGCCTTCCAAAACTTGTCCATTTATAGACAAATCCATCTGTACTAACAGTCATTCAGCTACATGTTTTTCCATCAACATGTGTAAATGTAGCAAGATTTAAATTGTTTCTCTACAATGCAAACACAATTTTGCTCTGGTTTCCTGATTGTATATTGTAGTCTTTCTGAGAATTTGTGTTTGGTCCTTTGAGTGGTAATTGGCATTCATCCCTCATCTCTGTTTTATCATATGCCTTTCTCCCTGTGCATTGATCTAGCTATGACAAATGTGAGATTCTTAGCAGCCAATATTTGTATTTGGGAAATGATAAAGTTAGAGGCAAATTAATTTATATTTAACAAGTATGTGCTATAGCTTGACCTAATCGGTTACTTTGTTTTGTACCAAAACTTTGCTTAAGAGGTTTCTCCAATTTTGTTTGAAGCAGGGGAAGACAGAACGGATAATATTGGCCTCTAAAGTACAACAGGACTATAAGAGAGAAAATTCTATAAGAAGCTACAATCAGGAAAATGTAATATTCATCTTTAATAACTTTTATGATTTGATTACAAAATCAGCTTCTCCTTGTCTGAATGGAAGGCATCAATGATGTAAATCTTCCAGGTTTTGCAAGGAGATTAAGATGAGTAAACAGCAACAACAACAAAAAAACTTGCTAGAAAATAGGTATCTATAAACTCTAATAGCAAACTATTATAGTGAAGTAACTTAATTATTAACATTACATATTATAAAAATATATTGAAAAGAAAATTAAAATTTTAAAGATTTCTTAATGCTTGTACACATGTGAGAAATAAGGAGACCTTGGAAATGGTAATCACTAAGATAATACAAGCATAATGGTAACAAAAATACAAAATTTAAAAAAATACAAACTTGATGGGTTAACTGCTGAAGTGATAAAGAAAAACAGTCAGTCTAGACAATATTGATCATATAAAATTTCAGTAAAGCACAAAGTATTCAATAGTAAAGTAATCAAAATAAAAAGCATCCTTCTATTCCATAAACTATTTTATTTTATATTATAGTTCTATAGCTGCATTGTTGTATATGATACTTCCCTTTGTGATCTTTTATTTCCATCACATCAAAACTGCAACTTGGGCAACCCTGAGTAGTTCAAATCATATTTCTTTTCATTTTGAGTTTGGGGAATGAAAGTCAGTCTGAAGGGACAAGAGCAGGAACATCAGATGAATGAGCTAAAGTTTCCCAAAGAATTTTCCCAAGACAGTCCTTGCTACCCTCAAAAGAAGAGCAAATACACTGTAGTCGAAAATAATTTCTCATAGAAAATGTCTTGGCCTTATTTTCAGCCATGTAGCTTTTGGTGTTCTCATAATGTCTTCATCCTAGAATGGATGTACATACACACCCTAGATGCTCTGCGCCCCTAAAGCACAACAGTGAACTATAGAACACGCCATGGCACGGATCGAACACCAAAAGGACAATTACTGTGTGCACACCAAGAGGAAGCACCCTTCTCCTCAAGTCTTCTCGCACCCATGAGCCATATATCACCACCTTTATATGTATACCTTAAAAACCATTTCAACAGAAGAGGCCGTACCTCAGCTGGGGTCAGTTTTGCAAGATGGAGGGGAGAGGGAGAGGATCTTCAGTTACTGCCATACAACATTGGGCTAGGGTCACCTCAAATCAACAGATGAGTCATCATTGAGCCTTCCTGAGAATTCAGTCAAGATGTGCGAAGGGAGTCATGTATGTCTTGGAGACAGTGATTACTTTACTGTTGGTGGGTAAACCTGCAGGAGCAGCCTCCCACCAGGAAAAAGAATACACTTAACAGTACTTATCTAGGACACAGGGGAGAAAATGCCTGGTATTATGTTCCTAATAGGACACTTTAAAAAATAGCTTTATTAAAATGAAATTCACATATCATACACTTCTATATTTAAATCGCTTGTTTTTAAACATTTTATTAGGGGCTCATACAACTGTTATCGCAATCCATCACACATCAATTGTGTAAAGCACATTTGTACATCATTCTCAAAATATTTTCCCTCCACTTAAACCCCCGACATTAGGTACTCATTTTCCCCCCAGCTCCCCTCTCCTTCATGAGCCCTTGATAGTTTATAAATTGGTATTTTGTCATATCATGCCCTGTCCGACGTCTCCCTTCACCCACTTTTCGGTTGTCCGTCCCCCAGGGAGGAGGTTACATATAGTTCCTTGTAATCGGTTCCCTCTTTCCTACCCATTCTCCCTTTACCCTCCCTGTTTCGCCACTCACACCACTGGTACTGTAGGGCTCATCCGCCCTGGATTCCCTGGATTTTCAGTTCCTATCTGTACCAGTGTACATCCTCTGGTCTAGCCAGTCTTGCAAGGTCGACTTCGAGTCATCGTAGTGGGAGCGGGGAGGAAACATTTAGGAACTAGAGGAAAGTTGTATTTCTCATCGTTGTTACATCGCACCCTGACTGGCTCATCTCCTCCCCGAGACCCCTCTGCAAGGGGATCTCCAGTGGCCTACTAATGGGCTTTGGATCTCCACTCCGCACTCCCGCCATCATTCACTATGGTAAGATTTTTTTGTACTGATGATGCCTTACACCTGATCCCTTCGACACGTTGTGGTTGCATAGGCTGGTGTGCTTCTTCCATGTGGGCTTTGTTGCTTCTGAGCTTGATGGCCGCTTGATTACCGTCAAGCCTTTAAGACCCCAGACGCTATACTTTTTGATAGCCGGGCATCACAACAAACATTTCTAAAGTATCCTCCCCCACCCACATTATTTGCTCCCCATTTCTCCTCACCCTCACCCCACCTATTGTATAAGTTATTGTCTATATGCATTTACTCTTAGATAATTTTGACCTAGTTTCTGTCCAGTCCTTGCTGACCCACCATGGACTTCAGACTACTGGGACTTTAGACTCTGTCCTTTCAAGCAGCTCACCACCCTTCATAGGCCACACCAGAATAATTTAATGTGGAAACCCCACTAACTCAAACTCCCCTAAAGCAGATTTGTGGAACTGATATACTCAGCTGTTCTTAAAGCTGAAACAACCTCGTCTGAGAAGAAGCAGATGACCGCTATCCCAAGGTTATGGAATTGATAGACTTTGGACATTGGTTCAGATCCTGTGCTTTGAGGATGCCCAATGAAAGGTGGCCCAGGACTACTGTACATTTACTCTTTTAATGACTTCACTATTTTCTTATGACATATTAATTTTGTAGATATGGTTCTGTATTTGTGAATGAACATTATTGAAAGTTTTGCACGATAACCAACCCCCCATTGGTTTTGTATATAGGGTCAAATCACTCAGGAGTTTAATCTGTATAAGTCAGCAATTTATGTAATGCAATCTGAAGTTGGCCTATATCATATAACTTTCTTTTCTCAGTGTTTTAAAGTCTATATCATTGGGTAAATTAATTAAACTATCAATAGAATCACCTTATGCCCCAGGGGGAATGATTTATAATGTTCTCTAGCATAAGATAATAATGTCTCTAAAATGAACCAGAGGCATATGTAAACCATAATTATATGAATGTATTCGGGGCTCACATTTAGTCCTAGACCCAATCTAAGAACAATTCATCCTTATGGCATGGCCCTACTCTGTGTTCACCCTCATCCAAAAATAGAACTGCTTTGCAAAGTGTGGTGAAGAAACCAGATTGTGCCTGGCAGTCAGAATGAATAGCATCCGGAGTCTAAATGGCTTGTCTTAAAACAAGCAGCCATCTAAATGAGACATCTACCAAGTATACATGGTAGAAGTGCATCAGTGTGAGTGATCCAAAGTTTGTAAATAATAAAACCCAAATCCAAAAGAGGAGACAATATCAGAGTTTAAATTGTCAACACCTTGTTTGAAGAACGCTTTGGATGGCAGTTGAATCACAAACTCCACATGGATTAAGTCTCTGACAAACCCCCTTTGACTACAGTCAAGGGATGTGGATAGCCCTGCTATTCTACAGAGAGCATTGTAAAATCAACTGTTGCAAATGTAGTTAGGTTAACATGTAATGCCCTTCCATTGTATCTCCCTTTTGACCCATTTTTAAATTGTTTGTTTTTAATATTTTCTGCTCTTTTTGATAGAGGTTTTTCTGTTTTGTTTAGTCATTCATGTTGGTTTTATTTGTTTATTTGCTTTGTATGAGTTTTTAAGATTGTGTTTTGTTTTGTAGCATTTTCTGTATATGAAATCCAGAATAGGTAGATCTATAAAGACAGAACTGCTTAGGGCATTACAGTGGAGAATGAGGATGTGTGGGAAGTTAACAATAATGATTTTGAGAAGAAAATGGTCTGAAATGTATTGTGGTTATGTGATTGAATGACTAAATTGCAGAATATATGAAAAATATACATGAATTAACTATTTTTAAAAGTCTTCATTTATTTGACTCCAGATTGGAAGAGAAGAAATAAAACTATTAATTGATGACATGATCCTGTGTTAAGTAAGGCACAGACACCCATTACTTACTAGAACTTATAATGAGGCTCATTCAAGTCATTGGATAAAAAAAATATAAAAATCAATTGTATTTCTATATGTTCCCAGTATACACTGCAAAATAAAATCAAACAATTCTATTAACAATATCATCATAAGTAGTAAAATAGGTAAGAATAAATTTAACAAAGCAAAGCAAAACTCAACCCATTGAAAAATCACTATATATTAATGTAAGGAAATAAGATGATATAAATGGAAAGCTATCTAATGTCTATGAATTGGAATATTCATGAATGAGTAGAAATATTTATAAATAGGAATAATGTTAGGATTTTAAGTCTCTCCAAATTCAGCTACAGATTCAGAACAATCCCTTTAAAAATCCTTCGTTAAATAGTTTGTCAAGTTTATCCTAAAATGTATATGAAACTTATCCTGAAGTGCCAAAATGTTCTTGAAGAATAAGAATAAAGTTGGAGTATATACACTTCCTGATTTCAAAACTTACTGGAAACCAACAATATTAAAGACTGATATACTAACAAAAAAGATAGGCATGGTGTGTTAGAGCAAGGGTCAGCAAACTTTTATAAAGGAATAAGTTATCCTGTCCCTCACAAAAATTTAAGACTTATTCAAGAGTCATAAATATATTTTTACAAACAAATGAAATAACTATTATCTGAAAAGTACACTTTAGATTTTTTTCAATTTTACTTCAGAGCTACATGTACTTACAGTAAGAGCTGCATATAGCTCATGAGCCACATTTTGCTGACCCAAGGTCTAGAGAAACAAATCCAGTAATCCACATCTGTATATAAGAAAAAGCTTTATATTAAGAAGTAATTATTATCAAGAAGATATTTTAGCCAAGTTTAACTCAAGAGCATAGTCTGATGCTAACCCCTAAGTCCCTCTTTAGATTCACATAACAAAAGCTAAAGGTGAAGTTGCATAAAGTGAGAGCACAGACTGGTGATGTGGAACAATGTTAGGATGCCGATAGCTATCAGGTTGTGCAGCTCACCTTGGGATCACTCCTTGAGTCAGGTGGAGTTATACCCAACAGGAAGGTGGAAGGGCAAAGGAAGAGACAGTTCCAAGAGTCCCTCAATCACATATAAAAGGCCACACATGTAAGGAGGCATCATCCAGCTACCACTTGATTGACAGGTTTGACTCCATCCCCAGCCAGGAGTGTCTAGTTGATAAAATATCATCCAACTAGCACACATGGAGAACAGAATAGAACTGGGAGTTCAGAAACAAATCTGTGAATTTACCATCAAGTGGTTTTAAACACAATTGTCTAATCAATTCACTAAGGAAAGAATTTTTTTCATGAAATGTTTCTAGATAATGAATGCAAGAAGACATATTTAGAATGTTGTCGCACAATACAAAAAAGAATAATTATAACTGACGGTGAATCACAAGCATAAATATAAGGGCGAAATATGTATGAGGTGGTTACCCCACCCCCCAAAATGGAAAAAAAGCTCTGCTGGGTGGAGATTTCATAGTACTCATTTTTCCCACTAGGTGATCATCAAGTAATTAGCTCTGAGTTAGTGCACACTGTGGCATTGCCTGGGAAGGTTCTCTCTGGGCACAGATAATTTTTTCATAAAAGCAGTTTCACTTGAACCTCAGAGAACAGAGTGCAGTTGTGAAATTTTGTTTCCTGCTTGGGGAAAAATGCCACAGAAACTGATGTGATGTGAACTCAGCTTACAAGGACAGTGCTATTGGAAAAACTCAAATGTACAAGTGTTTTCTTGTTTCAAAAAAGGTGAAATGTTGATTGATGACAAACCTCATTCTGGACCTCTTTCAACTTCCCAGACAGATGAAAATTACAACAAAATTGGTGCATTGTGATCAAAGACTGACAACGGACCATTGAATAGATGGGGAAGTTATCTGGACTACCTTGGAACTCTTTTCAGCAAATTTTAATAGAAGATTTGGGAATGAGGAGGGTCGCTGGGAAATTTGTGCCTCGTCTTTTGACTGACCAGGAAAAGAGTGTTTACTAGAAACATGCCAAGCTTTGGAAGAACAGCTCTAAGGAACCTAGACATTTTTCCTCAAGGTTACTACTGGTGATGAGACATAGTACCATTCTTGAGACCTGAAAACAAATATCAATCACATCATCACCTCACCCCCCCAAAAAAGCTCATCAAATGAAATCAACAATCAAGATGATGCACATTTGTTTTTTCAATAGTATATTTGGAGTTTGTTCCACCAGGTCAGACGGTTAACTAAGTTTTTTGTTTTGAGGTTCTGAAAAGTTTGCCTAACAGTATTTGACAAAAAAAGGCAGTGGCAGATGGGGCACTGGTTTTGCCACCACAACAATGCACCTGCTCATGCAACCATCTCAGTGCATCCGTTTTTGGCAGAAAATAGCATGCCTCTCTTGTCCCACATACCTTACTCACCTCAACTCGCTCTGTGCTTCTTTTTGTTTCCACAAAAGAAGAGGGACATGAAAGGATAGAAATGACAACTTAGAAGAGGTAAAGAAATAAACAAGGGAGGTGCTGTCAGACAGCCAAACAGATAAGTTTGAAAAATGTTTCAAAGAATGTAATCAAAAATTTAACAAACGTATTAAGCCTAATGGTCAGTACTTTGAAGGTGATATGCTTGTTTAGAAAAAAAAAAGTTAAGTATACAATTTTGAAAAAATATCCAGTTTGGGGGGGGTACCCCTCATATTCTTTGATATAAGCATAGGAGTAAATGTTTGTAACATCTTGTTAGTCAATGGTCTCTCAGACATGATTGCAAAAGCCCCAGCAATAAGAGAAAGGATTAATTATGCAGATTTTAACATGGATGCACATGGCAGCGTTATTTATTCAAACAGATACGCAAAGCTGGGAGACATTTGCACATAAAAAGAGACCACTAATGAAGTCAAAGGCACAGACTTGGAGAAAATATTTGCAAATTTTATTCCTGATTATTTGCATCGCACAAGTCAGCAGTAATAGGATAAATGCTTAATTTTAACATAAGCAAAATTTCTGAATACTCAGCTTACAAGAAATGCACAAATGGCCACTAGTCACATAAAACTTTTTTCAGTATCATTAGTCATTTTGCAGATTAAGATGCAAACCACAGACTCACTACTTCACAGTGTTGTTAGGAGCCATCAAGTCAGCTCATATGGATACTATGTACAACAGAAGGGAAAACAGCCTGGTCCTGTGTCATTCACACACTTGCTGTTATTATGAGTCCACTGTTGGAAACATTGCCTCCGTCATCTCAATGAGGGTCTTACCTTTTTTTCCTCACACTCTACTAAACACGCTGTCCCTCCCCAAGGACTCCTTTCCTCTGATCATATGACCAAAGTTTGTATGAAATACAAGTCTCACCATGCTAGCGTCTAAGGAGCATTCTGGTTGTACTTCTTTAAAGACAGATATGTTCGTGTTTCTGGCAGCCCATGAAACTTTAAATATCCTTGCCAACTCCATAATTCAAAGACCTCAATTATTTTGTCATCTTTGTCATTGCCCAGCTTTTGGATGCATAAGAGATCATGCAAAATACCCTCACTTAGCCCAGGCAGGCCTTTGTCCTCAAAGTGACTTGTTTGCTTTTCAGCACTTCAAAGAGGTCTTGTTCAGCAGGTGTACCAGTCCAATACACGCTTTCATTTTTTGACTGCTGCTCCCATGAGCATTGATCATTGGTCGAAGTAAAATGAATCTACTTCATATTAGAGGGGCTCAAAGCACAGATAAGCAATGTATTAATATGAATGCAGAGAAATGATAATGCTAATATACCATTGTTGGGAAGGTAAAACGGGGATACCACTTGAGAAAACGTTGTAGCAATTTTCTATATCTATATTTCTATATCCATATAGATATATTTCTAGATCTATATTTAGCAATTTTCTAAATATTTACATGTATTATCATACAGCTATTGTACTTATTTCCCATTAGTGTTATAACCAATTACCACACATTTAGATGCTTAAAACAGTAAATACTTATTATTGTACAGTTCCTAAGGTCAAGAAGATAGGAATGGAAGGAAAATTCCTCAATATAATAATACAAGCTCTATATGAAAACCACAGCCAATGTGGTAGTCATTGGAGAAAAGACAAAAACAATCCCACTGAAAAAGGGGACCAGACAGGAATGCTCCTTGTCCCTACTCTTATTTAACATCGTACTGGAGGTCTTAGCTAACAGCATAAGGCAAATAAAATACATCAAGGTATTTGCCTGGGGAAGGAAGGGGTGAAACTATCATTATGCACATATGATATGGAAAATCCCAAAACTCCACAAGGGGAGTACTGGAAGAAATAGAGGGGTTTGGCAGAGTGGCAGGATACAATATCAACAAACAGTAGTCTATAGAACTGCTATACACATTGGATGAGACCACAGAAGAGGAGATTAAAAAGGTGGTACCCTTCACAATAGCCAAACACAAATTGAAATATCTAGGGATATACCTGACTAAACAAACCAAAAGATTTGCATGAGGAAAACAACAGAAAAGTATTACAAGAAACCAAGAGTGACTTCAACAAATAGAAGAATATCCCATACTCATGGACTAGAAGACTCAATATAGTAAAGATGTCAGTTCTGCCCAGGCACTATATAAGTTTAATGCAATCCTGATATAATTGCCCTCATCTGTCTTCAAAGAAATGGAAAAACTGATTACCAACTTCATATGGAGAGGGAAGAAGTCCAGAATTAGCAGAGAACTCCTCAAGAAGGACAGAGTGAGAGGGCTTGTTTTACCTGAATTTAGCACATACTATACAGTCACAGTGGTCAACACAGCATGGTATTGGGATAATGACAGATACTCAGACCAATGGAAAAGAACTGAAAACCCAGAAATAGAATAATCAGCATGCAGACAACTGATCTTTGATAAGGGCCAAAAAAGTATCATATGGGAAGTGGATGATCTCTTCAACAAATAGTGCTAGAAAAAATGGATATCTACCTGCATAAAAATGAAGCCAGACCTTTATCTCACTCCATGCACAAAAATAAACTCAAGGTGGATCAAAGAGCTCAAAGTAAACCCCAAACTATTGCAGCTATTCTTAACGTGTGGGTCATGACCCCTTTGGTGGTCAAACGATCCTTTCACAAGTGTTGCCTGATTCATAACAGTAGCAAAATTACAGTTATGAAGTAGCAATGACAATTATTTTATGGTTGGGGGTCACCACAGCGTAAGGAAATGTATTAAAGCGTCACAGCATTAGGAAGTTTGAGAACCACTGTATTAGAACCGTCAATGAGGGAATTGGGACAGACTGAGAACTTTGGCACAGGGAATTCATAGGCTGTCAACAATAC
>NW_022104341.1:51550730-51552290 GCF_000313985.2 Echinops telfairi
ATACTAGGAGGGTAGGGGAAAGGTCAGAGGAGGAGGGGAGGAAGGGGGAACCCATCCCCATTCAATGATCATCACATGGCACCCCACCCCAAAGGGACAAACAACAGAAACATAGGTGAAGGGAGACAGCGGTCGGTATAAGACATGAAAATAATAATAATTTATCAACAGGTCACAAGGGTGGGAGGTGGAGATGGAGGGGGAAAAGAAGAGCTAATACCAAGGGCTCAAATAGAAATTAAATGTTTAGAAAATGATGAAGGCAACATATGTACAAATATGCTTGATACAACTGATGTATGAATTGGTATATGAGCTGTAAGAATCTCCAATAAAATCATATTTTTTTAAAAATCAGAGAGAAACTCAAAGTAATAAAGGGCTAAATTGGCTGATAAAAAAACAAACTCACTAAAACGAAGCCAATTCCAACTTTTAAAATGTTTCTTTTTTGTTGATAGAACAAAGACCTTCAGCATTCCACATCAGAATTGTGATGGAACTTCTTAGAACACAAGCAATTAGCAGATCTCTAGTCTAGTGCTGCTTTTTGTAACAGGTTTCCCTAGCACACCATCATGTAGAAGGACCTGCCACCCAGACTACTGGAAGGGGGATATAAACGTGGATTTTTTCTTGTTCTGGTTGAACTACATGTTCTTTACCCAGGCACTTTTATTGGCGACTGTTTGCAAACTTAATGGGATATCATCTCCATGAATTTGTTTGTTTTGTCTTTTGTCCCCTTACATTTTCTTTCTTCCACTATATGTATAGTAAATACATCTAGTGATTTTTCCCACGTAAATAAAATAACATATGTCTATCCTATTTCCTTACAGAAATGTTATACAGATATTTAGAAACAAAGACAGCATATGGAAAATAATTCTATCCAGAAACCCAAAGTTTTAAACTGTTTAAAGAAATTTAGGTGTTAAAAAAAAAAAGAAATTTAGGTGTTAAAGTGGTGGGCCAGGTATACAAAGACAATTCCTATATATTCACATAGATTCCTTTTCCTAAGGAAGAAATTTTTTCAAACCTCCTTGCAGGTAGATGGGAATCTGATTATTCATTCTGGCCAATTAAAAATGAGAGTGGATATGTGGCACATAAGCAACTTCTTTGAAGCTTCTGTTTCCTTTCTCTGATTAACCTACAGAAGAGGGGCAAAAAATAAGTAGTAGTCTATGTCCCTGACTGGCCACTAAGAGAAAAGTTCCTTTCAGAGTGGCTAAAAGTCCAGCAAGCTCTGTAAAAGTGAGAAATAAAGTTTAAAGTGCTAACAAATATGATTTGAAATTTTGCTTTATTTTAACCAGAGTCAGTCCTACCTTACTCTGAATAACGGAGGAGGTAAAAACAAAATGGAGGTGTTGATGTTTGCTTATTATTATTATTATTTATCTTGGATAGTGGCTCCTAGGCATGCCATTAACTTGGATTATTACAACAACAGAAAAGAAAGATAAGTCATAATAGTTAGGAATGAAACTATGAGCACTACCATACTGAAAAACATAATCAGTAGACAAAATAAGAGGAAAATAATGCAAG
>NW_022104341.1:51553845-51571159 GCF_000313985.2 Echinops telfairi
AAAATATTGTAAAGCATCAAACTGTCTGTTAATTGGATATCAGTTAAAGCAGTGATACAGAGACATACATGGGAATACTTGACATTCAACAGCATAATAATAATGCAGATCTGCAGTTTTTGCCATGGAAAAGTAGCAATAATGCGATAATTTACTAAGAACCATGTAAAAGGTAGTCATTGATAATATCTATGTGCTTTGTAGTTAAGTGAGGTAGAGCAGCAGTGCTGAGACATGAAGCAAAGCAGTGGGGCAGCACTGAGGCCTTTCGGCAGAGAAGACTGAGAAGTTAGATCAGACACGCCTGTCAGCAGGGTTGAGAAGTATTGTGTAGAGAACTGTATCCTCAACATTTTGTGACCTATTATCTTCCTTAATAGACCCCATATTTGTGAATATTGGCAGTGAGTTTTAGGTGGTGGTTTCAATGAATCCCAGGACCCAGCAGAGAAGTAGAGTGATGTGGGAGGGATGGTTGGTATCAGGAATGGTTGAAGAAGGATGGGTGGTAAAGGTATGCTCAGCCACTGCCCTTTGGCAGTCAGCCTTGGGCGAGTGTGGAAGTGGATTCTCCTTCTTTGCCTAGCCAGAGGCGGTCACACATGGGCACCATGCTTGCAAGGAGAGTCAGAAAATATATTGGATGATAGAATGCTTTGTCCGTGTGTCTGTGTTACTGGTTTCTTTTAATTCTTTCTAGAATTTGAATTATTTATCAATTTAATAGTACCTTTGAAACACTGTTCATTTGGAAAATAAAACATTCTGTTTCCTGGAATTCGGAGAATTTTTAGCAAAAGAGAATAGTAATGAGTGATATATTTTTGAAGGTATATGCCTCTCGTTCTTTATCTTTAAATCAAACATTTTTCATTGAAGACAATAGTAAGAAAACTACTCTCGGCAATTTTGTACATTAATAACCTACATCTGGAAGTCACAAACACTAAGGTGTGAAGCAACAGTAACCCTTGCTATGACAATTAAGACTGTGGTGAACTTGGCTGGGCCATGCTTTCCTGTAGCCGGGCATATTTAATGATGTCATAGGTTTTACTTCTCTGTCTGGAGAACCAAGGTTCACAAAGTAATTCTGAATTTTGTGATCTGCTGTGGTCATTTCCAATTGTCACACAACACATAACATAAAATGTGGTCTCTGGCACTAAGTCTGCTCATCTTAAAAAATGTTGACCTTAGAAAAATCATTCGAAGAAAGGACTCACTTGGGATTACAAAAGTATTGAACACTTAATCAGAGTTGTGCTTCATAGCGAATATAACTCATCATCTGCTTGTGATGACAACAAAGGCAAATAACTTGGTTGTTTGCAGAACAGCAATTAATAATTTCCTAAAACTTAGATTTGGCTTACCAAGGAGAGTGTAAGGAACCCTAGTATTACAGTGGGTTCGGTATTGGGGTGCTAACTTCAAAATGAGGCTGTCTGCTCCTGTAAAGATTTGCAGTTTCAGAAACCCTAAGGGGAGTATTATTCTGACTTACTGGTTTGCTATGAACTAAAATCAATTTGAGAGCAGTGTGTTTGGCTTCTTATTGGTACCAAGCAGAGTTTAGAAAGCAATTTAACTTTCATAGCACCCTGAACTCTCTCTATTTCTTTTATATTTTTCATCCTAGTTTCATGAGATAAGATGTAGCATTTAAAAATAATTCATATTAATATTAAGGCACCTTTCACAAAAACTAGAAGTTATGTTAACCTATATTTTAAAGCATTTTACACTTTTCAGAAGTCCCATTTAACACAATGAAGTTGTGGAGATAATCTGATGGATGTATGTATATAGAAAGAGTTGAATGATAGACAAGATTGATTGCAACTTACTTATCTCCCATAGTTGAGAATTACATTTCTGAAGTCATTGTTAGGAGTAAGATGCATACTTTTGCGTTCCTGATGCTACGATTGCCCAGATTCCGAATGGCCTCGATTTGCTATTTGAAATAGCGTTCTTAATATGTTCATATCGCTCAATTAATCTTTAATTTAAACCATTTTGCCATATTCTTGGTAAATGTGACAACAGCAAAAATAATTCCGTTGGAGAAGACAATACTAAATGTTTAAAAATCTTATTACTATTGGATATTGATCTATATAATCCAAATTTTTTTTGAAGACCTGAAAAATACCTAGCCTTGTTTTGAGTACTGAGAACACAAAAGAAAATAAAACATTGTCCCTTTCCCTAATAAAAACATCCTAATAGAAAACTGGGAAGAGCCTAAAAGAAACAAAAACCATAATGATTTTATAGAAATATGCTTTAATAGCCCCAATAAAAATAGTCCATTTATTTATTGAATACGTATATTAAAGAAACTTTTATGATGTTGCTGTTAGCTGCAGTCGAGTCAGCCCCAACTCATGGTAACTCAGGTGTTTCAAAGGCTGACTGCTACACAGGGTTTTCTGGACTGAGATCTTTATGGGAGCAGGCCACCACATCGTTCTTATGCAGAGCAGCAGAATCAGTTTGAATGAAAAACCTTTAGATTAGCAGTTTGAAAATTAACTGTTTGAACCACCTAGGCTTTCTTTACTTTGACGCAAGGCTCTGACAAATAAAAAAATATGCGCGTCTGGCACCAAAATAAAACCAGGTATTTCAGTGTGGCCTCAGATGCCATAATCTGCTTCTCTAAGCTGCCAAAAAAGAAACAAATTCACTGCCAGTGAATTGATTCAGACTCACAGGGACTGGATAGAGCAGGGTAGAACTGTCCCTGTGGGTTTCTGAGACTTTGAGTCTTTGAGGGAGTGGAAAGTTACACCTTTCTCTGACCTTGTGGTTTGCAGCCCAGTGCTAACCACTAGGTCATGAGAGTTCCTGATCTGTCAGCTATAGTGTCCTATTATTTTTAGTGGTGATTTAGAAGTCTTCTGACATGAAATATCAATGAAGAATTTATTATCTTTAAAAATAAATTTTATTTTACTCTCTAAACAAAATAGTGCCTGATTTTAAAACTCACCCATTGCCATAAGCTGATTCCTACTCTACGGGGCAGAATCGCAAGTTGAAAGCATTACAGGAGCCAAGCATTGGGTTTGAACAGTTGGCCTTGCTGTTAGCAACTCAATGAATAACCCACTACACTATCAGGACTTCTGTTTTTGTTTTGTTTAATACAATTTATAGTCGTGGTTATTAATTACAAATGATAAAAATAGAAAATTCCTGGGTTTGCAAAATGTCTTCTTTCTACTGTCATACTAACATAGAAGTGGCTCTCCTATGGCAAACAGGAAAATAATATGACATTCATAAAGTTAATTAGAAACAACCGCCCCCCACCCTCCAAATATGCCCAGGACCTCTCATATGCTCAGTTCTAGGGCAAAAGGAATTAAACTGATGTTAAATAGAGAAAACATCCAAAATTACTTGAATAGACCAATGTTATCAGAGAAAACTCTTAAAAGTAAAATGGAGGCAGTAAAACGAATGAGAAAGGTATTATGAAATAAGCAGAGACAGAGAGGTGCGAACTTTAAAGATAGAGGAGGTGGGCCATGAGCCAAAGAATGTGTGTAACTTTGGGAGCTGGAAAAGCTAAGAATACAAATGCTCCATTAGCAAAGAATGCCCTACAAAAGTTTGATCTTTGACAATGAGATTTACATTTCTAAACTGCAGAAATATTAGATAATAAATGTATGCTCTTTGAATTAATCCACTAAATTTGTGATACTGTGTTATGGCAGTCATAGAAGTCTAACATACCATTTATATAGCTAAATTTATTGTTTTGAGATAGCATACACTTTCTGATAAAAATGTATTTCTTTTGTGAAATTATACTACTAATGGGGTTCCTTCTTGCTCTTGGTATTGTTGCTTTCCTGGAATTGATCACTGTGCACAATAGAATGAACAACTAGGGCATCCTGAACAATGTTATGCTTGGGACCCTGGGTACAGCCACTGCATCTTGTGTCTTCCCTGGGGGTCTTCCTTCTTTTTCAGTGACTCTCCACTTTACCAAGCTTGATGTCCTTCTCCGGGTGACATGTGCAAAGTACAAGAGATAAAACCGTGCTGATCTCCAGTCCAAGGTTCAACCTGGCTGCATTTATTTGGTTTGATTTCAGTTGTCTCTAATATTATGTACTTTCAGGTAAAGGAACTGATGAATGAGGGATTCTAACTTGAAAAGGAAAAGCTCCACACACAGCTTCTCTACGCTTCCGCAGAAATTATGCTACCTGTGAATCTTTCTCTGACTGGAGAATTCTTTGATAGTAAAAACGTTTAAACCTCTGCAATTCTAATTGCTCCCCACCACGATTCTCATCATCTCAATCAATTGAACACACTTTTATGAAAGCTTAAAATCATTAGATAGTGAATATTACTAACTCCTTTTACAGATGAGAAATATTTTGTTTTTCCAGATTTAGTGAATAGTGTTAAGGCTTTTGCAAAATGTGACATCAAAGCTAGCCAAATGTTTAGATTTTCTGAAACTGAACCCAAGGCTGTACCAATATATCTCCTATTACTGTAAGTTAAACACCACTTAATATAAAGAAAGAAAATAAAATCATACTCTAGATAAGTTGATCTGCTTTGGGGCATCCTCCCCCTGCCATTTTCATTTGGATTTAACGTTCAGTTCTAACACAATATCTAAAGTCTAGTCAGTGTACTGAAGAGGCTACTCCCTCCATTACTCTACTCAGATGACTAATGGCCACACTAACCAGAAAGCCAGATGTGTATAAACAGGAGATCCTAAAGAAAGTAGGAAAATGGAAACAAATGCAAACTTTTATCATCATTTTAGGAAATCCTAGTGTTCCTTCTTGGATTTAATTAGGTGATATTAGGATTTGGATGTGTTTGTTATCATTTTTGTTTAGGTTTGTGTCCTACTTTAACTTTTGTAAGACAGATTATATATAGGGTAATTTACTTTCTATTTCTCATAATTTGTGTAAATTCATAATGCATTCTGCATTTTAACTTTTATATTTTTCCTCTCTAAATATATTTATGGAACTAAATTGTCTCTGACATTATTCTATTTGTAGTGCATGCTTCCAAAAAATACACTCTTTGCTATCCAGTCTATTTCAACTCACAGTAACCCTACAGCACAGAGTAGAACTGCCCCTGCAGACTTCTGAATCGGTAAATCTTTACTGGCGTGGAAAGCTTCTACTTTCTCTAGTGGAGTGGCTGGTGGTTTCACACTATTGACCTTAACAGCTCAACTTGTAACCCAATTTATATTTTCAGCAATTAGCAAAATATTTCATGAATATTCAAAATAAGAGAGAGTTCAGATTGCTGAGTTTGTTGTCATATATTTCACAAAATATAAAATTTTCAAGAGAATAAAGTTTTTCTTAACTATAAGCACATTCATATTTTATAAGTCTAGCACATTCTCAATAGCTTTGTATATTTATTTGCAAAGGATTTTTTAAATCACTTTTCACTTTTTTGAGTTGTCACAATCATAAAGTACTTTTTGGTCTTACATAACAAAGGATAGTTAAAAATGAAAGGAAGTGTTGCATAATAGTATAGGCACCAACCCTATGAAATAACCATTAACAACAAAGTATTTTATATAGTGCTATGTACTCAAACATTTTATTTTATGCCAGGATTATGCATGTATGCAAAGATTCTTAAATTCACACGAATGAAATAATGGAACACTAGAGAGTAATGATTGTCAAATTTTGATCAGAAGTTACTAAGCAAAAGTTTACTTTGTTTATACTGCAACCTCATTTAGGAGTACTGGTGATATAATGGGTTACACATTGGTCGGTAACAACTAGGTCAGCAGTTTGAAATCACTGACTCCTTCAAAGGAGAAAGATGAGGGTTTGGGTACAAATGTGCTTCTGTAAAGATTTACAGCCTCAGATACCCAAAGGGACAGTTCTATTCTGTCCTATAGGGTTGCTATAAATCTAAATCATCTAGATAACATTGACTTTGTTTTGTTTGCTTGTTTGTTGTTGAGTTTGTTTGTTTTTGGTAATCTTGTTTGATTGTTTCATATATTTACGTAGGAAAAAACTGAACCACAGTGACATACGTAGTCTGATGGAATGGTTCAGGATCTGATTGTAATGATTAAGTAGTATTTAGTTAAAATACATCTATGTGAACTTTTGACACAGTGGCTGCAACAAGGGTCCCAAGCCTCAGAACAATTGTGAAGATGGCACAGGATGAGGCAGGGTTTTGTTCTACTGGAAACAACTCAATGATATCTAACAACATGTGGTCTTTTGCTACTTCAAATTAACTGGCTCTTGGGGTAACACATATTAATCCCATCCATGAAATCATGCAAAGTTTAGGTTGGCTTAAATTCTGAATTTTAATGAGTTATGTACACTTTTCACTGAGCTAATGAACAAATAGTCAATGAAGTTTATGAATAGAATATTGCAGTGTTTTTTATTCCAATTTTCTTTTTTATCAGTTGTAAGTGTTGAAGTAAGTCTACATATATTCAATAATAGATTGGTCTTATCATATTCTAAATCAATAATCTCTTTGATGACTTGAAGGAGCTCTCGTGGGTATAGTGGGTTACATATTAGGCTGCTAATCTCAAGGACAAAAGTGAAACTATTCCAGTCAGACTGTGGGAAAAAGATAAGGTTATCTTCCTCCATAAAGATGTACAGCCTCACACCAACTTGCCACCTTGGGACAGGGTTTAAACCTCTCTGGCCCCACATTCAGGCGATCAGGGATCAGCTATCTCTTTTTCTTATTTCTCTCTTTGCCACCACAGTCAATATTAGCAAGCATACTGTGTGTTTTTCCCCCTTGTGGCAGTTCTGCACACATCCCAAAGCAGTGCTACACACGGCACAGCAAGCGGCTCAGCTATCCCTTTATCTATTTTTCTCTCTTTTTTTCTTTCTTTTCTTCTTCTTTCACTTTTTCTTCTTTCTTCCTCTTCTTCTATCACTTCTTTCTTTCTCACCACAGTCTCAGCTGATTCAATTTTTAATTTTTGCTGTTTTCTTTTTGTGATATTTTTTTGTTTTTATTTTGTTTCATCTTTGAATTTTATGTGTGTGTGTTAGTTTGTTTGTTTAGTTTTGCTCTGGTCTTTGTTTTCTCCTTTCTCTCTGTTTCTTCTTTCTCCTTCTCTTACCTTTCACAAGCCACTACAGGCTTCCAGGCCACTCCCCTCCACCTAGGGAAACTCTGACAGCCCAGGTGGGAGAGCTCCCACCTGCACTTATTGGCTTTACACACAGCTGGGGAAATTATGCCGGCCATCCACCATACCTCAAATGGCTAGGGAATCTCCCCTACAAACGGCTGGGTAACTCCTGCCTACACCCCAGGGCACTACAAGTGACAGAGAGAACTCCTGACCACCATCTGTGGTGCTCTATGCTGCTGTGGGAACATCAGCTGAGCCTCCTTCATGATCTCTTGGACTAGGGTAATTTCGCCTGTGATATACAGTGCTCTCCACCAAGGAGGGTACACCCACACCCCCTCTGTGGTACTCCAGTTGCAGAGGGAAACAACACATGCCATCTGAGGCACTCCAAGCCTTGTGAGGCACACCACTATGGCTTAGAGAGAGAGATCAGCCAGTGAAACGCCATCCTCATGTGCCCATAACCACCCAACCAGCATCCCGTGAGAGGACTATCCACCTCACATTCCAAATAATGAAATACTGGTTGACTAGGGTAAGAGTGAAACCACAGGAAGATACAGCATTAGCCTGAGCCCCCAGTGCAGCTACCTGTAGGTAGTTCATAGAAGCACTCATACAAGTCCCCCAAGAGAGAGCCCAGTTATCTCCCACTCTGGAAGACAGTGCCCAGATCCTCTACAACAGCATATAGACAGCAACAAGCCCCAACAGCCTCAACGAACATGTAGGAGAAACTGAAGACAATGCCGGAAGAAGTCATGAACCTAATGACATGCAGAGAAGAAGCAGACATTGACCTGCCACAGAAAGAAATTTTCAGAATGTTGCTTGGAATCATACAGGATATGAGGAAAGCAATACAGAAAAAGGATGAAATGATAGAGGAGATAAAGGCAACACACCAAAGGGAAATACAAGACTAAGGGATATAAAAACAAAATCCACTAGCAAATTAGCAGACTTTTCCAACAGACAAGGAGGCAGAGAATCACACCTGTGACCTAGAGGATAACCAAGCAGACCACATCAAATGGGAAAAGCAGTTCAATAAGACAATCATAGAAGCTGAAAAAAACCTGAGAGCCATGTCTGATGCTATGAATAGGAACAATATTAGAATAATTGGACTACCGGAACAAGACACATCAAGAAGTCAACAGTGAAAATAGCAAGGGAATTCTTCAAGTAAAAGTTCTCCAGTCAGACTGAATCCCAAGAAGTCACCATGACACATAATAGTTTAATTATCCAACTAAAAGGAGAAGGAGAAAATCATAAGAGCAGCTAGAGAAAAACAAAGAGTCACCGAGAAAGATACCCAAATAAGAATGTGTTCAGACCTATCAGTGGACATGATGAAGAAGAGAAGGTAGTGGAGTAACATGTTCCAAAAATTGAAGGAAAATAACAGAAACCCAAGAATACTATACCCAGCCAAAGTATCTCTTAAGATAGATGGAGAAGTAAGAGTCTTCCCAGACAAGGAAAAACTCAAATAATACATAAAAAGAAACCCAGCCCTCCAAAAGGTCCTTGCCAAACCAGTATGGGCAGAAGATCAACATTCACAGAGTGCAAATAAGAGACTCACATAGAACAATTCCACCCAGAGGGCGACAAAAAGAAAACAGCCCCTACAATAGCATTAGCTCAATAGTGGAAAGAAGGCAAGAATGAACCACACATACACACACACAACACAAACTGATCAGATACGTAGGTAGGAAAACACCCAACACAAAAGGTACAAGACGACATCACAAAGTACACAGATGGATGTAATAACACTGAACATCAATGGACTGAACTCAGGCATTAAAAGACAAAGGCTAACAGACTGGCTCAGAAAAGTGGAAGCCCTCCTCAATAAATGGTGCTGGAAAATATGGATATCTACCTGCAGAAAAATGAAGCAAGACCCTATCTCACTCCATGCATAAAAATAAACTCAAGGTAGGTCACAGACCTTGAGGTAAAACCCCAAACTATTAGGGCCATTAATGAGGGTATTGGGACAAAAATGAGAACCTTGGCATAGGGAATACATAGGCTATCAGAAATAGGGAAGGATACAAATACACAGGAGTCACAAATTGACAAATGGGATATACTGAAGAGAAAGCACCTGTGTACATCGAAATAATTCACCAAGAGAGTCATAAGAGAGCCCAGACTGGGAAAACATCTTTAGCAATGACACATCAGACAAAGGCCTTATTACTAAAATCTATAATACTTTGAAAGATTACAATCAGATAAAACCTAACTGCCCATTAAGAAGGTGGGCAAAGGAGTTGAACAGAAGTTTCACAGAGGCAGAAATCCAAATGGCCAAAAAATATATGCAAAAATGTTCCCAATCATTAGCCATAAGAGAAATGCAAGTTAAAGCAACTATGAGATACCACCTAAAATCCTCAAAGATAGGCCAATTCAAATAATCAAAAAGTAACAAGTGTTAGAGGGGCTATGGGGAGATAGGAACTCTCATCAACTGCTGGTGGACTGGTAGGTATATACAGCCATTATTTAAATTGATTTGGAGATATCTAAAACAGATGGAGATTGAGCTACCATATGACTCAGCAATCCCCCTACTGGGCATATATCTAGAAGAGGCAAGAAGCAAACCACGGCCAGACATGTGTGCTCCAATGTTCAGCACAACACAGTTCACAATTGCAAGGAGTTGGAAACAACCCAAATTTCCATCAACAGATGAATGGATCAAAAAACTGTGGTACAAACATGCAATGGAGTACTACGTATCCCTAAAAAGCAGCAATGAATGCATGAAGTACATTGCTGCATGGGAAGAACTGGAAGAAATCATGCTAAGTGATGTAAGCCAAGCACAAAAGGACAATTACAACATGAGTTAACTGAGGTAAACTTTAAAAAAGGGTGGGTACAGGGGAAAAGCTATTATATACATACATCCCTGGGGTGAGGTCTAGGAACTATGGCAGGGGCCAAACCCAATCCACGAATACATACGGCAGCCAACTAAATTAGAGGGGAAAAGAAAGAGAAAAAAAAGAAAAGACATCGGTTGGGAGGAGTAGTTCACTAACCCACCCAAGGGGAGGGTAGTATTTATATCTCCACAGGAGAGGGAGAGAGAGACCAGGCTTCAGCCTGATGTGCCAAGATGTGAATACAATATACCAGCATGTACCAGGGAACCAAAAGAGAGGTCTGCGGGGCTGGCCCCAATCCCAAATATATGGACACCACTCCCCCACCCCTCCCCACCCCCCGCCAGAAAAATGCATTTCAGAGGACAGCACTGGGGCTATATCTTGGGGAGACAGGCACGTCAGATTAGAACACATGGGAGAAATGAAAAGAGATGGAGAAGCAGGAGAGGACATCCTGGCCAATGAAGGCCTGAAGACGATGTTCCTGCTCAGAATAGAAAACTGCACAGTAGGATATAGGACTGGCCTGACCACAGGACACGGTGTCCCTCAATGAACCATGGTGCTGCGGAGGATAGCACTGGAGACACAGTGCGGGAATAGTGCACAGTCTGGTCCCATAATGCTGGGACAAGGCACAGGGCATGCAGCAAAGCGATAGGGGGAGCACAGTGATGAAATCCCCAGGGAATACCAAAAATAGATGCTGGAGACAGAGTGTGGCACCCCATCAGACTTGACTGGAAAACACTTGTAAAAGTCAACAAACAGACTTGAACTATTTTTGTCAGTGACTTTCTTTTTGTTATTGTTATTTTGCTTATATTGTTATTGTTGTTTTTGTTATTGATTTGTTGGCTTTGACTTCCTTCATTGTTTTATTTGGCTTTACCTGGGTTTTGCACTTATTAATGTATCTGCATGTCTCTCTAGATAAGATAGGTGGGCTCTATAACTTGGAGATAAAAAGAACAGGAATTATGGTTCTGGGCGGATACAGGAGAAGGGTAGGTGGCAGAAAGGAAGGTTTGGGAATAGTGTGGAATCAAACCAGGACAAGGGAACAACCAGTAAACTAAATCAATGGAGAGAAGGGTGTAGGATGTGTAGTGGGGCTTAATCAAGGGCAATGTAGCCATGAAGAATTACTAAACCCGAATGAAGGCTGCACATGATGGTGGGACAAAAGTAAAGTAATAGAGGAAAGAACCAGGAGGCAAAGGGCATTTATAGAAGCCTAAATACAGGCATGTACATATGTAAATATATATGAATATGGAACGAGAGGAGAATAGAACTCTGTACTCATATCTATATGTTAAGAATTAAGGTTGAAGATGGACATTGGGCCTCAACTCAAGTACTCTCTCAATATAAGAACATTTTGTTCTAACAATCCGTCATTCTGTGATGCTCACCTTCCTGACACTATTGCTGAAGACAAAATGGGTGCACAAGCAAATGTGGTGAAGAAAGCTAATGGTGCCCAGCTATCAAAACATATAGCATCTGGGGTCTTAAAGGCTTGAAGATAAACAAGCGACTATCTAGCTCAGAAGTAAAAAAGCCCACATGGAAGAAGCACACCAACCTGTGTGATCATGAGGTGTCCATAGGATCAGGGATCAGGCATCTAAGACCCAGAATAAAATCACACCCAATGTGAATAAGGGGGGTGGGGACGCATGACGTAAAGACCCAATACCCATCTGGAGACAATTAGACATCCCCTCACAGAGGTGTCACAGGGAAGAGAAGAGGCAGTCAGGGTACAGTATAGCACAGATGAAACACACAACTTTCTTCTAGTTCTTTGGTGCTTCCTTCCCCCCACTATCATGACCTCAATTCTACCTTACGAATCAGAATAGACGAGAGCATGCACACTGCTACAGATAAGAGCCCACAACACAGGGAATTCAGGATAGATAAACCCCTCAGGGACAACAATGAGAGTAGAGATACCAGGAGGATTACGGAAGGGTTGGGGGAGAAAGGTAGAGTTGATCACAAGGATCAACCTAGAACCCCATCCTAGGGGGAATGAACAATGGGAAAGTCGGTGAAGAGCGACAGGGGGTGATGTAAGATATGAAAATAATGATATATAACTTATCAAGGGTTCATGACAGAGGTCGGGCAGGGGAGGGAGAGGAAAGAAATGGGAAAATTATATCAGCTCCTCAAGTTGGAAGAGAATGCTTTGAAATTGATGATGGTGGCATATGTGCAAATGTGCTTGACACACTAGATGAATGTATGGATTGTGATGAGATGTAAGAGCTCCTAATAATAATATTTAATAAAAAAAGAGAAAGAAAAGTAAAATGTTTCCAAGAATGGAATCACATATTTCACAAATATATTATGTGTAATGGAGAGTGCTTTGAAGATGAAATAGTTGTTTTGTATAAATAAATAAACAAATAAATAAATACATAGCTTTCAAAACAATTCTGGTGGCTTTTTTATGGTTGTTGTTTTGGTTTTTTGGTTTTTTGTAACCCCTTCATAATCAATTTCAAAATTTTGTTTGTATTTCTTCTGAATTTTTTTCTTTTTGGCTTTATATTTCTCACCATATATCAACATTCTCTTTCATTAAGTTGTTTTGGGTTTTTTTGGGGGGTTTTGTGGTTTGGTTTTCCATTTCCAGTTTTTCTATTCCCTCCTTTTTTAGCTTTTGAGTAATTGTTGACGTTTTGTTCAACAATTACTAAAAGGGTATATCTATTCCTTGTTTAAAAAAGAATTTCAAGGAAAGAGCTTCAATGATTACTCTGTTACCTAATGTTATAGTTTGTCTGATTTTAAATTTATAACATTACCTAATGTTATAGTTTGTCTGACTGTTACCTAATGTTATAGTTTGTCTGACTTTAAATATTTTATGACAATACTTTCAATTCTGCTCCATATTTTTTCTCATTCTATCCATGGTCATTTATTGTGACCCTGGTCAAATGGTCAATGGAAGCTGGGCATCATGTAGTTCTTCTAGTATCAGGGTAAATAAGGCTGTGGATCGTGAAGACTAGTTTTTTTCTTTAAGCTTACTGTTTTGCTCCTAGTGAATAGAGTCAATTGTAGTATCTTACATAGTTGCAAGCCTTCTTTTAAGTTCCCAAGTGCTATACTTCCCTAGGTGAAGATTATGATTTTGTGTGTGTGAATTGTGTTATGTCAATTGACTGAATTGTCCCATGAAACTAAGCTTAAAAAATCAATATTAAAAGATGTTTAGCTATTGTGTCATAAATTAATATATGTCACTCCACCAAGGTATTTGTATTTATACATATAGGTAGATATTCCATAGTCTGTCTTCATCAGGAAATGCTGTTTACATTGTTTGCCATTGGGGACCTTGTGGGCACTTGAAATACCGGTGACCTAGCAGCTAGCACCATAAGAACATGAAGTCAACACCGTACCACACACAAACACACATGTGCTGGCTAAGAACTAAGAAAGACAAGGATGAGCTTTGCTCAGTGGCAATATCATAGCCAGTGAGGTTTATCCGAGGCACGATTCTTGCGAATTGAAAACTTTTCCCAATTCCCCACAGTGACGTCTTGAAATATAGTCGGCATTGGTAATTTTTGACAGTCTCTATGGAGAATGAACAAAGGAAAAAAAGGAAGAAGGGTTTGTTGATCTACTTCAAAAATATATTGGCCAGTGATAACCTTATAAATAACAATGGAACATTGTCTGATACAGTGCTAGGAGATGAGCCACTCAGGTGGGAGGACACTCAAAATGCCACTGAAGAGGAATTTATTCCTTAAATTTGAGTCATTCTGAATGAAATGTATGGAAAAAAGGTTTTGGCATTTTCATTTTCTGACATGGCATGACTCAAAGCAAACATTCATTCATAATAGAAATGTAAAATATATGAATGTTATTAAAACTGAATGAAAGTCATCAAAACTGAAGTGGAATGCATAAACAAAAAATAAATAGGCTTCAGTGGGCAGAAATAAACTGATACTGGACATTTTTAATTGAATAAACTATGCCAATAATAATTATTTGAAGATGGATAATGTCATATTCATGCTGTCAAAAGAGCATTTGAAGCTCTATCTTGAAGTAGAACATTGTTAATGATGGGATAATATTCATATACCTACAAGGAATACCAGTTAATACGACTATTACTCGTTTTTAATGCAATCAATAATGCTGAACATGAAAAAATAGAAAATTATAAAACAATTTCTGCCATTTGAAATTGATTAAGCATGAAATCAATGTGCATTGATGATTATTGATTATTAGAAGGTGAGATTTGGAAACAAAGAAAGTTGTAAAACATTTCCTTGTTTACAGAAACAGAGACGGTAATTGCGTGATTGAATTTTGAAAAACCAACTAGTTATTCATTGGAAATACTATTTTCAACAGTAAAGAATGCAACTATATACATATGGAATTCATCATATGAAATACACAAAAGCAAATATATTAATTCTGTGGAAAGTGATAACAAAGAAGAGCAGTATCAACATTCACAACAAGTTCAGGGATGAGGTCTAAAGAGACCATCAATTGCTCATAAGCAAGTACAAGAAGAAGTTGATAACAATTAAAACAATTCCAGGAAAGCCAAGGTATGTGTCTTTAATAAATCCCAAGAGATTTTAGAAACCATCTTAATTGATTCATTGAACACTAATGACTGAAGACCAAATGAGTTGTGAAATGACATATATGCAGAAAGCAGAACCATTAGAAAGATTTTCAAACTCCCTCTTGAGCATGTTGTTGATGTGTGCTGTCAAGTAGATTCTGACTCATAAGGACCCCACGTAAACCAAGCATGATGTCTTTTTCCAGGGACCGATCTCTCCTAGTAACATGTCCAAAGTACTTGAGACATAGTGTAGCTAGCCATCCTTCCTTCTAAGGAGCTCTCTGGCTGTCCCTCTTCCAAGACAGATTTGTTTGTTCTTCTGGAAGCTTATGGTCCTCTTGAGAAATCAAATGGAAGAAATGATGAAGTAAAAGAGCTTAACTGTGAGGTCTAGCCTCAGCCTCTTGGCTGAGAGTGTCCTGAGGGGTGGCTATGCATTTGAAGGAAAATGAAGAGACACAAAGTGTGCAGTGTGCTCACCTTTCCAGAAGTCAGGAATAAGAAAGAGAGCGATTGTATTCTCCAACGGGCTTATATAGTCTTGGAGCCAGCAAGCATTGTCTATCATAGTGTTTCAAACCAGTAAAGATGTGCATTAAGGCTGCATTATTTTACCATGCACAACCAATCTCTATGCTCTGAAGATAATCTGAGAAACTAGACTATATGAAATGAACATGGTATCAGGACTGGAGAAAGGTTCATTAACAACCTATGATATAAAAATGATACCGACTTGCTTGCTGATAATGAGGTGGACTTGAAGCATTTGATGGTGAAGATCAAAGCCCATAGATGGGTAATCCCTTTTACTATGGGTTACAACTCAATATAAAGAAGCCTAAAATCTTCATAACTGGACCAAGAGACAATAGCATGCCAAAGAGAGAAAAAAATGAAGTTTTAAAGGATTTAATTTTGCTTGGATTCACAATAAACACTCGAGAAATCAGTAATGAGAAAAATCAAAGGATATATGGCATGCAGGTAATCTGCCAAAAAAGACCTATTTAATATCTAAAAGATTACACTTGTCTCTATAAGAACTTTGGTGCAACCAATCCATGCCATGATCTTTCCAACTACCTCATATACATGGACAACAAATAAAAACCTGAGAAGAATCGATGCATTCGAATTATAGTAATGAGAAGAATATTGGATATATCATGGTCCACCAAGAGAACAAATCTGTGTTGGAAAAAAGTACAAGCAGAACCCTCCGTAGAAGGGAGGATGGAAAGACTTCGTCTCAGATACGGTAGAAGTGTCGTCAAGAGAAATCAGGGCCAGGGGAAGCACATGATGCTTGGTAAAGTAAAAGGTCAGGGGAAAAGTGCGACTCTCAGTTAGATTGGTTGATACAGTGGCTGCACCAATTGGCTCAAACAAAACAATTGTGAGGATGGTACGTGTTGGCAGTGCTAAATTCTGTCCTACATAGGGTCACAATTAGTCAGAACACACCCAACAACGCTATGGCCAAACAGATGGCAAAATATGCCACTGGTTTTTTCTAGCACTTTGTTTTGAGCGCTCTTTTTGCTGTTGTTAGGTGCAGTCACATCTCTTCTCCCCCACTGAGACCGACACTCAGGAGAAAGAAATGCCTCTCCATCCTTATAATTGCTCCACTTCTTGAGCCCATTGTTGCCGTGCTCCTGGGTGCTCTAAGTCACTGCATTAAGTGCCAGTACATGTGTAGTTAAAGTTTTTGTTTTGAGTTTGGGGAGTTTATTTTTAGTAAAAACTTTGTCCTCCTTAAAAAGCGATCCGTCCTTACATGTAATGCCAGTAGAATGACTGCTACCTAAAAACGGATAGAGTAATCTAATAAAACACCATATTAGATAAGTAAATGAATCACCTTAGTTCTATCAATTGAACTCTGCAATTAATAATATGGAAATAAAATATAAAGGTTTTTTTCCATTAAAATGCTTTTGTTGTCACTGTGGTACTTCATTTATGTATTCCTCTCTTTGCATGAATGGGCCTGTCCTTCCCCCTTATTCTTACTGAGAGCCTGCTCCCAAATAGGGTATTTTCACATAAGATGTCACCAAGCCTGGTTTTTCTGTGGACTTCAGGCTAGGCCAGGTTCTCATTTGACTAAATCTTGGGAATGGACCCAGGAGAGTGATCCAGAAAGGTAAAAAGAGTTCAAAAGTTGCTGAAAAGCATAATGAAACAAGGAATGGATGATTACATCCCAAATTGGAAATAAATGTGTGTAAAATAATTAGAGACTTTGGAACAACAACAAAGTTATTGGAACTTTCAAAAACACATTAAAATGAATATGTATGAGATAAATTATTTGCTAACTTTTGTACAACTCTCCGTTTTGTTCCTATTATCGTCTATCGTTATCAAGGCACTTAGTCATCAGAGCACACTTCTGGGTAATGCATTGCACATTCTGACTCACTGCGATCGAGTCCGTTCTGTTCACGGCAGTTCCATGGGGCAGGGTAGAACTGCTCTATGGATTTCTGAGGCTCTATCTCTTTATGGCAATAGACCAGCTGGCGGTTTCTAACTGCTGACCTTGCATAA
>NW_022104341.1:51571259-51597117 GCF_000313985.2 Echinops telfairi
CATATAATGCATTAGATGATTGCTATTCCAAGTGTTTTCTGGGAGCAGCAGCATTACCATCTTCTTAGGATTTCAGAAATGCAGAGGCTCAGGCACACAGCAACCTCGGATGAAACGGCTCTACATATTATCAAGGTTCCAGTTGATTTGCTTGCATAATCTATCTTGACAAAATCTGGTTTAGATACAAAGAGTAGCTCTGTGAACTGCACAAAGTTAACTTTTTAAATGGTCCCATGGTAAATGAGAACTGGTTATTGTCTCCTAGGAGCAAATTACCTAGCGATCTAAGGGAAATAGGAAAGAAATGATCAAATATGGAGCATTTACTCGTGAGACTTCTTTGCTTGAGGAATTCAATAATGTTATCACAATTAATATTAACACCAAGGCCTCATGGAGCAGTATTATAATGCACAAACTGAGGTTAAATAAGTTGTCAGAAATCATACATCCAATAAACCTTAGGCAAGTACTTCTGCTCCTGAAGATTATACAATCTCTGTAATGCTAAAAGTGCACTGCACTTGAGAGAGTTTCTAAATAATTCCTGAATAACATAATTTGAAATATTAGGCACAGACTTTAAGTTACAAAATAGATCAGAAAAGAGTGACGTTGTTGTCAATTAGTTTATTATTAACCGAAGCCCGGGTGGTGCCGTGAGCTAAGTGCTGGGCTTCTACGGAAAAGGCAATGATCTTCCCTTGCTAGCTGCCCGATGCATGAGATATGAGGCAGTCTGCTTCCATCGAGGTTTGTAGCCGAAGGAAACCTCTGGAGAAGTTCTACTCAGTGTCATGGGTCACTCTCAGTCAGAATCAGTGGAAGGACAGTGAGTTTGGCTTCTTACTTTACTAAAGGAAAGTTTCCTGGACAGTTGTTTTTAAAGTTATGGAAGATTTGGATGATGAGAAATAAACGCGAAAAGTGAATATCAGCTATGTGTCTATCATTATGCTCAGCATTTTATATTATTTATCATTTAATACTTATGTCAACCCTATAAAGTGTAACATATTTTCAATTTGGAGATGTAAAACCAAGAGCTTAAAAAAAACTAAAAGAATTTAGAATTGAGACCAACGTCACAGAGCAAATAGGGAAAAATTCTTAATTCGCAATATAATGCTCATGATCTATCCACCATTACATTGTATAATGAGATAAACATTGGCTATAAAGTGGAGAAAAAAAACTTAAAAATGTGTCACTATATTTTAGGCTGTAATATTTTGACAGATAATCAGAACCAGCACATTGATCTTATCTTATATTTGCTTACTAAATTGTCTATTTCGTGATAAATTTCAGTCTTCATGCTTCTTCTGTTTACATTGAATCATAGCTGATATTTCTAAATATCTTTTTCTTGCAACTAATCTAATTTTTTCTGGGAAAGAAAAATAGTCATAAAACTTGAAAGCAAAAACACAACATCCCCAATCACATGTTAGTTAACTACAAATGATAAAGCTATAATATTACAGTCTTAAAAATACAGGAAAAATGTAAAAATCCCTAAACCCTTCTCAGCAGTAGATTAACATTGCATTTTCTTTGCCCATTATGTCAAAGTGTATCACACCTGTCTTTAGTAAAGAATCATTTTCAATGGCTGTTTAGAAATAACAAGCAACTACTAATCCAACGAAAAACAAACCCAAGGGAGATTATTTCAATATATATGTAATAAGTAAGAATACCTCATTGCTATTACTCAATTTCTTATAGACTAAAAACCCATTAAATGTCTACTGAAAGGAATTTAATTGGAAATAAAGCCAAAAAAATCTATTGAAGAATCTGAATCTTTAGATGTTCTGTATAGATTCTTGCAGGCTCCACTTTCCTTTTTTTATAGAAACAAAGTTAAAATTTTGGTATATGATACATAAAGTAGTATGAAGACTGTCAAAAGAGGAGGAAGATTAGAATGATATTATACATATTTCACTTACGTATTCATAGTATTTGAATTGCTGTTATTGTTGTTAGGTGCCATCGAGTCAATTCCAATCTATAGCTACACTATGCACAGCAGAATGAAACAGAGCCGGACTCATCCACACAATTGTTCCCAAACTTGAGTTTACATCTTATCTTGTCAAACTCTCAATTCATATATTTTATATATTTGCCATGTATGCCTACAAGTTAGAGTTTATGTTTACTTACGCATACATGCACTTAAAATCTCTGGGAGTTGTTTTTGTTCTTTAAAACAAGAAGGAAATAGCACTTTCATCGAAAAGTTCTTATGAATGCTCAATAAGGTAATCAATATAAATTATTAAGTATACTATTTTATACTGGAACAAAAATAAGTATCCCATTTCAAAAGGTAGCATATGAAAATAATAAATGATATTGAAGGAAGAATTTCAAGCTGTACTAACAGGATGAGTGAAATACAAGGTCCCAGAGATAATACTAATTGAGCTCTAAACAACTGATGCAGTGATTGAAGTTTCATTTGTCTATGCTAAGAAGTGTCGAAGTCAGCTACAATTGGGAACAGGCTGGAAGAAATCCAAACGCATCCTTATTCTAAAGAAAAATGATCTAAGAGAATTCAGAAAGTATCAAATAACATGACTAATATCACACATGATTAAAAGTTTGCTGTGAATAATTAAAAAATAGTTTAGTCATGTTATTTGATACTTTCTGAATTCTCTTAGATCCTTATTCTAAAGAAAAATGATCTAAGAGAATTCAGAAAGTATCAAATAACATGACTAATATCACACATGATTAAAAGTTTGCTGAGAATAATTAAAAAATAGTTTAGTAGTATATCAACAAAAAACTTCCAGAAATACAAGCTCAATTCAGAAAACCCATTCAGTAAACACTCAGAAAACGTTTACTGAAAGAAATGTAATTGGGAGTAAAGCCAGACATAGATTGACAAGTATGAATATGTAGATATGCTAAATAATTGATTTCAACAAGCTCCACTTTCCTCTTTTTACATAAGGAAAGCTAAGATTCTAATATATGATACATATGTAAGCTAATATAAAGTATGCCAAAAAAGGGGGTGGGAGAAGGGAGAAGGATACAATAATATAGGTATTTTAATTTCAGTAAACTTCAGAAGAAAATGTATAATAAGGGATTTAATTGTTAACATCAAATTTAATTGTTAACATCATGAAAGTAGAGAATGAGAAAGATGGTTACTTATATTTCACTTACTATTCAAATACATTTAACTATAGGGAACTTAACAAATCATGGATAATGTTGAGAACAGTGAGAATTCAAGATCATGTAATTATAGTCATGTGACATCTGTGTGTATGCCCATATAAATAGAACAAGAAGATATGGTATGATTTCATACAAGTAAAAGTTTGTGTCACAGTTGTATCTTTTCACCACATTTACTCAATACGCATGCTCAACCACTAATCATAGAAGCCGAACTAAATGAAGAACTGTGCATCGAGATTGAAGGAATATTCATTAACAATCTAAGAGAGGAAACTTACAATTGTGCTCACTGAAAGCTAACAGGACATGGAACACATAATATTGAAAATCAAAGACTTTATCTTGCAATGTGAATTCCACCGCAAAATAAACAAAACAAAAATCCTCACAAGTGGACCAATTATATCACCATGATAAATGGAGAAAAAGTTAAAGTTGTCAAGGATTCCATTTTATTTGGATCCATAATCATTGTCTATGGAAATATGTATATAGCATTAGGCTAATTTATTGCTAAAGACATTTTTAAGAGTTAAAATGTAATGCCATTTTAACTTGCCTTTGACCCAGAGGTATTTTCAATCACTTCATATGTATATGAAAAGTGAACAATGAATAATAAAGACTGAAGTACAACGATGACTTTGAATTATGACATTGGTGAAGCATATGAGAAGTTCCATGACATTCTTGAAATGTGAATAAATGTGTCCTGGAAAGAGTATAGCTTGAATGCTTCTTAAAAAGAGGATGGTAAGACTTTATCTCAGTTATTTGGGCAAGGTATCATGAAGAAGCAGTCTCTGAAAAAGATATCATGCCTGATAATGTTGAGGGTCAATGAAAATAAGGTAAATCCTCCACAAGATGGCTTGATAACAGTATCTACAACAATGCACTCAAATGTAGCAACAATTATGAGAATGCCATGGAACATGGCAGTCTTTTGTTGTATTATACATGAGATGGGTATAAGTCATAGCCAACTCACCAGCATCAGGAAAACAACAAAAATCTCGCATACACCTCAAATTCCAAACTCACTGCCGCCAAATGAGTTCTGACTCATTGTGAGCCTGTAGGATATGGTAGCATAATCCTGTGGGTTTCTAAGGCTGTAACTCTTTGTGGAAGTAGAAAGTCTCATCTTTCTCCCACAGAGCAGCTGGTGGTCTGAAACTGCTGACCTTAAAATTTAACAGTGCATTGCATAACCACATGGTACATACTCATTATTGCTGTCATTAAATGAAATAAACTTAGTCCAAGTACAGCATGTAGAAGGCACAATAACTCATTGATTACTTATACACTGATAGAGAAATTAGTGGTATTTAAGACCATTGTTGCAACCAAAGCATTAATCCCTCTCCACTTCTTTTATCAATGACCTTCAGCAAGCATGATATCCTTATCTAGGGATTGGTCACTCTTGATAACATGTTCAAAGAGCATAATTGGCTCTACCTGTTCTTCTGTCAGTCCATGGTACTTTCAATATTCTTCACCAGCACCATCATCCAAATGCATCAATGATTATGTGGTCTTCCTTAGTCATTGCTCAACTTTCACATGTATATGAGGCAATAGAAAATACCATGGTGTGGTAGTTACATAATCTGGTGTCAACTTGAGACTATTAAGAATGAAGGGGTGGAGTTTAACCTGTCAATCACGTGACAGCTTGATGACCTCATTGGGAGGTGCTAAAGAGATAAATAGCTCACAGACATGCTCTTTCTGCTCCACATGGATGGAGTTATGCTGATGGAGCAATAGCCCTAGAGCTGGAGGAACCACATGGAGACCCACACAAGTGCTGAGAGGCTTCCACCTCCACAGGATCCACAAGATTTTCTGCCCACTGGTCTATATTGCAAGTGTTGCATGTGTCTGAAGTAGAATTTATCGACTAGTACTGGACATATGGGCTAATATTGGACTTATGAACTTCATATGGACTGAGCTGGGATGTTTTCTCAATATTCAATTGCTCTTTTATATAAAACTCATAAACATATGAGTGTCTATGATTTTATTTTCTTTAGTCAACCTGGACTCACACACGTGGCTTGGATTAGTCACACTTTAGACTTCAAAGTGAAATCCTTGCTCTTCGATATTTCAAAGACATCATCTATATCATATTTGCCCACTGCAATGCAATGCTTTCCTCATAGTTGCTTCCATGGACATCGACCGTGGAGCCAAGTCAAAGGAAACCCTGGACAACATCTCCACTATGAGAGTGTGGAGATGTCTTCATTTCACAGCATCCATTGACAGGCACTTCACATGTTTTGTGGAAGTTATTTCACTGGCCCACAAAGTGATGTGCACATTATATTTTTGCTACAATTTTGATTGTTATAAGCAATATTCTATTAATTCATATAAAATGCATACCAGTATCCTTCAAAATATTTCCCATTATATTTCCAATCTCTATTAAATGAATCTTAAGCAAATGTAAGTCAAATGGAGAGAAAATATAGAATTCCCTTTACAGTTTTTTTAAATAGAAACTTGTAAAGTGTAAGTGAATGATTTTATATAGAATGCAGTTTTATTTCTGCTGACTTCTATAAAAAATAGCCTAGCCCAAAGGATAAATAACAGGCTGACCTGGCCACATGCTCCCAATATATTATTAAACTGCAGTGTATTTCCTTTGGGAAGAAATTACCCTGCTATTGCCTTTACATTTTTTATATCAATAGATGTCTGAATTTCACTTGAACCACAGGAGAGAATTGAAGGAATAAAATTTGACAAAGCTAGGTCCACCTAATGAGCGGTAAGGGAGCTTAGAGAGGCTTGAGTTCTGCCATGAACTCCGGTTTTCATTATAACACATTGGGATGAGGGTGTATTCAGAAGAGGGATTAAATGGAATGGGAAAGGGTGAGCATGATTAGATTTCACATTTGAAGAGATGTATTGGAAAGTATTCTGTCAAAATCTGACACTCACCATCAGTTTTTCAGTTATATACAATATTGTTTCTCCAAATAAGACTATATTTTAAGTATTTATTTATTTTGTATTTTTCAATTTGAACGAAATAATTGAACTTGTGGTTGACATTATTTGTTAATGGAAGTCAGAGATGTGGATGTTATATTTGCCTTTGAATGTTCGTGTTCATATTCTGTTTTTGTGATGTTGCATTTTACCTGTCTACAACTGGTACTGCTCATTACTGTAGGCAGGGAGAGATGTGCACATGTCAAACTGCCTCTAGCTAGCAAATATATTTCTGGGAGATATAATGTTTTAAACAGGAAACACAGGAACATGTCCACAAGCCAATCAATCTACAAATAATAAAGTATTCATACTATACCTCCAGCACAAGAAGTTGAAAAGGAAGCCATTGCCAGTAGCATTCATCTGCGAGTATTTAAAAATACAATTCTTAAGGGAAAAAGCCTACTAAACAGCCCTTACTATAACAAAAGAAGTTTAACAAAATCTTGAGATAAATGCAAATGAGTGTTGTTGTTATTGTTAGGTGCCATTGAGTTGTCTCCAACCCATAGTAACCCTATGCACAACAGAGCAAAACACCGCGTGGTCCTTTACTACTTTCACAAAAGTTCCTCTGCCTGAGCACATTGGTGCAGCCAGTGTCAAAGCCATCCCGCCAGGGGCTATCCTCTTTTTTACCGCTCCTCCTCTACTTTACCAAACAGGATGTCCTTCTCCAGGGACTGGTCTCTCCTGATAGTATCAAACGATGCAAATGAACAGTTAAAACTATTAAATGTGAATTTCAATAAACACCATGTTCTTTCTTTTAGTGCATATATTAGTATATATTATATACATTGTTGTGATTAAGTGCTATAGAGTCATTTCCAATTCACAGAGACCTTATATACAACACGCCCAAACACTGCCCGACCCTGCACCATCTTCATAATCACTGCTATGTGTGAGGCCCATTGTTACAGCTAATGTGTCATTTCATCTCATGAAGGGGCTTCCTCCTTTCCACCTAATGTCCACATTTTCAAGCATTATGTCCATAAGACATATAATGGTATATGTATTTCTATTAGTTAAAATAGACTGAGCAGTATAAAACAACAAAAATGGAATATGGTATTCATATTAGGAAATTAATTATGATTCCAAGAACTCTTGCTTCTTATATTGCTTTAATCCTGAGCTATCCCTTTGCATCTTCATCTCAAAAAGAGATAGAGAGAAAGAGAGGAAGGTATGTGTATAACTACTCAAAAAGCTTTTTCAAAACAACTTCTGAGTGTCTTTGCACAGTCAATGAGACACAGACAGGTAAGCATCTCTGGACTTCTCTGCTTCAGCCAAGATCCTGTCTGGTATCAGCTATGATACCCCTTATTTGATATCTCATATTCCATATCCTCTGATGAATCTGGTTCGAATTTCTGAAGTCCCCTGCTTATGTACTGTTGGATCATTTTAAACTTATCATCAGCAAAATTTTATTTGTTTGAAGTACTAGTGATAATTTTCAATACTTTCTAAGTTCTGTTGGATCAGCTTTTAATGGAATGGGCACAAAAATTGATCTTTCAGGCAATTGGCTAAGTAGCTGTCTTCTAAATTTCATGGCACAGATTAGAGAGTGCCTCCATTGCCTCACCAGTTTTGAAACATTCCAATTGGCATTCTGCCAATTCCTAGAACCTTACTTCTCAGTACCTTCAGTGCAGCTTGGACTTCTTCCTTTATTACCATTGGTCATTAATCATATCCAACTCGTGAAACGGGTGAACGTCTACAAATTCTTTCTGGTACAGTGGTTTCATTTTATTTCTCTCTACTTTTGATATTTTTTGCCCATTTTGTTACAGTGCTTTGTCTTCTCAAGCTGCTATTTATATATCCTGTTCAGATCTTTTACTTCATCATTTTCCCCTGGTGTTTTAATTATTTATTCTATATTCTAAAGCAAGTTTATTCTATATTCTATATTCCAAAGCAAGTCTTTTCTTGTATCCATGAGTTGTGACAATATCTTGTGACCAAGATTGCAGCTACTTTTATATGAGTCAGTCATGCTAAGTAAAATAATTTTCTAGTAGTTCATATATTTAACATTTTATGCTTAGCTGTGTTCCATTGCAACAAACAAGAGTTTGGAATGTTAATATTTGCATCTTGCTGTGGGTCAAACTGACACTTCCAGTTTCATGATCGTTGTGTAAATTGATAAGGGACAATCATCTAGAAAGCAGATAACAAGACAATGCATTTTAAAAACCAAAGCCAACCGCACTATCGAGTCATTGCTGACTCATAGTGACCCCCAGATGGTTTCTGAGACTGAAACTGTTGTTGGGAGGAGAAAGTCCAGCCTTTTCCCCTGAGAGCTGCTGATGGTTTTGGATTGTCAATCACACAGATTGCAGACCGATGCTGATCCATTATGACACCAGGGCTCCCTTTTGAAATAGCCTCACTGTGTTTTATGCACTCACTATATTTTATGGCTTTCATGATCTGTCAAGTATTTTAAGAATTATAACTCATCTGTATATAATATATGATTAATATTATTAGAGAAAGTAGTATGAATGTTGTGTGCACACTAGATTGAATAAAGTGCCCACTCAAAAGTTTGGTTCTGTTAACTAACTTTTGAAAATAAATGAATGATGCTATTTTCTGCTCCACATGGAGTGGTTATTAATTAAAGTTAATCATTATAGGACATGAGCACAATATTTGGGTTAACATATACATTTACATTTTGGTCTTTTCTTTATTTCCTATCATTTTAATGGATTTTTTTTAATTTTTCACGTATGATGTCTTTGGATGTCAATCACAATTCATCTGGTCTTCAGTTATGTGTTCAATGTGTCCAAACTATTCTTCAGATGATGTTTCAATCCAGGTAAGATACACTCCAGGTTGTATTTTGGCTCTTGTAGACTTCTTTTAACTTTCTTCCACATTGACAAGAACTTACACAGGAACAACTGATAGTTTGTTCTACAGATGGCCCCAGTCTTACAGTGACAGAGGATACTGAGTTTCTTCATTATTTCTTTCCATTTAGAGTTTATCTTATTCTGTGTACTTCACAGTATTCCATATCTGGTGAGCTCCACTTATTTATGATGTTGAAATACAATCTTAGCAATGTATAAGTCCTTGGTTTTACAAAAGTCTGCAGCAAGGATTCTATCACCATAGCCATCTTTTCCACCTGCTGTACCCTCTTCTTTGCTTCTGAATTTTTTTCATTCCAATAATCAATAATTTACAATGAATCCTAATTGAATGTTTGGTAAATTTCAGGCTGAAGAAGTGGGTAAAAACTTTAATTTACTCATCTGTGCCACTAGTGAGCAAATTTTAAAGGCTGTCATATTAACTGGTCTTTCTTGTACCCACTCTAAGTGTATACTGACTCATGGAAATCTTTTAGTAAGATTTATGAGGCTATGAATCTTTACAGGAACATACAGCCTCACTTTTCTCCCAAGAAGAGGCAGTTGGATTTTAGTAACCCAAAACCTAGCCCACACGATTACCAGGGCTCCCTGGTCTTCCTTATAGGGTTATGGATGGAATCCTATCACTGACAGCATTGCACTTCAGGTTAGATATTTAAATGTTGCTTTTAAGAATATATGCAACACTTTCCCTTTTCAAGTTTCCATACTGGCATAGACAAACATGTGATTGTCAACTTCAAATTTCTCGATACTAGTCTATTCAGCACAGCTCACTAATGCCTAGAATATTGATTTTTATGCATTCAATTTCCTTTCTGATAATTTCTAATTTACCTAAACACATAATAATGGGGGGAAATTCACTTGGAATTGATGCAGAACTAACCCAGGCATTAACATTAGTAGACACTATCAGAATTCTAATCATTGTACTTTAAATATTCACAAGGTTCAGTATACTCACAGAAAATATTTTTTAAACCAAGTCAAATTTCTAAAGTGGCAAATACAGTGTCTAAAATGAATACCTTAAGTGATGACATTAAAAGAATATTAAATAATTCAAGAAAGCTAATAGTAATATTTAAACCATAGTGTGTTAGCCCGGGTAGACTAGAGAAACTAATTCATAGACACTTATATGTGTATAGGAAAGAGTTTTATATACAAGAGCAATTTAATATTGAGAAAACACCCCAGACAAGCCCAGATCAAGTCCATAAGTCCGATACTAGCCCATATGTCCAATACCAATCTAAGCCCTCTTGAGACTCATGAAACACATGCAATGACACTGAATGCAGGAAGATCACAGGCCAGTGGGTGGGATGTCTTGTGGATCCAGTAGTGGTAGAAGTATCTGAGCACTGGCAGAGGTCTCCACCTGGCTCCTCCAGCTCCCAGGGCTCTGGCTGCATCAGAGTAGCTTCATGTAGCTTCTTGTCAGAAAACAGCGAGCTATTTTATATTGGTACAGCCTTGGGTTCAGTTTCAGAAAATCTAAACATTTGGTTATTTTATCCTTATCACCTCCAAATGAGGTAATCAAGTTATGACCTGACTGACAGGCTAAACTCCACCCCTTTACTCTTAATACGCTCAAATGCAAAACAGATTATGTAGTTTACACAGACAGCAAGGAACACATCTAAAAACTTCAGAAAGAAAATGGAATTGATAAAATACAAAGAATCAATGATATTACAAGCATTTTGGATGTAGGTGGAGCCCTAGTGGTGTCGTCTAGTAAGCATTGGACTGATAACTTCAAGGTCAGCTGTTCAAACCCACTATTCACTCCATGGGGAAAAGATGAGGCTATTCAATCCTACCTTGAAATGCAGCCTCAGAAACTCTATATAGGTCATTATAATCACCTACTGTAAGTGAGCATCAACTCTATGGCAGTGGATTTGTTTTCTGTGGGTATGTAAATGAAATCTCCACATAATGAGGCCCAGACAGTATTAATGGAAAAGTTCAGTTTACAAATCCAAAAAGTTCACGGAACCGCCAGCACAGAAATACAAAGAACACTCCAACACAGCTTTGATCATGAAGCTTCACAAGACTAGTTATAAAACACCACCAATCGTATGTCACTTTGCCTACTGCAGTAGCTTGCCTGTTGCCGTAATACTGGAGGAATGGTTCTCAACCTGTGAGTCACGACCCTTTGGGGGTTGAACATCCCTTTCACAGGGGGCGCCTGATTCATAATAGTAGCAAAATTACAGTTATGAAGTAGCAACGAAAATAAATTTATGGTTGAGGCATCAGTGCAACATGAGGAACTGTATTAAAGGGCGACGGCATTAGGAAGGTTGAGAGCCACTGGCCTAGAGGCTACACCACAAGTGCTTCAAATATCAGTAAGGTCACGCATGGTGAACTAGTTTCAGGAGCATTTCTAGACTAAGAACTGGCTGGGAAGAAGAAATAGACTGTCTATTTCTGAGGATTTACCCAGTGAAAAGCTCATGAATAACAGCAGATCACTGTCAGATAGAATACGGGAAGATTAGCCTCTCAGGTTGGGAGCCCCTCAAAATACTACTAGGGAAGAGAAGCTCCTAAAGATAAAGTTGATCTTAATGATGTGGAAGCAGTAAAGTTTCAGGGACCATCATGCTTCAAGCAGAAAGAAATGAAAAAAAAATTCAAGTCTAGAGGTGGACTATTGAAGAGTTTTGTAGGTAACCTACTACATCACTGGTGAGAAGACAGTGAAACAAAATCACAGTAGAATTATCCTACTGGAAATATTGGGGAGAAGGAGTGGTAGAATAAAGATCATGTAAAATCACAAAATTTCAAAATAATATTTAGCAAGCATATCTAGAGAATTAGAAATGTTGAAAATGGGCTATGTAGAAAAAAAATGCCAGGGAAAAATATAAATGTACATAAAGGAATGAAGAGGAAAAATAGTAACTCTGTGAGTACATATGTAAGATACAAGCCCATCTTCCAAATAACTTTCCAATATGATTTACTGTTTAAACAAAAAGAAATAGCATTGAGTATGAGGTTTGTAATACACCCAAGCACAGACGTACACACGGACAGGAAGAGACTTTGAGAGTTCATAGGAGAATGGAATTAAAAGATACTGGAGTAGCAGTAGGAGAGTAAACTATTGGGGAGTTAATTTGTATTTTAAACTGTTGAAATAAAAATTGATAATCTGAAATATAACCTCCAGTTAAATTACAATTAAAAATTGTGATATTAATAAGATAATGGAATTTTCCCATGAAATTTTAAAAGTCCCATGATATAGAAGTAGCATAATGATCAGGATTGGGGAAATGGAGAGTAGAATTGGAAGATTATTTCACTGTACACTCTCTTACTGGAAGTACCATGTCTTTTGAAAAAAGATGGTGATAAAGCATATTTATCAAAACCCCAAAGTAGCCATCCCCAAACAAAAGAAAATATTTAACTAGTAAACTAATATTTACTAATTATTTAGTAACTAATATTTGTTAGTTATTTAGTAAACTAAGAGATTAAACATAACTAAAATCAACACATACAAATGGAAACATTAAATAAGAGAATAGATGGCTGCAAAATTTTAAAAAATAAAATACTAGATCTATCCATAACCATATCACTAATTATAGTAGTTAAATGATATACCACACAAAAAAGGCAGAAGCTGTCAGATTAGGTAAGAAAAATCCAATGACATTCCATCTACAGTATATATATACTGATGCAGCCAAAGACCTGGGAGCTGGAGGAGCAACGTGGAGACCCCTGCAAGCACGGAGATGCTTCTACCACCACTGGATCCACAAGACTTTCCACCCACTGGCCTGTGATCTTTCGGCATTGGTATTATTGCATGACTGTGTGAGTCTAAAGAGGAATTTATGAACTAATATTATGCATTTGGACTAATATTTGACTTATGGACTTGATCTGGACTGGGTTGGGAAGTTTCCTTAATGTAAAATCACTCTATACATAAAGTTCTTTCCTATACACATATGAGTATCTAAAAATTTGTTTCTTTAGTCAACCCTGACTAACACATTATGGTACCTTAGGAGTGGGGTACTAGAGAAACAAATCATAAAGATGGAGAGTGGATGTTTGTTCGAACTCTTGTGTCATAGTAGCTTTTCTTCTTTGCCTAGCCAGAAGTCAGATATGGCCATGCAGTTTACTGGATTGTTTTCTGGAAAGAATCTGGGAAGTTAGGTTTTGATTATTTTGTTTGGTTGTTGTCTTTGATTATTCCTGTGTAAAATGGAGAAAATGAATGTTGTTAATGTGTATTTTGAGCTCATGGGACAAAATCACCCCTTGAATTTCTCAGAGCTGCTTAGAGAAAATGGCTGATAGAGGCTCAAAATGAGTGACAGAAAGCCTGGCTCTGGCTTGATGCTTTCAGAGGACTAATCCCATATTTTGTATAAATAGAATAATTTAGATAAGGATTAAGATAAGCTAAATAAAGATTGAACTTGACTGATTTAAGAATTGAGTTTTGGATCTGCTTCTACTTTGTTTATACTGATTTCTTCTGCTTAGTGTTATTTATAGAATTATTGATAGAAATGATTGTTGGGAATTATGAAAATAGAGAGCTTGTAAACTCTCTTGTCTTCAGCCATTATAATTGGATCATTAAATGGGTTTAGGACATGCCTGTAAACAGGAATCTGAAAAGATAATCCACCCCCTCCCCAGTGCTTTGGAATACTCAGGACATACGCATTCCAAGAGAATTACCTAGGGGCTATTGACAGATTGAAGAAAAAGGAACTCTTTGGCCTTTTGAATCTTGAACTAGTGGTTTTTGTCAGAAGATAGAAAAATTCTGAAGCCCTGAAAAAATTCTCCACTATAGCACAGAACTATTAAAGGGAGCCTGTGGGCAAGCTGAAATGCTGGCTAGGTGACACCTGGATCCACTTGTTGAGTGGAAGTGGGAGAAATGCAGCAATAAAGAGATGAGTCTAGCCACTGACACCCATGGACCTGGTTTACAGGAACTAGAGGAGAAGGCAAGAGTGTGTTGACTGGTCTGAAACTCATGACCTAGCACAAATGGGGCTAGGATTGTTGAGAATTTGTGACACTACTCATAGTCTAAAGGCCAGGTGACCAATGGGTACCCTGGTGAGGCTAAGTGAGGCAACCCAAATTGAGTTGACCAGAACTCAACCAGATGAAGAGAAGATTTTTTGAGCCTGTGAACTGATGTATATTGCTGCTGACTTTATGGATGGCCTGTCCTAATTTGACTTTGCTTATGGATGTAGACTCACAAGGTTCCAACTGGAATGAAGATTCTTCATGTCAAAGAATATGATTGTCTCCTCAGAGCACTGGGTTGATATAAGTGGGCAATATAGAAGTTGAATACCCAAAATGGGGCCAATAAAGCTATGAAATTGATTGGCTTAAAAAACTTTCATAGGTGGGAGAATATATTCATAGGAATATGTTCATAGCATTATGGTGTAGGTGTTCACATAAATATAGAATATTTTTTTTGTTCACTTATAGACTGTTATGTTCAAATGAGGTTGGCACATTTTTTTAATTGTATGAATTTTAGTCTTATCCTGTTAGGTACAGATATGATTTTATTATTGTTTGTTTGAAAATCATAAATGGCTAAAGAGTTGTGTGAAAGTGTCAAATTGACAAGGGGTAGTCTGTGGTAATTACATAATCTTTTGTCAATTTGAGACTTAAGAGTTGAAGGGTGGAGCTTAGCCTGTCAATCAGGTCACAGCTTGATGACTTCATTTGGAGGCACTAAGAAGATAAATAGCTCATTGGTGGTGGGACACAGGATCACTCCTTGTGAGACATTACTGATGATGAGCCTAATGGAGCTACACTGATGTAACCAGAGCCCTGGGAGCAGGAGAAGTCACATGGAGACCCCTGCCAGTGCTGAGATGCTTCTACCGACACAGGGCCTGCAAGACTTTCCACCCACAGGCCTGTGATCTTCCTGCATTCAGTATCACTGCATGGGTTTCGTGAGTCTGAAGAGGATTTTATAGATTGGTATTGAACATTTGGGCTAATATTGGACTTATGGACTTGATGTGGACTGGGCTTAGATGTTTTCTTAATTTACAGTTACTCTTTATATAAAGCTCTTTCCTATATATGTATGAGTGTCTAGGAATTTATTTCTCTAGTCTAGTCAGACTAACACTATATATATATGTATGTATGTATATATATCATAAAGATTCTGTCATAAACATCAAGTGTTAAAATTTTAACATTCAATTTAGATCATTTATTTTGGACATAAGAGAATTGAATTAGAATAGAATAATCCATCGTTCAAATAGGTCAAAGGAAACTTACAAAGAACTGAATAAAAGCAAAAATGACATAAGGAAATTGTGAAATAATAAAGCAATGTGGAAGGTAGGATTTTTTATTTGAGTTGAAAAATGATTCAGTAACATTTTTATAATATTCCATACATCAATTGTATTGAGCATATTTATGGATATGTTGACATCATTTCCAAAGCATTTTCTACTTGAGTCCTTACTATAAGCTCCATTTTTCCCCCTTCCCTCCACAATGCCCCACCCTTGTGAATCCTTGATCAATCGCATATTGTTATTATTATTTCATATCTTACACTGTCTATTGTTAGCTTTCACACACATTTCTGTTATTCGTCCCCTTGGTGGGGAGCTATATATCCAACCTTGTAATGGGTTCCCCATTCCTTCCCCTTCCCTCTAAACAACCATCCCCCTACCCTCATAATTTCACAACTCCCACTACTCTTCCTAAGGGGTTTAACTGTCCTGAATTCCATGTCTTCAGAGTTCTTATCTATACCAATGTGTGTTCTCTGGTCTAATTTAGAACTGGGACATGGAGTTGGGGGAGGAAACATTCAGGAACTAGATGAATGATGTGTGTTTCGTCGGTGCTATACTGCAACTTGGTTGAATCATCCCTTCCTTATAACCCTTCTGTGGGAGAATATACAATGGTCTTCAGATGGGTTTTGGGTCTCCACTCCAAACCCCCTTGTTTGCATCAATATAGTTGCTTGTTTTGGATCTTTTGATACCTGATCTCGTCGACACCTCATGATCACATAGGCTGGTATGCTTATTCCATTTGGGTTTATTTTCTTCCCTGCTGGATGGCTGCTTGTTTAACTTCAAGCTGTTAAAATCTCAGACACTATATATTATGATAGCCAGGCACCATCTGCTCCCTTCACCATATTTGCTTATACACACATTTTGTCTTCAGCAATCGTGTCCGGAAGGTGAGTATCAAAGAGTGCCAGGTATTTGAACAAAGTGTTCTTGTGTTAAGGGAGGTCTGGAGTAGAGGTCCAAAGTCTGTCTGCTATCTTAATACTTAACATATTAAGTATTATGTACATTGGCCTCTATCCCTTTCATTATATATTAGTATATTTACATATATACATGTCTATAGTTATACCTCTATAAATAGAATTTGACTCATATTTCTTTCCTCTAGTTCCTTTGCCCTTCCTCCTATCCCATTATCATGCTCACCTCCTATTTGGCTCTTAGCAATTCCTTTTGGATACATTGTAGTTGATTAAATCCCACTAGGCATTATACACCCTCCTCACCATCAGATTTAGATCTCATGTTGTTCCCTTATCCCTGAGTTTGTTGGATCCCCACTCCACTTCCCTGTACCCTCCTCTCCCATGTCCCCCTGGAACCTCTGGTCTCATTTTGTCCTTGGGATTGTTCATCCTGCCTATCTCATATAGATAGACATAGGGCAAAAGAAAAACAAAAACAGAAAACAAAGCAAGAAAAAAACACAATAGCTAGTTCCAGGTCTGTTGGCTGACCCTTATGTATGTTTTCTGATCAAGTCTGATGAGGTGCCAAGTCCTGTCCCCCAAGTCAGAAGTCTATTTTCAAGATTCCTTAGGACTTGGCTACTTTGCTCCCCTTGCTGCCCTGTTGAACTTCCTTTGGGTTTCACCCCACTGTGCATGGGACAGACCGAGCACACTTTCTGCACAACTTCTCCAGTGTTATCCCCATAGCACTGTGGGTCAGTTAGGAAATGTTGTGTTTCATGCTGGGACTGCCCCTATGGTATTTTCTATGCATTGGCTACTCTTAGGAGAGATGTCATGCCTGGGGCTTGGTGGGCCATGACCTACCTTAGAATTAAGAAACATTTTCAAGCCAGTGAGCACTTCTATTTGAAGAAACTAAAAAGAAAAGAATAATTTAAACCAAATTAAAGAGAAAAAAGAAAACAATAGAAACAAAAACAGAATGGGTATCAAGGAAAGGAACTTGAGAAAAAATATATAGAAAAAAGCAAGAAATAGATTTTTATATCTTTGGAAAAATCAATAAAACTAATAAATTTTCAAACAGTGTGCTTGTAAAAAATGTATAAAAAGAACATCACATCTTATGAAAAATAGGAAAATATACTGGACCATAATAATAAATATATAATACACAAACTTTCAAGTCAATAATGGTGACAACTTAGATGTAAACTACAAAAGCTCATGCAGACAGTTAGAAAACCTGAATAAGAACACATCTATTGATGTCTGCTAACTTTGATGTCTGATAACTGGTCCCTTCTGCACCTCGTGGTCAGATGGGCTGGTGTGCTTCTTCCATGTGGGCTTTGATGCTTCTTAGCTAGATGGCCACTTGTTTATCTTCAAACCTTTAAGACGCTATATCTTTTGATAACTGGGCACCATCAGCTTTCTTCACCATATTTGCTTATGCACACATTTTTCTTCAGCAATCATGTCTGGAAGGTGTGCATTCTGGAATGCCAATTTAATAGAATGTGTTCTTGCATTGAGTGAGTACTTGAGTGGAGGCCCAATGTCCATCTTCTCCCTTAATACTAAACCTATAAATATATGCATGTAGATCTATTTCCTCACACTCATATAAATATATTTACTTATTATGTACATTCAAGTCTTTAGACCTCTATGAATACCCTTTGTCACCTAGTTCTTTTCTCTACTTCCTTTTACTTTCCTCTTGTCCCACCATCATGCTCAGAGAACTAAAAATTATATCAGTGGATGCCCACCTTCCTGATATAATCACTGAAAACAAACGTGTGCATAAGCAAATGTGGTGAAGAAAGCTGATAGTGCCCAGCTATCAGAAGATATAGTGTCTGAGTCTCAAAGGCTTGAAGATAAACAAGTGGCCATCTAGCTGAGAAGCAACAAAGCCCACATGGAAGAAGCACACCAACCTGTGTGACCATGAACTGTCAAAGGGATCAGGTATCAAGCATCAAAGAACAAAAAATCATATGACAAAATAATAATAATTTATGACTTATGAAGGGTTCATGAGGGAGGGGGCAGAGGGAAGGGAGGGGGGAAATGAGCAGCCGATATTAAGGGCTCATGTAGAAGGCAAATGTTTTGAGAATGATGATGGCAACAAATGTACATATGTGCTTGACACAATGGTTGCATGTATGGATTGTGATAAGAATTGTATGAGCCTCCAATAAAATTATTTTTAAAAAATAGCACATCTATTAAAATAAGTTAAATTTGTAGGGGGGAAATAAATCCAATAATAAAAATTTCAGGACCAGATAGGTTCAATATTGAATTATATCACACATTTAAGAAAAGAATAATTAAATTTTACATAAACTTCTCTGAAGTATTAAAGAAAGGGGGAAAAAAACAGCTCCCAACTCTTTTTATGAAGCCAGAGTTACTCTAATAGCATAAGTAAGTACACAGGAATGCTGCATTATATGAAAAGAAAACTACAGCAAATTAAGAACAGAACAAAATTCCCTCAATTTGATAAATATTATGGAAGAAAATCTATAACTGACATCTTACTTAATATTGAAAAACTAAATGTTTTCCATCCTTGTCAGGAACAAGACAAGCAATGTGGTATAATCCTTTTTATTCAGCACTATACTATAGCTACTTTAGAGTGTAATAAAACATAGTGTAATAAGAAAAAAGAATCAATAATGACATTTAGAATGAAATAAAAGTTACTTGTAGTATGGGGGACCAGTCTTGACAACTGAATGGGTCCTAAGGGAAAGTTGTTTAATTGAAGGGTAAATTAAAGAAACATCAGATAAGACATGAAATGGCTCACCTCTTCTGATAGCAGGATCAAGAGACAGAGAGAGAGAATGTGGCTTATATAAAATCGACCACGGAAGGCATGTCACACACATACATAATAGGAAGGGATTGTGTTAGACATATATACGCAAAGGGGAGGTACATAGGTAACAAGATGGTCTGGTTCCAGAGTTAGGATGGAGCCTTAACCATGGTCATGTCTGAGCTGGTTTTACCTTAAGCGTCCTGATCCCTTCTCGAGGGCAGCAATATATGATATGATCCTTATCAGAAGGGAGTGGGCCATACTTAGGGTCAGGTGGTCTGATAGTTCTTAATGTCAGATAACTTTCAGGCAGATAGACTTCAAGAATATAGTAGCAACTTGTGCTTAGAGCCGTACCTTAAAATTGTCAGTATTATGGGGTACATTGTGAAGAACAACTTTTACTTTGGAGAATGTGACTGGGATACATCTCCAACCCACAAATGTGGGTTTCTTCCCAAGAGAGTCTCAGCCTCTCAGTCTCCTTAAAATATAAGTGAAGAGAATTTATCCACATATACTCTCTCCAGTTCTGTTTCCCACACTTGTTGGTCAATGATTATGTATATAGAAAACCTGATGGAATCTATCAAATGGCATTTATTACAATTAATAAAGTCTAAAAAGAATATAAAAACTAAACAATCTAAAAATTAAGTGCATATTAATGTACCAACAACCCACAAGGAGAAATTTAAGGATGATGGGGTGGGGAGAAGCTAAGATGATGACATAGGGGGACCAGGGCACTAACCCACCCAGAGGGAGGGTATTGGTTGTATCTCCACAGAATTGGAACATGCATACAGACCCCAAAGCTAGAAGCCCTAGTGCAGGGAATACATGGGTTATCAGAAATAACAAGGGAAACACACTTCATAAAAATAAAATAGATGAGGGGGACCTATTAAAACTAAAACACTTGTGTACATTGAAAACCATCATTAAAAGAGTGAAAAGAGAGCCCACAGACCGAGAAAAGATATTTCATACATGCATAACAGACAAAGGACTAATGACTAATATCTACAGAATTTTACAAGCTTACAACATGAAAAAAACTATTAGCTATTTGAGAAGGTGGGCAAAACACCTGAATAGATTCACAAGAGATGAGACTCAAATAGATATAAAGCATATGAGGAAATGGTCCCAGTCATTAGCCATCAGGGAAATGCAAGTCAAAACAACAATGAGATACTATCTGACTCCCATTACTGAAGCCCAATTAAAAAACAATTGAGAACAACAAATTTTTCAGAGGGTGTGGTGAGTAAGTAACTCTTATCCACTTCTGGTGGACTTGTAAATAGGTACAGGCACTGTGGAAGGCAAAATGCCTAAAAGAGATGGCAATTTAACTACCACATGATCTAGCAGTACCATTACTGGGCATATACCCCAAAGAAATGTGAAACAGATCACGAACAGACGTGTGCTCCCCCATGTCCATCACAGCACAGTTCACAATAGCAAGAATCTGGAAACACCCAAAGTTCCCATCAATAGAAGAGTGGATAAAAACAAGAAACGTCTGGTACATACACACAATGGAATACCACACATCCTTAAAAGACAGCGAGGAGACCAGAAAACAACTGAACTTGTGGAGGGATCTGGAAGATGCTGAGTGCAGTTCGTCAAGCACAAAAGGAAAGACTGTCTGAGTCCACTGTGGGAGGAACAAGCAGCAGAACAGGCACAAGCTCAGGTGTGCAGGCCACCCAGTCTTCTGGCCAGGAATCAGACAGCCTGGTGAAAAGTTGGATTAGCGCCAAAGAACCACAAACTATTTGCTCCAGGTAAGTATTGTGTAGGTCACTTGGCCAGAGTGCACCTCACAACAGCTGGGGCAAATGGTCAGGGGATGAGGGAGTGCTGCCTGCTGACTGGTAGCACTGTGGATCTGGGGTGAGGTTCTCTGGAGAGGGAGGGGGCCCTTTCAGAGGGATGAAGTTTACTCCTAAGAGGGGCAGGACAGGAAAGGGGAGAGGGAATGCTCAAGTTTGGGGGAACATAGGTGCATGTCTTTAGAGGGGAGAGGACAAAGTGCTGACCTCCAGATGGGGAGAAGAGAGACTGAAGATGCCCTTGGGGCCATTAGGTAGGGATGGTCTTAAGTGGCATGCAGCAGGTGGACAGAATTGACTTAAGACAGTGGTTCTCATCCTTCCTAAAGCTGCGATCTTTTAATAGTTTATGTTGTGATGACCACCTCAACCATGAAATTATTTTCATTGCTACTTCATAACTGTAACTTTGCTACTGTTATGAATTGGGCAACCCCTGTGAAAGGGTCGTTCGACCCCCACAGGGGTCATGACCCACAGGTTGAGAACCACTGGATAGGGAAAGAAAACATAACAAGGGTTTGAGGGTTAGCAAGATATAGAGGGGTGGGGAAGATAAGAGTACAGGAGGGAAAAGTATATTTGGAGACTGATTATGGAAGCAATTGTACAATTATGTTTGACATGATTGAACTATGGAACGTTATGACATATGTATTAACTCACAAGTAATAGCAAATTAAAAAAAAAAAAAGCACAGATCCAGGAATGGGTTTTGGGCTTGCACGAAATCCTAACTCATACTTAAGAATAATCAGGCCCTGCTCCATACTCACCTTCATGAAATGATCACTGAAGATAAGTGTGCTACAGCAAAGTGGGCAAAGGAAGCAAATGGTGCCTGGCTATCAATTGAAATATTGTCTGGGTTCTTCAAGGCTTGTATTCAAAGAAGCAGAATCTAAGTGAGGAGTCAACGAAGTCCACACAGCAGCAACACACAAGGTTGTGTGATTCAAAGATGACGATTACAAAATTCAAATACGGTGACGAGAAAAGCATCAGAGCTAAAATTATGAACACCCAATTGGTGGAGGGCTGTGGGGGACTGGGAGCCCCAAACCCATCTGCAGTGTATTTAGTCTGACGGATCCACTGGCAGATCTGCTCTCGCCACAGGCATGAGCCTCAAACAGCTTTACCACCAGGCAGCGACCGTTGTCATCTTGATTATGCTGGATGGAACTCTGTGCTTGGCAAGTTAACCTCCTTATAGACACAACCTGAATTTGTTCTGGGTGCAAGTATCTCTTACTTGTTCCATGCCAGAAATTTCTTCCCTGGCTTTTTGAATGTTGATGGGGGTCTTTTCCTACCTACCCATTATTTGAAGTTTTGTCTTTATACTATTACGATTTTATCTGTATCACCTTAGTGCATGTTCATTTCTTACTGGTTTCTGTTGGGTTTCCCAGCTGTGAAGCACAGGAGGAGTGGATGGATAATGATACTAACTGATACAAGGGGATAGAGGGACTACAGGCGTGGAGGGCGGTAGGGAGGGAGAGGGGATTTCAGGAGTACATCATGAAGGCAGGAGGGATTAGGCAACACTAGAACCACCAGAGCAGATTATCATGGCAGAACTCATTTTAAAGGCAATTTAGTCATGAGGGGTCAGGGTGGGGATGCTCTAAAATTGATGTGGTAATGATTGTATAATTATCCTTGACCTGATTGAATGATTGAACTATTCAATTGTATGATATGTATACTATATGCCAATAAAACTGTTGGGGAAAATCTATTAAAGGTTTCTGGAGAAATTTAAAGATAAGCTAATACATAATAATAATACATGCCTACCTTATATTTCAGCACTTTTCAATATTCAGTATTGTTGATGGTACTTCTCTCCAAATTGAACTTTAAATTAAATCCTAGTTTAAAAATCACCACCATTAAAGGACACAAAAAGCCTGATACAAACAAGATGAATTGGACCTCCAAAAGTTAGACATTTAAGTGCATCAAAAAATTTCACCAAAACCAAAATTTGTTAAATGAGAAATTACAAATTGGGAGAATTTCTTTGGCAGTACTTATTAGACAAGGAATTATTCTACAAGATTTATAGAAAACTTCAACAGTTCAGGAAAGAAAAGACAAATGATCCACTTTTTAAACAGGCAGGTGGAAGATTTAGACATTTAATGCAGACTCTTGAAAACCCTGTAAGACAGGGAGGACTGATCCTGTAAATCTCTTAGACCGTATCTCTTTACAGAGTTGAAAGCCAACATACTAATCAAAGTTTAAATGGAAAAGATAATGTAGAAGTATGAGGGGTATGACCTAAAACCAGAAAAAAGCTCTGCTGGATGAGTCTCTCAGAGTACACACTTTTCCTGCTCGGCAAGCAGGGAGCAACTTGCTCTGAGTTAGTGCACCTGTGGCTTTGCCTGGGAAGGTGCTCTCTGGTCACAGTTATTTTTTTCATAAAAGCAGTTTTGCTTGAACCTCGTTTGTTTGTGTGGGACAATTTATGAGAACAGTATGCAGCTGTGAAACTTTGTTTCCTGCTAGGGAAAAATGTACAGAAACCATTGTGATGTTGAATATGGCTTACAAGGACAGAGCCACGGGGAAAACTCAAGTGTATGAGTGATTTTCTCGTTTCACAAAAGGTGAAATATCAATTGATGACAAACATTGTTCTGGACATCTGTCAACTTTCCCAATGGAATAAAATGTTGACTCAGTGCATTTGGAGTTTGTTCCATCAGGTCAGACTGTCAATCAAACTTTCTATTTAGAGGTTCTGAAAAGATTATGTAACAGTGTGCAACAAAAAAGGACTGATTTGTGGCAGGTGGGTGACTGGTTTTGCCACCAGGACAATACACTTGCTCATGCAGTCATCTCAGTGCACCAGTATTTGGCAAACTCAGCATGTCTCTCTTGCCCCACGCACCTGACACACCAGACTTCAGTCTGTGCAACTTCTTTTTGTTTCTGTAAATGAAGAGGTACATGAAAGGACAGCGATTAGACAATGTAGAAGAGGTGAAGAAAAAATTGAGGGATGTGCTGTCAGCCATTCAAACACATGAGTCTGAAAGATGTTTCCAAGAATGGAATTACAGATTTGACAAATGTATTAAGTATAATGGAGCGTACTTCAAGGTGATAAGATTGTTTTGTAAAAATAAAGAAATACGCAAATAGCTTTGGAAAAAAATTTTCTGATTTTTGATACCCCCCCATGTATGTATATTTTCATGTATTTAATGAACCTAGGGATATTTTAATGATTTTCATGGGTTCCTCTTTAATTAAATGATCTGAAGTTATATCTTTATTACTCTTGAAATAAGAAAAGAAGGCAGTGTTGGATCTGTGGTTGAATTCTTGCCCTCCATGCAGGAGAGCCATGTTGAGTTTCTGGAAAATACACATATACATGAAGCACAACAACCACTCATCTGTCATTGGATGTTTGCATATCGCTATGATATTGAGAAGGACTTGTGGACCTTCTAGACTAAGACACGAGACAGAAATGCCTACTGATTTACTTCTAACAACTCTATGGATCATAACACTTCATACCCATCGTGCAGGGAGTTGCCATAAATCAAGGACCTACTCAACAGTAGATAACAACAACAATATAAGGAAATGGCATTAAATTTTGAATACAGGGTTTATTCAATCACCAAATAGAAAATGATATTGAAAAATCCAAAGCATCTTATTAGAGTCTTCAGAAGCAGATGCTGAAACAAGAATTGGAGGCAAGCCCAGAAAGTATCAATAGAACACTGAAGAAGGAAGATAAGAACAAGAAGAAATCCAATATAAGATGCTTTAATTTGTAACATATCACTTTTGATTACTAGGGATCAGCTCCACTGGGAACATCTGGGATATTATATATAATATATCCAAATTTAGCTGAAAATGTTCTGTCCTGAGTGGTGGGAAATTGCTGCACTTATTTGTGAGTTATCATTCAATATTGGATAAGAGCTACTCCAGTGTGTGCTATGCCCTCAGAACTTCCTCACGAGCTGGTGAGAGACTGAGTACATCCCTGACGTCAGAAAAAGTCCTCAGATGGAAAGCTACTCCCTGTAGGTGAGCCTCAAGGGAACATGGTTAATTCATCCACAGGACACAATTTCCTTTTCACAGGAAATAAAGTAATATTCTACATTCCTGAGAGTTTATTAAATTTTATTTATACAAATGTGCTTCAAAAAGAATAATAAAAGTGAAAGTAAAATATAACAGAAGCAGTGTTTCTAATTTAGCATTAAAGTAGTTCATATTAACTCAAGATGAAAACATCAATCAAGGGCCTCCATCCATCATGATTTGGAACTATAAATTAGAAGGTAGCTGAGATATAGATGAAATGATTATAGATTCAATGAGGTTCAGTGAAGATCTAGCATGAAACAACATATGTTTGCAAGAATAATACTATAAAAATCTTACACAATGGTGATAAGATTACAAAGAAGAATTTTACTAGACAGCCTTTACAGATATATGAAATAAAGTCACAAGGTTTAACTCACTTAAAGGAAAATCATTGTATATAAAGTCAAGCTCTACCTGGTATCAGTAATTCTATTTCTGGATCTACTTCCTCTCTGAATATGCTTTGAAATTCTGGCTGTTCATTGTAGATGTATGAGTTAGACAGGGTTCTCTA
>NW_022104341.1:51597749-51604743 GCF_000313985.2 Echinops telfairi
AGAGGAAACTCAAAATGAGACCGAGAAGATGCGGAGTTTTAGGAGTTTAGTAGACCATGGCAATGTGAATCGAGTCAAAGCTGTGGGAGCAGACCCATTGGAAACTTCATTTGCTGATGGGGCACGACTCAAGATGAGAAGAAACAGCTGCTAAAATCTGCTAATGAACAGAACCTGGAATGTGGGAAGTATGAGTCTGGAAAAACCTGAAGTCATCAAAAATTAAAGGGAATGAATAAAGATTGACACCAAGTAAGCTGTGAGCTGAAGTGGATTGGTATTGGACATATTGAATCAGAAAATCATATGATTTACTATGCTGGGATTATCAAAATCAAGAAGAATGGCATGATCTTCATTGTCAAAAAGGACACTGTGAAATCAAAAATGAAGTACAATGCTCCCTGTGAAAGACTTATATCTATCTGTCTACAAGGAAATCCAATCAATACAACTATTATTCAATTATTTATGCACCAAACACAAGAACTAGTGATAAGTTGAACAATTCTCCAAATTACTTCAGTTAGAAATTGACCAAACATGTAACCAAGATGCATTGATAATTATTGGCTATTGGAAACAAAGAGGAAGGAAGGAACAACCATCGCAAAATATAGTGTTATGGTCTTAGTGATAGAAATGAAGCTAGGGTTCACATGATAGAATTTTGCAAAACCAGTCAACTTATTCATAGCAAACACCATTTTTAAATAACAAAAAGGCAACTATCGATATAGACTTCCGCAAATGGAATGCACCGAATCACATTGAAGACACAATGGAGAAGCCCATATCAGCAGCTAACACCATACCTGAAGCTACCTGCTGATCAGAACATTAATTGCTCATATGTAAACTCAAGTAAAAGCTGAACAAACTTAAAACTAGAGCCAAAATATGACCTGAGTCTATCCCACCTGAATATCAAGAACATCTCAAGAAGAGATGTGTGGCATTGAGCACTAATGACAGAAGACCAACAAGATCATTTGGTACCTGATAACCCTTCATAAACAGTAATAGGAGTAATAGTTCCCTGAGGGTATGAGAAGAGTGTGGGGTGGGGGTGGGGGGGCTCTGGAAGCTGATAGCATTGATGATTGTATAATTCCATTCGATGGGACTGAATAAAAAGAAAAAAGTTCAAGTCTTAAGTTGCAATCTTGAAAGTTTTATGGGCAAATTATTGAAAGATGCAGGAAGCGTCAAGAGAAGGTGAAAATGAGACACAACATACCCTAACTGACCCCTAGGGCTATGGGGAACAGCACGAGAGACAGCGTGCAGAACATGCGCCCGGTCTGCCCCATGCACAGCCGGGCAGCAATGGGAGCAAAGTAACGAAGTCCCCGAGGAATCCTGAAAATAGACTTCTGACTCAGGGGAGAGCTTGGCACCACATCAGACCCAATTAGAAAACATTCGTAAGTGTCAGCAGACAGACCTGGAGCTATTTATCATTTTGCCCCTCTTTCTTTCACCTATGACTATCCATATAAGACAGGCAGGACAAACAATCTAGAGGAGAAAACAATGAGACTAGGGGGATATGGGAGAGGAGGGGGCGAGGAGGGGGAGCAAGGAGGCAACAAACTCAGGGATAAGGGAACAACAGGAGGTCTAAAATTGATGGTGAGGAGGGCGTATAATGCCTAGTGGGGTTTGAACAAGTACAATGTATCCTCCAGGAATTCCTGAGAACTGAGTGGAGGGTGAGCATGATAGTGGGACAGGAGGAAAGTGAAAGGAAATAGAGGAAAGAACTAGGAAGCAAAAGCTACTTATAGATTTATAGCAGTAGACATGTATATATGTAAATATATTAATTTATAATGATAGAGATAGAAGTCAATATACATATATTTATATGTTAAGTATTAAGATAGCAGATGGACTTTGGGTCTCTATTCAAGGCCTCTCTAAGCACAGGCACACTTTGGTCCAATAACCTGGCACTAAATATGTAGCTATCTAGCAGGGAAACAACAAAGCCAGCATGGAAGAAGCAGCCCAGCCTGTGTGATCACAAGGTGTCAATGGGATCAGGTATCAAGAGATCCAAAACAAACAATTGTTGATGTGAATGAGGGGGATTGGAGTGGAGACCCAAAGGCTCATTTGTAGACAATTGATACCAAGGGCTCACGTAGAAAGAAAATTATTTTGTATTGTTGATAGAAACATATGTACAAGTGTGCTTAATATAAATGAATGATGGATTATTTTAAGGTTTGTAAGAGCCCCCCAATAAAATGATTACTACAGAGAGAGAAGGTAGAAAGAATACTCAGAGGCATTGCACCAAAAACAACTAGTCCACATTCCTCCATTTCAGGAGGTAGCATATGAGCAAGAACCAATGGTGCAGAAGGAAGAAGTTCAAGCAGCACTGAAAGCATTAGCCAAAAACAAGGCTCCAGGAAGTGATGGAATTCTAATTGAATTGTTTCAACAGGCTGATTGAGTTAGTTAGTTTATTGTGCCAACCTGGCCGATAAACATATGTGGGATTAATTGAAGGGCAGAGGGATAAATGGCTCAGTGAGCTTCGCCTTTCGAGTTCTCGGGTCTCTTGCTTTGTGATGGTTGCACCAGGGTGCAGCTGCCTTAGCAGTTCCCTGCTTCAGCTTGCAAGACTGACTTCCTACAAGACATCCCCAAGGAGAAGCCACATGGAGCTACCCGGATGCAGCCCTGGGTGCTGGAGCAGCCTTGTGGTGACCCCTGCCAGCGCTGAGATGCTTATACATTCACTGACTCAGCTTTCCTCCTGCAGTCGGCATCATTGCCTCTGTTTTGTGAGGTGGAGGACTTTGTGGACTGGTGTTGGGTTAATGGGTTAATGTTGGACATGTAGGCTTGGGCAGCATTGAGTTGGGATGTTTTCTTGATGCACACTTAATCTTTACATAAAACGATCTCTTATACATGAGTTGCAGTGGATTTGTTTCTCTAAAATACCCAGACTAATACACTGATTAAGCAATGGAGGCACTCAGTCATCTGTGCTGTGCAATTTGGAATATAGCTCGTTGGCTAACCAATTGGAGGAGATTCACATTTGTACTCATTCCAGAAAAAGGTGACCCAACCTGAAACTCAAACTGTAGAATAGTCTAACTGGTATTACACATAAGTAAAGTTTTGATGAAGATCATCCAACAATGGTTGCAGCTGTATATTGACAGGCTGATGCCAGAAGATCAGGACAATTCAGAAGAGGATGTGGAACAAGTGATATCATTGCTGATGTCAGATGTTGGCTGAAATCAGAGAATACCAGAAAATATTTACTTGTGGTGTATTGGCTTTGCCAAGGTGTGAGATAATATTGAGTCTGGCTCCTACCTCACCATATGCCTCAGGTTCAAGAAGGCATGATATGCAGCCAGGAAACATCATTAAGAGATACAAAAGGACAGCCAAAGTTGAGGCATGGGAGTCGTTGAAGCATAGACACTCCAGGGCCCAGAACTTTATTCATGGCAGGTTTCAATCCCCTTCCTGCCATGTAGCCTGCAACTTGTGACAAGTTTACATGAAGTGACAGTTTTAAAATTATTTGAAGGTAGACAAAAAAACCCAAACCATTAATACATCAGCCAAACTGTTCACAGACCGGAGGGGAGGACAGGCTTGGGAACATGAAGAAACTACTAAGTTTGCAGACTGCTGCTTCTATAGCCCTGCCAGGGAGCAGGAGGCCAAGTGTTCATCTCAGGCGCAGAGGCAGGCAAGCTGCTGCGTCATCAACTCCATAGCCTGTTCCCAGAGGTCTTGAACTGTGGGAGGTGATAGTCCTTCCCCATTTGCCTAAGGAGCAGACGGCCTTTTCCCCATACCAAGGCACTGGACTGCATGGATCCTAACAAACGGTGGCTATCCTAGAGAAGAATGGGGATTTCCGAACACTTCGTTGTGATCAAACAGAATTTGTACATAGATATCAAGAAGCAATTGTGCAAACAGGACAATATAATACTTCATGGTTTAGAATCAAGAAAAGGATGTGTTGGGGTTATATCCTCTCAGTCTGTATGCTGAGCAAATAATCAGAGAAGCTGAATTATATGAAGAAGGCTGTTGTATCAGAATTAGAGGAAGACTTATTAACACCCTGCAATTACAGATGACACAATCTTGCTTAACGAACGTGAGGAGGACTTGAAGCACTTGCTGATGAAGATTGAGGATTGCAGCCTTCAATACAGAGTATGACTGAATGTAAAGAAAAACAAAATCCTCGTATTGCTATTGGCCAATAGCCAACATCAGGATAAATGGAGAAAAGGTTGAAATTGTCAAAGATTTTGTCTTCCTTGCATCCAAGCATGTGGATCGATGCTCATGGAGACAGCGGTTAGATCAAGTGAAGAGTGACATGAGGTAAATCTGCTTCCCAGACCTCTTCGGAGTATTAAAGAGCAAAGATGTTCATTTGAGGACTAGGTGTGCCTAACCCAAACCATGGTATTTCCCATTGACTCATAGGCATGTGACTGTTGGACATTGGATATAGAAGACCAAACAAGAACTGATGTCTTTGAACTATGGTGTCTGAGAAGAATAATGAAAGTACCATTGACTGATAAAAGGACAACCTGATCTATCCTGGAAGAAGTATGGCCAGAGTGCTACTTAGAAGCAAGGATGGTGAGACTTTGTCCCACATACTTTAGACATGTCAGGAGGGACTAGTTCCTGGAGAAAGACACCAGGCTTGGTAAAGTTGAGGGAGGTGAAGGAGAAGAAGGTGCTCAAGGATATAGATTGACACAGTGGCTGCAAGAATGTGCTCAGGCTTAGGACCAATTGTGAAGATGCTGCAGGTCACGCAGTACGTATTCTGTTGTCCATAGGGCAGCTATGGGTCCGACACTACTCGGTGGCTCCTTAACAAGAACAACAACATGTAACACTTTCCTTCTGTGTGAAACTGATATTGCTTGACCATTTCTGAATTCTGTTCCATCTCATCATTTAGGAAAGTGTACAAATATTAATCTCTTCCAGTTGGTTGGCTAAGTCCTTCAAACTTCTTTGCATCAGCAACTGAGCACTTTCAGCATTGTTTCTGTTTGTTGAAACATCTCATTCTGTTTTCTGTCAATTCCTGGAGATTCGTTTATTGCCAAAACCTTTTAGACTAGCTTGAACTTCTTAGTTTAATATGGTCAATTCTCATCAGATGCCACTTACTTAAATGATTAACTACTGACCATATCATTTTGGAAAAGTGACTGTAAAATATATATATATATATATATATACAGCTTCCTTAGTCATTCAATATTTTCCCTTAAAAAAAAAACACACAAAATCATGGTCATCAAATATATTTCAACTTATAGTGACCTTATAGAACACAGTAGAACTGCCTCTTCGGCTTGCCAAGACTGTAGACGTTTATAGATGTAGATAGCATCATCTCTCTCCCTTTGAGGTTTTATAGGCTCAAACTGCTGTCCTTGCAGTTAGCAGACCAAGCAAAGTTCTTAATTTCCCTCTAGAATTTTTACATATTGCAACCTTAGGCTTTAATGTTGTTGTTTTTTTTAGTTCTTTCAACTTGAGAAATTGAGTGTGCCCTGCCCTTCTAGTTTTCTAACATAGGATCTTTTCAATTCCACATGTTGTCATCCATGATTTCTTTGTACTTTCTCCTACTATCATTACCTTTCTTTCTTTGCCACATGTCTTTTACCTACACTAATATATCATCTAATTGAATCATTCAGTCACTTACCAACCAGAAGACCTACTATTGGCATAGTTCTGGAGTGAAGCTAGGTTAGAAGCTTGTCTTTGCTGTCGTGTAGGGTCCCCAGTTCAGTGTGCTTTCATTATGAAAAGTCAAATGGCACAGACTGGACATATGTAGATATGATCTTGTTTCTCGAAACTTGTTTATAAGGCAATGGCGTGTGCCAGCCAGTAGTTTATAAAATTCACCTTGATGTCCTAAGAAAACAAAACAGCTTTCCAATGACCTTCTTTAAAAGATTAAATATGATTAATGAATTAGTAATGGATTAATCCATGAAAATATTAGATAATGTAGCTGTATATTATGTATTCAGCTAAGTGGGAAAGAGGCTGAGTAGGTATAACACTCTGTAGGGGATTTTAATAGTTATATAATGAGAAGTTAACATATAAACTAAAGGGATAGATCCAAGTAAGGAAAATTATTAGTATGCCTGGAAAAACAATTCATATCTTTTCAGAATAATAATCACTGTTTTTGGTCTCTCTAGTGGAGTCACAATTTTACTTAAGCCTAAACTCTAAGTATAGGTTCTCCTTTATTTATTCACTATCTAGGACATGGTTTTCATTCTTCAAAAGTAAAAATTAACAATGTTAGTAAAAATCATCCCCGCATGCAAATAAATGACATTTGTTTCTAAGTAAGAATTTTCTAAAGTAGTCTTGGATTTATACATTAAAAACAAAAGAGGTTTTGTTGACATTTTCAGTAGTTTGACTTAATTAGTGTAATTTAAAAACAACCATGAACAAACCCCTCATAATAAATACATATTAAGCACTTTGAATTGCCATAGAATCTATGATTAAGTTGCAAAACTAAGCTTCAAGTAGCAGTCCGGGCAAACAGATTTTTTAAGATATGGCTTCTGCTGCAAGGTGACTCTAATTTAAAGGAATCTTTAATTATTAATATTTCTGGGAAATATATAAACTCCCTTTCCTTTTGCCCTCAATAACAACAGTCCCTACAGGCAATATATTTCCTAATACTCTTATTACTTTATCTGTTAGCAGTTTGTTAAAAAACCTGACAATGCCAGAGCTAGTAATGAAGTCTGCTGGTGAATCATGTTGTACATCTTATTGACATATAGCATAATATCTTAATAATTGGCTTTAGATGAGTGCAAAAGAGTGAAGATAGTTCTTGTAAGAACAGGCCTGAAGCGGAAAGAAAATACAAATACTCTCCGTCTCTGTCTCTTCTCTTCTCTTCTCT
>NW_022104341.1:51604843-51605946 GCF_000313985.2 Echinops telfairi
CTTCTTCTTCTTCTTCTTCTTCTTCTTCTTCTTCTTCTTCTTTCTCTCTCTCTCTCTCTCTCTCTCTCTCTCTCTCTCTCTCTCTCTCTCATTATGTATCATCTACTCTCTTCTGGTCTTGTACCAGATGGTGTTGTTAGCACATAAAAATTAAAACACGGTTCTTGATTTTTAAGAAATTACAATGTAATTAAGGTTAAATAACTTTCAATAACAGCTCTTAATTAGTATAAAATCTGTAGATGATGATTGCATTAATTCTCTGTCCATGGCTATATTATATGAAGGAAAGTTAAATTGACTATTACCAAATGTGTTTGTTATGTTTAAGTATGGAATGTTTTTGCATTTTGGTATCAAATACACCTTGAATTTGGATGGCATATGGTTATATATAGCGATACCAACTGGACTAACACACAACTCACTGCCGTGGAGTCAAGTTTGCCTCATAGAGACAACCTTATAGGACAGAATTGTCCTGTGGGTTTCCAAGACTACTATACTTTTTATGAGAGTAGAAAGTATCAGCTTTCTCTGGCAGAGCAGTGGTGGTTTAAAACTGCTGACCTTGCAGTTACCAGCCCAATATGAAAGCCACCCACATTTGTCTCCCTCTCTTTCAATACATATTCACACAAACAAGATGTATGTATTTCCTTCTAGGAAAGAGAAAACCATGTCCTAATTTGGTGGTACAGTGTTTACACATGGGGCTACTAACTGCAAGGCCAGCAATTCAAAACCAACAGCCACACAGATGGAGAAAGAAAAGGCCTTTCTAATCCATTCAAGAGTTAGTCTCTCCATGGGGGCAAGAGTAGCGATATGTCATAAGAACTAATTGTTCTTAGACCAGAGCTAGAATTAAATGTTAAACCCAAACCTGTTCATATATCTGTGGTTTGAATATGTCTCTGATTTGCTTTGGAGACATCATTCTCAGTGTATGCTAGAAAACCTCATGAGTCATTGCCCTGGAGTGCAAGGCAACTCAACGGATCTTTCTCTGACTGCCCTCCAGTCTATCCGAGCTCAGAATGACCACTAAGACAGGGGAGAACTGCTCCTGTGGGTCTCTGAGACTGTAACTCTTTTTTTTT
>NW_022104341.1:51608000-51620119 GCF_000313985.2 Echinops telfairi
CATTCTTCTCAGGGGAGGGGCAGGCATCCACTTAGTATTTGGGGCTGGGACCAGCCCCCTAGACCTCTGCACTGATTCCCTACTCCACACCGGCATGTTGAGACTGTAACTCTTTACGGGAGTGGAAAGCCTCATCCTTGTCCCACAAAATAACTAGTGGTTTTGAACTGCTGATATAACAGCCCAACATGTAACCACTCCACCACCAGTGCTCCTTTTAATCGTGTCATTAATTCAGCCAAATATGTAGAATTTAAAGCACTGATGAAAAAATGAAACTATAGAAATATAGGCCAGCTTTTCAGACTGCAATACATGAACTGTTGACTTGTCCAGATTAAAAGCTGATGTGAGTGGACACTATTTACATGAACAATGGGAGCTGGTGATAGAATAAAACTTTCAATAAACTAACATGTGCTGTAAGAAAGCAAGGAGATGATTAAAATAGCATATAGATGGTACTCTCAGGCCACCATTCACTGGGTTCCATTAAAGCAAAAAATCCAAGCCAAAGTTAATAACCTGGGTGTAGCACTCATCTCTCGCTTCTCACACTAGGGAGTTTTAGCTTTGAGTCCAAGGGAGTGTGTCAGTTTCTTAAATCAGCCACAGAGGTGTTTAAAGAAAATCCCAGTTCTTTTAGTGAAGTTTCCACATTGAAACCTTCTGATATGGACTGTGAATTGTGCCGTGTGCCTCGAAAGGACAGAGTCTCAATTCCCAGTAATCTACAGCACATGGCCTGGGTCCCTAAGGTCTGAATAGAAACTAAGTCAAAAATGTCTAATTAGGAACATAATACTGGGCTTATTCGGCCTTTGGGTTCTATATAAATATAGTTAAGTCTTTGTGTGGAAAGAGCTGTTTGCTCCAAAGACAAACAGGACAGGACCACCATATTCCATGGCCCAAGGTGATGGAAGGATGCTGCTAGTCTACCATGAGTGTCAATGATGTAGCTGTGGTCTGTCTTTCCATCTAAGATAGACACTTTGCCCTGGGAGGAGCTAAAGAAAGCAGCACCTGCAAAGATATCATTACGTCATGTTCCCAAACCTTAGCCTCCGCTCTCTTCTTGAGCAGTCCAGGCAGATTGTGTTTTAAGCAGCTGTGAAGCTTCAACCCTTGCCATTTGTCCAGAGCTAAAATTTATTAGAAAAGGAATTAGTCAAAGATTTCTTTTCCAGATAGACCCTCAGAAGCCAATTGATTTGTTTATTTTTCCTTTCCTGTCTCTCATGGAAGTGTTAGTACAAGGACAAATACCTCCTTTAGAATGGATTTTTTTTGCAAAGTTTTTGTCCTCGATTTTTTGAAGCTTATCCTGACCAGATAGTAGAGTTAATTACACAAGACAAAAGTCAGTGCATATATTTCATTCTTCATGATCCTATTATAAAAGTTTTTTATCTTATGCCATCTCAGATTAACACTTTGTTGGCACAAACTTTTAATTGGCCAATTATTTTTTCAAAATATATTGGACAATTAGATTGTTATGACTTTTCAAGTAGTATTTTCAAGAAAAAATCTGGAATTTTTAAAAGATTACTTTTGTATTGTAGCCCAAGAGGTTTTGTCACGATCAGAATTATATTTCACAGATGTCACCCACATATTTAGTTTTTGGAAACAAGCCTTAGTTGCGTGTCTCTATTAACAATCTTTTTGGATTTATTTGGGATACACCTCATACAGATGAGGCTGTAAATGATGCTAATTTTAATTTTTTTGTGTGTTTAATTTTTTGTATGAGACGTCCTCAGACCATTGAAATAGATGATGAACCGGCCTATTTTAGTAAGAGATAATTTTTCATTTGCAACCAGAATTTTTTATAAACTAAAATGACAGCCATTTTTTAATGTACTCGTGGCATGTTGCAGGTATAACTGTAAAAAATAAAAAGGGGAGAAGAAGTAGTGTCTGTCACAAAGGACTTATTATTAATTTTATATTAATTTTTTTTCTTTGCCAAAAGACATATAGAACTTATGCTGACAGGCACTTCTCTTTCTCTCATGTACATTTTTAAGACTTGTTAAGGTGTGGTGGGAAGATGATGGTGAGAATTAAATATCAGGACGTTTGCTCATTCAAGGGAAGACTTGTGTTTATATTTCAACAGATGATGGAAATAATGTATGTGTGTTTGTCTGGGTTGACTAGAGAAACAAATCCAGAGACACATATGTATATAGGAAAAAGCTTTATATTCAAGATCAATTGAATAGTGAGAAAACATACCTGCCCAGTCCAGGTCAAGTCCGTCAGTCTGATATTAGCCCATATGTCCAATTCCAATCTATAAATTCCTCTTCAGACTCCCACAACACATACAATGATGCCGAACGCATGAGAGTCTCAGGACAGTGGGTGGAAAGTCTTGTGGATCCAGTGGCAGTGGAAGCATCTCAGCACTGGCAGGGGTCTCCATGTGGATCTTCAGCTCCAGGGCTCTAGCCTAGCTTCACATGTCTTGTTAACAAGCATGTCACCCAGGGAGTGAGCCTGTGTCCAGCCTCCCGGGAGTAATTTATCTCCTTAATGCCTCCAAATGAGATCATCAAGCTGCGACCTGATTGACAGGCTAAACTCCACCCATTCACTCTCAAGTCTCAAATTGACAAAAGATTATATAACCACCACAGTATGGGTTTCTTTTTGGTGTCTGACCACAAGGACGATGTTTCTGCATTAAGCAGTTTGTCTCCAGAGGTTCCTGCAAGGACAGTCTCAGTCAGAGACTTAATAGCTTCTCATAAGACTCCTGACCATATGTTTCTGGCCATGTTGGCAGTGCTTGTTGTTTGACCTGAAGTAAACCGATTACTCTTGTTGGGCTTACATTCCTCATCCACCATTACTACAAATTGCTGAATGGCATTTGCCAGGACCTGTGGTTTTCACCAATGAAACTCAATGAACTCCAGAACCATGGGAAGATAGGAAAAGTCACTTTCCCAACCAGGAAGGACTTGCCTTGAACTCTTGAACTTAACTTTGTGTTTTGACTCTTATCCATTGTGTGTGGGATTTACAGAAGGTTGTCTTAAAGATAAAATGCAAGTGTGGATGTTTTGGTTATCCATTAATTGGACTGATTGTAGATTTTTCTCCTTAGCACGAATGACTTTTGCTAAATATGAAAATAACACTACAAAACTGGGCAATGGGGATAATAAATTTTGTGAAGTTTTCATTTATCGTAAAAATGTACTAAAAGAGTGGTGTTGGTTATGCTGTCAAGGGCCACATGGGGAAATTATTGTTAATAATTCTGTCACAACTGTTGATTGGGGGTCCTTTGGTCAATGTCTGACAATTTGTTCTGGAGATGTAAATGCAACTTTTTATGATTATGTACAAAGTGCTATTTGGAGTCCTCCAGGATCTTATTGGGTTAACACCAAGAAATTGATGGCATGGTATGGAGATGGGCTAGCTCCTTTTTGAACTTGTCTTTTGTTTCCACCTATTGGACTTGAGCAGTGGAACTTGTGGAAATCGCCTTCAGCTACACAGGCTAAGGTGTCTTACAATAGAGAATTTGGAGGCACAGGTAGCTCACCTTCCAGTTATATCTTTACACTTAATGAAACTCATTATGTAACTTCTTGGGTACAATTGCTTTATGTGATTTCTATTGGACATTTAAGTATTGACTTGTAAAAGAGAACTATAACTTGCGGCAATTGTAAATTGTATGCTTGTATTAACACTTCTATGCAGACGAGCTTAAACAAAGGAAGTATTAGCATATTGAAGTCCCATCTGGGAGTGTGGCTTCCAGTGCAGATGTCTCAACCTTGAGAAGACGGTCTTGTTACTATTGTGTTAACTAAAATATTGCAGAAAGTGCTGAAAATACATCAGAAGTTTATTGGAATATTAATTGTTACTATTTTAGGGTTAATAGACAACCACTAATGCAGCCATAGTAGGAGCTGCGCTGTGGTAATCATCAAAACTGAACATTTTGTGCAGAAATGGCAAAATGATTCTCACGTAATGTGGAATATTCAAGCTAGAGTAGACGACAGACTAAATAGGGAAGTTGCTGACTGCAACAAGCGGTGAGATGGATGTTAGACAAACATATTGATTTATAAAAACAAATGTCATTGAAATGTGATTGGGAATATTTCTGATTTTTCTATTATACCATACTCCTACAATCAAAGCAGATATGAATGGAATTTGATTAGAGATCATTTGAATAATGTAAAAAATAATGTAACATTGGACATTGAGTCATTGTGAGAAGAAATCTTTGAATCTTTTAGTGAAACTCTTAAAAACGATCCTGCTGATAATATGATTTCACGGATGGCTGAAGAAGTATCTGGTTTGGACCACATAGCTGGTGGCAGAGCCTTGTGCAAAGCCTAGGCTCGTCTGCAATTAAATTAATAATTGCATTGTTTATTATTTTACTAGGTGTTCAGGCTCTCTGGAAAAGATTAAGTCATGTGGAGGCCAAACCTGAGATTGAAAATATTTCTTGTGCAATGTTTTGAATTTTGTCAAAAAACTTTTCTTATGAAAATTTCTTATTTGCATCTTTAATGAAAAATGATTAAAGGGTTTTTTTACTGTTAGTATGTGCTATTGAAGTGAATAAGACAAATTTCAATTTGGCTTTGTTTTAAAAATATAAAAAATGGGGAGATGTGGGGAAAAAGCTGTTTGCTCTTTATGCAAATAACCACCACATTTCAAGATTGCGGAAGGATGCTGTTAGCTCTACCATGAGAGTTAATGATGCAAGTGTGGTCTGTCTTTCTGTCTTAGTTCAACATACACTTTGCACTCCCTAGGACTAAAGAAAATAGCACCTGCAAAGATATCATTATTTCATTTTCCCAACCCTTCATCCTCCCTTCTGTCCTTGAACAACCCAGACTAATGAGTTAATGCTTTTTTTGTGTGCCTCAAGAATTGTAAATAGCCTTTTGAATAATCAAATCCTGGCACATGACCTAACGACTATCTCACTCCTAACAAAGCTCTGGATCCTGAAGCACCTATGCTCCAGGGACTTCTGTGCCCTAACTTTTTGTCTGTCTCTTCTGGGTATAAATTTTCTCCTGCAGATCATACCATCTTGAACCCATTTGATTTGTAAGCTAAGAGGTGGTCTCTACATTATCTTACAAGTCTCTTTTCCTAAATGAAGGCCGCTCCACCCAGTTTATGGTACTCAGCCATGAGAAGGATAGTTTATGAAATTTTAAAGTTTTGTCTTAAAACAAGCACCCATCTAAGTGGAAGAAGCACACCCACATGTGTGATCCAAGGATTATAAACAATATGATCCACATCTAAAGAAAGGAATAGCATCACAGTGTACATTTGGAAAACCCTGGATGCAGAGGGTGATACTTGACAGTGGAAGCCCAAAATCCATTTGCAGGGTCCGCACATGGATTAAACCACCGAATCCCTTCTGATCACAGTTGAGGTATATGAATAGCACTGTTATCAGACAAAGAGCACTGTAAAGCTGATAATGGCAGGCTTAGGTCAAAATATAATATCTTATTATTTGATCTGCCTTTGGACTCATTTTAAAATATAAAAGTGAAGGGGGAATACATGTGGATTAAGTCCCTTGTGAGCGATTCCCCTCTGACTATGGATCAAGGATGTGAATAGCCTTGCTAATATGAAGAATGCACAGGAAAATGGATTGTTGCAAATAAAGTTACACTACAATTTAACACCCTATCATTTGATCTCCCCTATGATTCATTTAAAATTGTTCTAGTTTTCAATATTTTCTGCTATCTTTTCAATTGAGGTTTTATGTGTTTTCTTGTTAGTTTTGTTTGTTTGCTAATGTTTTTCTGTATATGACATCCAGAATAGGTAAATCTACAGATACAATAACTAGATTAATGGTTCCTTAGGAATTGGGAGTTAGTTAATAACAATGGGTACAAGAGTGAATAAAATGTTCTGAAACTTAGTGTGGTAATGTTTGTACAACTCTTTTGGATGTGAATAAATTATTGAATTATGTAATACATGAATTACATGCCAATAGCATTGTTGAAAAAATATATTTGTATGTTACTCACTAAGCAAAGGCATTAGAGTGGGGTCCTCAAACTTTTTAAATAGGGGACCAGTTCACTGTCCTTCAGACCATTGGAGGGCCAGACTATAGTTTTTTAAAAAAAACTGTGAACAAATTTCTATGCACACTGCACATATCTTATTTTGAAGTAAAAAAACAAAACAGGCAAAAACACCTAGCGGGCAGGATAAATGTCTTTGGTGGGCAGCTTGTGGCCTGTGGGCCATAGTTTGAGGACCCCTAGCACTATTTGTGTTGTAGAAAATTATGGATAACATTGAAAAGAATAGCAATTCTAATATACTTCCATGTGTTCATGCAGAATCTACGCATGGAACAAAAGGCAGCCATTAGAACAGAACAAAGAAACATTTCAGGCATTAAAATCAAGAAAGGTGAGTGCCAGGTTTGTATCCTTTTACTATATATATTTAATCTCTATGCTGAGCAATCTCTATATACCAGACTATATAAAGAAGAACTGGGCATCAGGATTTGAGAAAGGTTTATTAACAATACATGCCGATGAAACAACCTTGCATTATAAGAGTGAAGAGCACTTGAAACACATGCTGGGGAAGATCAATTCCTGAAGCTTTCAGTATGAATTACAACTCGGTGTAAAGAAAACCAAAATACTCACAATTGTAGCAATAGAAAATATTATGGTGAATGGAGACAAGATTTAATTTGTCAAGAAGTCCCTCTTGCTTAGACCCACGATCAATGTTCATGGATGCATCCATCAAAAATCAAACGACATATTGCATTGGGTAAGTTTTTAAGAATGAGGATGTAACTTTTAGAACTAAAGTGTGCCTGATCAAAGTCATAGCATATTCGATCATCTCATATACATGTGAAAGTTTGACCATAATGAGGAAGGCTAGAGAAGAAAGGTGCACTTGAATTACAGCACTGGGAAAGATAGTGAAAATACTATGGACTGCCAAAACAAAACCATTCTGTCGAAATTTTCCTTAAGATTGAGGATGTCAAGATTTTTGTCTCATGTATTTTGGACATATTGACAGGAGAGACCAGTCCCTGAAAAGAATGCTGGGTATATTAGAAGGCTAGTGAGAACGAAGAATACTATCAAGGACATAGATTAACACATGGCAGCAACTACTGGCTCACCAATTTTTACAATGGCTCAGGATGCAAATAGGGGCAATATAAATTGGAACTGACTGGATAGCACCTAAATTCACCAGCAATCTATTGTTCAGGATATAAATCAGAATATCCATACTTCAAAATTTTACTATCATTTATCCAAGTATAAAGACAAAAATTAATTTATAAGAAATAAGCTTCTCAATTCCAAAGGAACCTGGGCAGTGTAATGAACTGAGCTCTGCACTGATAACCACGGGTGAGCAGTTCCAAATCAGTCCTTGAGCACAGCCACTCCTCAGGAGAAAGATGGGGCTTTTTGGTAACAGAAGAGTCACAGCCTGGGAAACTCATGGAAACAGTTCTACTGAGTCTAGAGGGGAATTGTGAGTCAGAATGAACTTGACAGCAATGGATTTGATTTTGGTTCTAACTCTCATGGAGAGTCACTTAGGACCACCAGACAAAGCTGTACAGAATACAGCAAATGAACACACCAAGAGGGCTTTGCTGGGATATGGAAAAATAGCATTTTGCACATCTTGCTTACTTGGATGATGCTCCAAGGTGTGTCACCTCTGTGATTTTTTTTTGTAATAACAAACTATTGGAAAGGAAGTTCCTGTAGATATCACCCAAAGTGACCACTAACATGATGTTCCTTTCAAGCCAAAGTGGATGTCAGAAGAGACTCTGAAACTTACTCTATATCATAGAATAGCTAAAGCAAAAGAAAGAAATCATAAAGTCAAAGAGCTAAATAGAAAATGACAAAATGGCAGCTTAAGAAGACAAAGCCAAACATTATCATGAAATGTCTGAAGACCTAGAGTTAGAACACCAAGAAGAACAAGTTTATTCTATCTTACACTGAAAGAACTGAGGAAACATGTCAGCCCTGAGTTGCAATCTTAAAGTGTTCTGTGGGAAAAATATTGGAAGATGCATGAAGCATCAAAAGAAGATGGAACGAATACACAGAGTCACTCTACAAAAAGAACATCTGACCATTTCAGGAGGTAGCATATGAGCAAGAACCAATGGTGCTAAAGGAAGAAGTTCAAGCTGCACTGAAAGCTTTAGCAAAAAGCAAGGCTCTAAGAATTGATGGAATTCCTAGTGAAGTATTTCAACAAACTGATGAAGCACTAGAAGTACTCATTTGTCTATGCCAGGAAAATATTTGGAAGACAGCTACTTATCCAATTGACTGTAAGAAATCCAAATTTATACCCATTCTAAATAACAGTGACCCAACTGAACGTCCAAATTATAGAGCGATATAATTGATATCACATGCAAATAAAATTCTACTGAAGATTAACCATCAACGGTTGTTGCTGGACATTGACAAATAGCTACCAGCAATTCAGGTCAGATTCAGAAGAGGATGTGGAACAAACAATATTATTGCTGATGTTAGATGGATCTTGGCTGAAAGCATGAATACAAGAAACATGTTAATTTTGTTTTATTAACTATGAAATAGCATTCAACTTTGTGGACCATAACAAACTATGGCTAATCTTGAGAAGAATGGGAATTGCAGAACACTTCATTGTGCTCATGAGTAACTTGTCCATGGATCAAGAGGCAGTTGTGCGAATGGAATGAGAGAAATTGCATGGTTTAAGATCAGGAAAGGTGTTCATCAGGGTTATATCCCCTCACCTGACTTATTCAGCCTGTATGCTGTGCGAAGAGTCAGAGATGTTTGTTTGTATGAGGGAGAACGTGGCATCAGGATCAGAGGAAGACTCATTAACAACCTGAGATATGCAGATGACACAACCTTGCTTGCTGAAAGGGAGGAGGATTTGAAGAATGTGCTGATGAAAATCAATGGTTTCAGCCTTCGGTATGGATTACCACTGAAGTTAAAGAAGACCAAAACTCATAACTCTGCCATCAGGCAGCATCTGCATATGTGAAGAAAAGGTTGAGTGGTCAAGGATTTTGCCTTGCTTGAATTCACACACAAGGCTCTTGTACACAGCGGTCAAGAGATCAAAAGATATGATTTGTATTGAATAAATCTGCTGTACAAGACCTCTTCAGGGTACTGAAAAGCAAGAACGTTACTTTGAAGACGATGGTGCACCTAGCTCAAGCCATGGTATTTTCAATGACTTCATATGGATATGAAGTTGGGCATTGAATAAGAAAGGCTGAAGAACTTATACATTTGAATTGTGGTGTTGGAGACAAACATTGAAAGTACCAGGGACTGCTAAATGGACAAGTTGACCTTCAAAGGAGTATGGGCATACTGCTCCTGAGAGGCAAGGATGGTGAGAATTCATCTAACATATTTTGGACATAGTGTCAGCAGGGACCAGTTCTGAGGGGCAGACGAAAAGAAGGAGGCTGCCAATGAGATGGATTGACAGCACGGCTGAAACCATGTGCTCGAGCAGAGGGACAATTGTGAGGATGATGCAGGCCTAGGCATTGTTCCACTTTGTTCTGCACAGGGCTGCTATGGGGCAGAACTGACTCTTCGGCACCTAACAAAACCCTTCTTGTCACATCAATGCTGGGGGAGAGTGTCTGCATCCCGGGGACTTCACAAAGGTGAAAAAGTCCAGTATCTTTTTATTCCATTTTCCACGACCTATTTGAAGCCCCCTTGTAACCTAGAAACCTCTTTTCCTCATTTCACAGTGCCCCCTATTGAGTCCACAAACTGATCTGATGTGCTTGAGGAGGAGGGGAAGAAAGTAGGTATTAGGAATGCTTTCCTATTATTTCCCCTGACACTTTCCATTGATTTCCATACAGGTGGTTATTCCATGAGGTGAGCTTAAGCTCTCACTGACTTGCAGCGACCAGAGGTTATCAGTGTTCAATGTACTACAGTGGGTGTGAAAGCCATGTTGACGAAGAATTTCCCCACTAAAAGAACTAACAGAAGCACCTTTGAGAAACTGAGAGAAGACACATCACTTCAATGTTAATAGAAATTTCAGGAAGTACATTTACTTAATATGCATTGTATATAAGACTCTAAGGTAGCCTGTATTTTGTGACTTTGAGAGTTCTAATATACATAACATAAATGGGGAAGCATTACATATCGTAAACTTGATTTGAGAATACCATGTCTTCTCACTGTTATACTATCCTCACCAAATTATCATCACAAAAATTACTCAGGAAAAATATTTTCAAAGATTTTATTGCATCTAATCAGGAGGCAAAGCTCCAAGAAAATGGCCATAAGTATTATTTATAATCATTAAACTGTGTGTAAATATCCTAATTTATATAATTTAAAGTATGAAAACCTATGTGTTTACATGTTTCTTGCTTAGGGGAGACATTGATAGTGAGAGATATAATCATAGAAATTTATCTAATGTCGCATGCAAATCACTCTGAACATTTCAAACAGAACAGAATTTTGGGTGACATCATTGAAATAATTTTATAACTGTTTGGTAAACAATGTGTGATTCCTGCATGAGGGTAAGAATACAGCGGAGAAATCATAGTGAAGGAAGTTAAAATTCCTGTTCAGCAACTTACTACTAGAAAGATATTCAGCAAGTTATTTAGTCCCTCCGTAACTTTTTAACCTCACCTTTAAATTGAAATAAATTGTGTAGCTGTTGTTAGGTGCCGTTTTGTCAGTTCAGACTCATTGCAACCCCATGTAGAACATAATTCAACACTGCCTGGTGCTACACGGTCCTCACAGTTCTTGTGCTTGAGCGCATTATTGCAGCTGCCATGTCAATCCATTGTATCCCAGGCCTCCTCCCTCTGTGCCGTCCCTCTACTTTCCCAAGCATGATGTCCTTCTCCAGGGACAGCTCTTTCTTGACAATATTTCCAAAATATGCAATACAATGTCTTCTAAGAAGCATTCTGACTGTACTTCTTCCATGATAGATCTGTTTGTTCGTTCAGCAGTTCATAGTATTTGAACTGCTCAATATTAATAAATGATAGATGTGGCAATGCTTAACAAAGCCTATGATATGTAATTTTAATTCTTGATTGTAAGTTAAAAGGAAAAGTGTAGTCTGGTCATGCTGTTTGAACCTTTCTCATCTGTTATTCTCCATTCAGCTCAAAATAATGAAGAAAAACTTATAAAAGAAAACACATTAGATGAACAATGTTACCATAAATTCTGCATACAAATGGGGTATTTTACAACATTTTATTGCTTTTCATAGCCCACCATAGAGAATCAGTTTTTAATTTTCCTTTTATCAACATGGAAATCACAAAATCCTTACGATGCTCTGCCTGGAGGATTTATTTCCGATGACATTGACCTGGCAATGATGATGTATTGTGTTCGTCAGGTGTTAGATCAATGTCTCTTTGTTGACCAGGAAGCCAGGAAACACACAGCAATTAAAAAGATGTACAGTCTAATATATTCTAATTAGAGATGATTGCCCACATTCACCATCGGGCATTCACAAATCACCTACCGACTCTTTAAGCAAAAGGAGCGCTGCAGCTTAGCGGCGCTTGATACTGCAAGCTGTGCAAAAGCAGTTCATCAGTATGTTAGATACGGAAATGGTAGATGTGTGCATTTTTTCTTTTATTTTGCAGAACAGCTCTTTGATTACTTTCCGTTAACATTTTGAATGATCTTGAAAACAAGGACCTGGAAGAGTCGTGTCCTGCTTTGACAATGGCTAATCAAAGGAGATACAAAAGGCAAAGAAGGAAAGACGTATTATTAACTGAGTCATCCAATGAGATAGAATCAATAAATAATAATACTAAGACAGAAAGTAACTTTACAACATTTGTCTTAAAAAAAGAAGTATACAAACTTAGAAGATGGCCTGTTTCAGCGGGTTACGGACTCCTCATGTAGAACAGACAGGAGAGAAAAAGTAAGAAGAAAAGGAATGAATTAAAACGTAACAAATAGGCTATTTCCATG
>NW_022104341.1:51620990-51627389 GCF_000313985.2 Echinops telfairi
ATAAAGAGGAAATATTTAAATTGTCACTTATTTCATTTTACTAGGATGCACAATCAGTGCTCATAGAAGCAGCAAATCAAGAAATCAAATGACATTACATTGGGCAAATTTGCAATACATCACCCCCATCTCCTTGAACGGTTAGAGAACAAAGATATGACTGAGTACTAAGGTGTGTCTGACCTACACCGTGATATTTTATATCCTCTCACATACTGTGAAAGCTGGGCCATGCATAAGAAAGAATGGAGAAGAATTGGGGTATGTGATTTATGATATTGGCAGAGAATATTGTGCCAATATTATACAGCAGAACCCTGGTACTCAACAGCATCAGTACTCAACATAATCAGATTTCAACATGAAATGTTGAAAATTTTTCATCGGAGCTCAAAGAAAACATCAGAATCCCACCCAATACACATGCTTTTTGTAAACAGAAGCATTGCATGTTTCGATCACTCAGTATTAGTTGGCATTGTTAGTACGTGTTGTTTAAACCTTTTATGGCTGTGTTCCAAGCATTTTGGTAAAATTTTCTTAGTTTTTTGTGGCTTTTTGTACTGTTTTTAGATAAAAAAACATGGGTCCTAAGAAAGAATTTTTTGAAAAGAATTATCATGATAATGAACTGGTTAACCGTGTTATTGATATTGTTGATAATTTGGAAAGCAGTTACGGAAATGTCAACAACAGACCACATTCGACCGTTTGTTGTTTTTTTTTAGAGAAAGCCAGCCAGGTCCTAGTAAAAAAAAAGCAAAGAAGGGAAAATACTCCTAAAAAGCAGCTGCCAGTTGATTTTATGGAAGGGGATTCCCCCTCCAAACAATGACTCTCTCTCCACATCCGTGTCCACAGATCCAGATCCTCATCAATCTCAAGGGATGGGCCATACTGTAGTTGTTAAAAACTTTTTTAATGTTGTTTTTCTTATTTAAATTATATTATTTAACTCTGAGCTTATTCACTTTGAAATTTCTGTGTTACGTTTTGTGTAAAAAGGCAAGGTTACGTAAAGCTTTGGTGGTCAATAACAGATTAATTCGTTTTCAGTTACTTTTGTTTTGTTTTGTTTTTAAGATCACTTTATTTGGGGCTCTTACAGATATTACAACAATCCATACATCAATTGTATCAAGCATATTTTACATATGTCAACATCATTATTTTCTAAACATATACTTTAAAAAAATACTTTTATTGGGGGGCTCTTACATCTCTTATCACCATCCTTACATTCACCTAGTGTGTCAAGCACATTTGTACATATGCCGCCATCATCATTTTCAAAGCATTCTCTTCCCACTTGAGCCCCTGATATCAGTTTCCTATTTCTCCCCCCTCCCTCCCCGACCAGCCCTCCCTCATGAATCCTTGATAAGTTATAGATTATTTTTTCCATATCTTACATCATCCTCCATTTTCTCTCACCCACTTTTCTGTTATTTGTCCCCCTGGGAAGGGGTTCTAGGTTAATCCTTGTGATCAATCCCCTCTTTCTCCCCCTTCCCTCCCCTCCCCTAATCCTCCTGGTATCTCTATTCTCGTTGTTGGCCCTGAGGGGTTTATCTGTCCTGGATTCCCTGTATTGCACACTGTGTTGCAGTGTGCATGCTCTGGTCTAATCTGATTTGTAAGGTAGAATTGAGGTCATGATAGTGGGGGAAAGGAAGCTCTAAAGAACTAGAGGAAAGCTGTGTGTTTCACCAGTGCTATCCTGCACCCTGACGGCCTCATCTCCTCCCTGTGACCCCTCTGTGAGGGGACATCCAATTGTCTACAGATGGGCATTGGGTCTCCACTCGATGTCCCGACCCTCACCACTCACCTTGGGTATGGTTTTATTCTGGGTCTTAGATGCCTAATACCTGATCCCATTGACAACTCATCACACAGGCTGGTGTGCTTGTTCCATGTGGACTTTGTTGCTTCTGAGCTAGATGGCTGCTTGTTTATCTTCAAGTGTTTAAGACCCCAGAGGCTATATCTTTTGATTGCCAGGCACTATCAGCTTTCTTCACCACATTTTCTTATTTCTTATGGGAAAAAACTGATTCGGAACTAGACCACATCGCATGTCAACACTCCTAGAATGGATTAGTGTCGAGGTCCTGGGTTCATCCATACTGTGGATTGTCAGAAGAACAAGCAAACCTGTCTAGGAGGAAGTACAGCCACAATGCTCCCTTGAATCAAGGAAGATGAGTTATCATGTCCCATATTTTGGACGTGCTATCAGCATAGACCAGGTTCTGGGAAAGAACACCGTACCTGGTCAAGTACGGGTCAGAGAAAAGGAAGAAGCTCCTCAAGGAGATTTACTGACACAACAGTGGTGAGGAGGATGCAAGACCAAGCAGTGTTTGTTTGGTTGCAGATAGAGTTGCTAAGATTCAGAACAGAATTTATGATGATACGCAATAGCTACAACACAGAGACCACTGGCAATGGCCTGTTAAGATATTAAACCAGTTCCAGTGTAGTTGATTTCTAGTCACAACCACCTGAATTTTGTCAGAGGATATGACTGCTCCATGGGGTTTCAAAGGCTGGGTTTTCTTGTTTGTTTTGGGAAGTAGCTCTCTTGACCTTTCTCCTGGGCACTTCTGGGTGGGCTCCAACCTCCAACATGCTCAGCAGCTAAGCATGTTAACTTACAATGTGCACCATTTAAAGACTTCTGAAAGATATTGAAAGGTACCAAATTGGTACTTCTAGTATCTCCACTCATCAATTAGCTCCAGTCTATATAAGAGAAACTAGAGATTAATGGCAATTTGTAGTATTTGGTGCAAGTCTTGTTTTTGTCCCCTCTGTATGAGGTGGGAAGAGATCACTCTAGTCCTAGATTGATTGGAAGAAATTAGAAATGACATACAAAACTGTGAGCTAATAAGTGAGTGTGAAGACTGGTCTCTTAGTGGAGGCCATTAAACTTAAAAAAAACAAACAAAACAAAAACAAGACTTATTTCCATGAGAACATTCAGGCATTGAGAAGACTGGGCAATGAAAAAAAATCTCTGGGAAAAATAGCATGTGTCCTCTTATGTGGCATTCATGATTACAGAAAAGTATACTATAGGGACAAGAGTTAATGCTCCAGAAATGGCGACTGTAGCTAAACAGGGTGCCCCTGTGTGCCCTTGGGCTCACTTGGAAGAGACTTTTCCACCACAGATGGCCAAAGTATCAAAGAACAGCCAGAAACACCCAGAGATGTTATGAACACTTCCTGAGCCACCCCATTCCAATCCCCATAATTACTTGGAGTTTCAGGAATTTAGAATATTGTAGCCTTAGGTGGATGGCTTCATTGGGTCTCAGAGGTCCCATTCCCCCTGATTCAGTGCACCACGTGTGTAAAATAGAAGCCCCAGAATGCGCTCCCTTCTCCAAAGTTTCCTGTCCAGTCCTTTGCTCTTTAGAAAAACCAGTGCTCTTCCTTTCTATCTGTAAGCCTCAAATGTAATAAAATGAAATCTCCCAAATTGGCTCCAGGTCAGGTTTTCAGTCTCCTGGCACCAAATCTCCTTAGGGGTTAAGAAGACCACATAACTTCTCATTACTCAACTGGCAAAGTATTTCATATTGTGACTGTAATATCACCATTTTGGAGGGGGGGAAAAGGTTTGTTTTTCTATAAGTATTGAAAGTTAACTAGATTTCCAATATTTCATAAACAACTCATTCTTTGCTCTGCCTTCAGATTCTCTATACCATTACTCTATTACCTACAGAACCAACAAATAGTTTACCAAGATAGGTCAAGGTGGAGCAATGGTGGAAAGAGCCTGCTTCCTGTTTTCTATCCCTGCATAAACAAATTATCAAAAATATAATAGCTTAAAGCCATGTTCATCTACTAGCTATCATTTCTGTGGGTCGGAGCTTGGTGTACCCTGTCTAGGTTCTATGGACAGAGTATCACAGGGTTGAAATCAGGATGTGGGGGACAGAGTCCTCAAGGAGGTTCGGTGGATGACATTCTTCCATTCATCTTACGTTGTTGACAGAATTCAATCCATGTGGGCTGTAGGATTGCAGTCTGTTTTCCTGTTAGCTGTTGACTAAGAATTTCCCTCTGTAGTAACCCACCACAACTCACCCCAATGTAACTGTTACGTAGTTAGAGGCAGAAACCAGGGCTTGTCCCTCTACATGCCAAAGCCTCCCTCCCAAACTGATAGAGGCTAGAGGGCATGCATAAAATCAGGCCTTTGAGACAGGAAGCCAGTACACTTGGGAAGACCCCAATGTAGGCCAGGTGGGCTTGATTCAGCCAATGAGGTCAACCACCTCCCTTTCCCCCCAGCTGCTCCTCACTTTGCTGTGGCTTCGCTGGCCTCAGGTCACCACATGTGGGTGTGAAGTGCCCCGAGGGTGCCTGTGTAAAACAGGAAACTTCTATCTTTTATAAAACTCACTTGGATCACAAACCAGGTTTCCGGTGAATTTTTTCTCATGCACAGCCAAGGACCAAGGTATTTCTAACCCAAAGAATCTACCATTTTTTCTGGTGCCTGTGACTCGGAGATACAAGCTGGAAAGGAAGCCAGTCTGGGCCTTTCACACTAAGACACAGTTGCAGATGTTCCCAGAACTGGCTCTTTGGAGCCACGCATAATGTATTGTGTCTTTCTATCCGTATTCCCTTTTGTATGTGGGACTGGGGGTCTGCCTTCCTGGGTTTCCAGGGGGCATGCATGCTCTTCACAACCTCTGTTCCTGGGATGTGATGGAAATGCTGCTGCTTGCAGGGTTGGGGGATTTTGGTCCCCAAAGCTTTTTTTGAATTTCCATGGTCTGCTTTGTGTTCTGCCCAGCTAGAAGGCTGTGCACACGCATCAACCCTGTTGGTCTCTGCAGGACCCCGGTTCTGGTGGCTTGCCCCTGCAGGTCAGCTGGGCCACTGTGGAGGCTGCCATTCTCTTGACCATGTGACCCTCTGCTCCCGGGCAAAATGGCCCCACCCAGTGGCTGCTGCCATTTTTGCTGTGGGGCAACTGAGTATATGACCTTGGCCAGGATGGCATCTACTGTTCTCAACACATGTTGAGGGGGGGAAGGTGCCCAGTGGGCTGGATGTCCTGCCCTGGAGGCTAGCCCTGGGATCAGACACTCCCTTCCCACCTCCCTTCGCTTTAGCTTTCTCCTGGCATTGCAAACAAGCTGCTTGATCCTGTTGGGTTGTTGGGTATTTGCTTTAGTGTCTTCCAGCGTGCTAGTTTGGGTTTGTTTTTTATTCCTACCGGCTGGTGGTTTTCTGTTGCCGAAGCCTCAAGCCCGAGTAACTGTGAAGTTTCATCTCCAAAGACCTTTCAGCAATACTGCCTTCAGCACATTTGGGACAGATCCTGGTACAGTCCCGCTGTGACAGTGTGTCAGCCAAATATCCCACTTTCCCTAAAAGGTCCCCTGAGCCACTGACCAATCGCTCCTCCCCTCCATAGGTTAGGGAGCCCACTCCTGCTGGTGGGCACCTTGAAGGCTATTGGGAGGCCACTCCAAGCAGTGGTCTCGCCTTCAGAGGTCAGTGAATTACTCGTGCCAGTAGTTCCCTCCATAGGCCCTGTATGGTCACCCACACCGTGGCCATTGCTTGCTGCCTAGAAAACAGTCGGGGCCCAGTTTGCTGTCTAGGCCTGGGGTCCCCAACCCCTCCCTCCAAAAAGGGCATCTGCTTGAAGTGCCAGATTTACGGCATGCTAGGGGTGTGCACTGAAACTGCAGTTACTGACCTTGAAGCATCAAGGTCTCCGTACTTTTTCTGTTGTCATGTTTTCTAGATGGGGATTGTCAGTTCAGTGCTGAGGGGAACACCCCTTGGCTGAACTCTATCTAATTGGGATAGATTTGACCCAGAGAGACTGGAGCGACAGAAGCTGATTCATTTAGCAATTCCACCTGGCCACAGTACATATTGGGGAAAGAGATCATGGCCAAAGAACGGCGTCTTTTCCCTTCCAACACTGATTCAGCTAGAACATGTCTGTGGAAGGATCGGGAAGTGGGAGGAGATCCTGTATGTTAGAGCATGTTTCCTTTTGAGGAGCAGTAAAGACCTTCAGCCCCAGGGCACCCAGGACCCCCTGGGGGTCCCTGAAGCTAGGGGCTACTATTCCACAGCTCTGAACCTGCCAACGATCTACCCTTAGTAGAGACAGCTGGGGAGTTTGGTCCCCAGGCAGTCCACAGGCCTTTCACCCTGATTGAACTCAAGCAAGTTAAAAGTCACCTGGGCAATTACTCTGACAAAGCCAAACAGTATTTAGAAAGCTTCCAGCACCACACCCTCGCCTATGATTTCACTTGGATGGATGAGATGGTCATATGACATACTGGGACAGACCATGATGGACTTTGAGAAAGAACGAGTGCTCAAAAGTGCTAGGAA
>NW_022104341.1:51628377-51633694 GCF_000313985.2 Echinops telfairi
ACAGGTAAGTGCTCCACAGAAAACCCTATCTCAGACCCATCACCATCTTTATGCCAGTAAATGCTTTTGCACCATTCTTGTGTTTAAAGAACACTAGTACCCATGCCTCTCAGCCCTAAGACTTCTTTTTTTTTATAACTTCCCGTGACCATAATCCATACCGCCACAGGCACTGCTGTCTCACAGCCTTACCCCTGGCTCACCTAAACTGCCCACTGTTTGTTTCTTCCAGAAGTTTTCAGGTTACCAATGTCTCTGAGCCAAGTGTGCCAACCCCAGGTCACCAGCTCCTGGATCACCCCAACCTACTCCATCGTAGGACCTGAGTGGACAAGCCCTTCCAACAGAGTAGTGGTGTGGACCCAAAGCCCCACTCCATGCCCCATTTGTCAGCAGGAAGCAGCTAGAGATGTCTTTGCCCAGTTTCCCTGCTACAAGTTCCCCTTTTCTCAACACATTGAGTCACCACCTGCCTCCTATGCCTTTGTGTCCAAGTTCCCCTTTATTCCATGTGGTGGAATGCCACCTTGCCCCCACACCTCATTTATTCCCCAGTATAAAAACCTCTCACTTTGAGCACTCTGGATCTTGGGAGAATCGGGCTCTAGCTGCCCCAAGACCACTGGCTAGTAAAGGCATCCTAACTTTGATTAAAGTTGTAGATCTTGTTCCAGTACAACGCCCAGATATTAGACTATTCTCAAATTATTTTCATATGACCTGCCTATCTTCAATCCGTCAATGCACATTAATTCTCCATTCACATTTCTGATATTCTCTGCAACTAGCTAAAGAAGATGTTGCTTTTCAAAGATTCTTGTGGTTAGGTTAGAATCCTGAAGACAATCTCCTGTCCTTAAACTGATTTTAAAACTTTAATCTGCAAAATCCCCACAAAACCGTACCCAGAATATTGTTTCATTGAATACCGAAGGGCTGAGAATCGTGAGGAGTCTTTTAGGAGTCCTAAAAGCCTACTGTACCCGCTTTTCCCTAGAGAACTTCAATGAACTTTCAACAGTCAATGCTCTTCAGAGAATGAAGTGGAAGAAGGAATCATTTCAGTGTAAAAATGAAAGTTTATGCTATCTCATGGTTTAAGATGTGAAAATAAATTTGAGCATTTTGTTGTTTTGGTTTGTTTAAAGCTCAAGAGAACCAAGCTATGATCAGTAAGCTTGGAAGAAGGAAGTTTCATGGAGTGTATCTCGGAACTATAGTTCTTTTTATAGTTATGGGTCAGTTTAATCAAGTCAGTTCCAACTCAAATGACCTTATTTACAACACAATGAAACATTGCCAACCCCATGCCCTCCTCACACTGATTCTTATGTTTGAACCCATTGTTTCAGCCATTGTGTCAATCTATCTCAATAAGATACATCTTCCTTTTAAGTGTGACAGTCCTCTTTACTAAACATGATCTCTTGTGCCAGGGACTGGCCCCTCCCAATAATTCCTATATACAACATAAATAAAACTAAGTCTCAACATCTTTGCCTCTAAGCAACATTCTGACATTACTTCTTCTGACACAGATTTGGGTTTTTTTTTTTTGTTAGTTCATGGTATATTCAACATTATTTGCAGGTTCTATAATACAAAAGCATTCATTCTTCTTCAGAATTTATTCATTGTCCATCTTTTGTGTGCACATGAGGTAACTAGAAATACCTAAGTTTGGGTCAGTGAACCCTGGTATTCATGGTGACATTTTTGCACATTAATATTTTGAAATGATCTTCTACCAAAGATTTGAGGCAACATACCACTTGATTTGTTGCCTGCTGATGTCATGAACCTTAATTTCGACTCCACTTAAAATGACCTACTTAACATTTTCAATCTTTTCTTCATTTGTCCTGATGTTATTTGTGAATCTAGTGGTAAGGATGTTGTCTTCTGTACAGTGGGGTATAATACTGCAGACTATAGCTTTTGGAATTTATCAATAGTAAATGGTACAAATTTTCTCAGTTTTCAGCACACTATGGTGTGTCCCATGCAAATCACAGGTCATTAATGAGCCTTCCTCCAACCCTGATTCCCCATTATTCTTCATTTTTGTCCAGTTTCTTGGATGATTTGTCATCATACAGATACAGTAAGTATGAGGAAAGAATGAAGCCCACACACATAGCTTTCTGATTTCAAACAATTCAGTATTCCCTGGTTTCTAACAACCACTTCCTAGTCTATGTACAGGTGTTACTTGAGCCTATTAAGTGTTCTGGAACTTCCAGAATTGACATCAGCAGTAATATACATCGCTTGTTCCAATTTCTCTCCTGAATCCAGCTTGAATTTCTGTTAGCTTCCTGTTGAGTTACTGCTGTAAACTTTAAAAAAATTATCTTCAAAAAATTTTACTTGCATGTGATGCTAATGATATGGCTACATCTTTTTCAAATTCTGTTCAATCACCTTTATGGTTGGCTAGTCAGCTAACTGTTGTTTAGTCTCCTTGGCTTAGAGGATTGTGTACCTACATTTCATTTGTTTGTTGAAGCTTTTGAACTTATGTGAGTGATTTCTAGAGCCTAGTTTACTGCCAGTGCTTTCACTGTAGCTTGGGCGCCCTCCTTCAATACTATAGTTCTTGATCACATGTTAACTTTTGAAATGGTTCAACATTGATAAGTTCTTTTTGATACAGTGACTCTGTGTATTCTATCTTCTTTCAGATCTTCCTGTGTTGTTCAATATTTTGCCTGTAGAACCTTTAAGTAGTATACCTTTACGCTAGAATTTTTTCTTCATTTCTTCCTTGAGAAATGCTGAGTATGTTCTTCCTTTTTTTCCCTAACTGGATGTCTTTGTGCATTTCATAATATTTTGTCTTCAAGCTGCCTGTTGAAATTTTCTATTAATTTATTTTTCTATTTATTATTTCTTCCATCCACTTTAGCTTCTCTACATATAAGAGCACATGTCAGAATCTCTTCTGATATCCACTTTGGTTTTTTATTGATTTATCTTTCCTAGTTTTCTAGGTGCATATACTCAAGGTAGCATTTGGACTCTTGTGGATTTGTTTTAATTATTTTCAACTTCCACTTGAACTTGCTCATGTTAGGACTGGTTTGTCTCCTTCTTCTTTCTAGTCGGTCTTCATCTGAAAGCTCCACTGAAGGCTGCCTGCCCACCATAGGTGACCCTACACGTGTATGCAATACTCATGGCCCAGTCACACAAACTGTCACAGAACAACAATTTGGCAAATGAGTGATGGCATAGATGCAGCCATCACCATATCTTCATGTGGATATAGTGGAAAATTTCATGTGCAAACTTCCCAAACGTTTTATGTAAGTCTAAAAGCTTATCTGAACCACAATTCATAATTATTAGCTCTCGATAATGTTCTATTATATCACCATTTTTTTCCCTTCATAACATGTATCTTTGTGTGTAATCATGTGTTTATTTCCTTGTTTGCTCACTATCTGTCATTGTGAGATCTCAAACACATAAGTACAGAGACTATAACAGTCTAGTTCTTTCTGAAGTTCAATGTCATTTCAAAGCCTAATATTAAGTTGATATCAGTAACTGTGTGTTGAATAATTAGAAATACATTTAAATTAGAAAATATAAAATATTCTAAAGCTCAGACAGATTCAGAGTAAGAATTAGCAAATTCATATTTAGAAATATGAGCTATAAGTCCTTATTAATATGCTCACTTTGAGAGTACATAACTTTCTTGATTGGTGTTCAAAGATACTTATATTTTGCATAGATTTGTGAAGACACATGTTTATGCCATGCCCCGATGTCTCCCATCCTTGTTTCTGTATGTCTACCAGATGAGCTTATGTCATAACATGCTGTCCTAGAAAGTGTCAAACAGCAGCTATAGGCTGCTTTCCTCCCTAATACCTCTATAAATCAAGGCTGCTTATAATGTATGTGTATGTTGTATTTATCTTTTCCCCTTTTCTTTGCTATCAGTTAGTTATAATAAATTTGTGAAGAATAAAAAAGTCTTTGTCTTTGTGGTCAAGAATTATAAACTGAGAAAAACAATTAAAATGAATAAATTGTGTTCTCCCATATACAATAATCCCTATTTTTCCCATACTCTACTTTACCTTTAGGTTTTATAAGTCATTGCAAAGGGTACACATGACTCAGAGACTATATTCATGAGTAAGAGGTTAGTTAGGGAAGTTAGCAAGTTAAAATGCAGGTAAGAAATAATCAGGATACAGTTGTTCAGTCAGGAAATGTTACAAAAGTCTTTCGATGCTGACAAGAAATAGGCAATGGGTCTGCCACTGTTCTGTAAGCTCTGTGGTTCAGCAAACCAAACTCCCTGATGTGTCCAGAGGCACGCACACCAGTAAACTTCAGCTTGAAGGCACTCAGTTCCATCCCCATGGGTCAGCAAGCCCAGCTCCCCTAATTAGTACCAAGAGACACCCCATCCCATAAGCCAACTTCTGGACCCAAATTGCCCAGCTTTACTTGTCCTGAGAGCTGGAACATGCATCCGTCTGTCTCACACTCTGTCTCCTGGTTCTTTGGCCGCTGCTGCTCCTTTGTCACTCCTCTGATGTCACAGATGCTTTCTAGATAAAAGAGGTACTTTGCAGGGATCCCACTCCACTCTTGGATCTTGCCTGTAGTAAAGTTCCCCATTCCCCTTCTCCGAGGGCTGATTTTATATCCAGTAGGATGGCAATCAAAATGAATCTTACTAATAATTATTCAGAGATGAATCCTGTCCGTGTGTTCCCCCATCTTTCTTACCCAAATCCATGCAGGAAAAAGTAATTTGTTGGGAGTTACAAAGACTTTGGGTAAAAGAGCCACATTAAATAACTCACTAACTCTGCATGAGGTGAAATCCATCGAGAAATATTGGGCACATAGATTTCCCATGGAAGTCTGCAAATTTTTTTTTCCTAAACAGAGGACAAATTCAGATATAACAGTTCTTGACATCAGGAGATTGTATTATGCTCAGACATATTCAGCCTTATTTACTTACTGAGTGGCATTATATAGGTTTCATTTTGAACTAATTTCTATTAGACCACCCATGTAGGCTCTCCAAGCCACTTCCTAGTATTTGAAGGGGAACATTAATTGTAAAAAGAAATCCCAAACCCCTAAAGCACATCGACTGCTATTGAGGTGATTCCAATTTGTAATGACCCCATAGGACAGGGTAGACTTGCCCTTTGGGTTTCCACGGAGTTTGCAGGAGCAGAATGCTTTACCTTCCTCCCACAGAATTGCTAGTGGGTTCAGACTGCTGAGGTTCTGGTTAGCAGTGCAACTTGTAACCCACTGTGCCGCTGGGCTCCTC
>NW_022104341.1:51633956-51635449 GCF_000313985.2 Echinops telfairi
GACCATGCTTTCATATGGAGTCTCTGTGTGACTCAAATGTTTGATCACTGAAGGCTAGCAAGGAAGTTTACAATCACATGCATTCAGAAGCCCCTCACCATCATAGCAAAAGATAGCAACTACCGTTTTCCACACCCTGACTTTCATCTGAAGTCCTTCTGTTTTCCTAAGCAGTCAAGTTTAACAGTTTATGGAATCCCCATAAATGCATTATGTATTTTTCTAGAAATATTTCCAAGATTTGGTGATATATACATAGGTACCCTCTTGTCTCTTTTTTTGAGATAATAGATTTTAACCCACCTGACAGAAATGCATTATTCTCTTCATTGATAGTAGTGAACATTTTCTTGAATAATCCAAAAGTAAAAGTTATCTTTGAGAAGAAATATGTTCAGTATTCCCCAACATTATACCAAATATTTTAAGAGAATCCTTAGTAACATTTCTTCTTTTTTTCCCCCCCAAACCATTTTATTAGGAGATAATCCCAGCACCATACCATTCCATAGTTCACATAGAGCAGTATTGTGCAATTGCTACCGCTAAAGGTACTCACGGCCATGGAGTCCGTGCTGACTCATAGTGACCCCTGTGGGTGTCTGAGCTGTAGCTGTAATGTAAGGGAGTAGAAAGCCAGTCTTTCGCCAACAGAACTGCTGGTGGTTTCCAAGCGCTGACCATGCAGAAGCACTACCCAGCGGAGCTTATTCCTTGTGACGTTTCTTATTGTTGCTGTTTTAGGTGCTGTTTTCCGGTTTGGGCAGAAACAGGCATATAGAAGTTAATTATTAACCTTATGGAGTATGTGCTCCATCTCAAAACTCTAAACTGAATATGGTTAGTTCAATAAGAGACACTGGATAAATCTTGACAATCCAGCCAGTCACATGCCATACAGCTACATGGGCCTTTCCTTTGTGTGGGACGGAAAAATTGATACTAGACAACTCAAGCATCAAATTTGTATTTGCACCAAGATGGTAGCCATAAACCTTTTTAGGTAAGTGCCCAATTCCAGCTCACATTCAGTATAAAATGATTTGCTTGAAACATGATGCCTGTTGTAGCTAATAAAATATCCACTTGTTTCACATAGAAAATAAATAAAAAGAGAAAAGTACCCTAATTTCAGAGGGACAATAAAAATGGGAGGGCATCAACACTGTGTTTTATTTTCCAAAACTTCATTTATTTTGTATTTATATGTGCTGGTTTGTAGTGAATCATTTTTGCTAAATTAGGAACTGACAGCTTAATTACATGTGATTGATATGTTTTCTTTGAGGAGTTACTGCTGGAATATAAACACCTATCTTTATTCCTATTTGTATTTATCATGTTCAATATAACACTAATATAGAATGGTGATATTTCCGTTCAGCTGAATTAAAAACTGTTCACTGGAAAAGGCTTAGCATAAGCAAAATTTTATTCAGTAAGTATTAAATTGTCCTGTTCTGCTTTGTGAGGTTATCCCCCTATGGTACAGA
>NW_022104341.1:51635549-51639297 GCF_000313985.2 Echinops telfairi
AGTATTGTGCAATTGCTACCGCTAAAGGTACTCACGGCCATGGAGTCCGTGCTGACTCATAGTGACCCCTGTGGGTGTCTGAGCTGTAGCTGTAATGTAAGGGAGTAGAAAGCCAGTCTTTCGCCAACAGAACTGCTGGTGGTTTCCAAGCGCTGACCATGCAGAAGCACTACCCAGCGGAGCTTATTCCTTGTGACGTTTCTTGTTGTTGCTGTTTTAGGTGCTGTTTTCCGGTTTTGGCAGAAACAGGCATATAGAAGTTAATTATTAACCTTATGGAGTATGTGCTCCATCTCAAAACTCTAAACTGAATATGGTTAGTTCAATAAGAGACACTGGCTAAATCTTGACAATCCAGCCAGTCACATGCCATACAGCTACATGGGCCTTTCCTTTGTGTGGGACGGAAAAATTGATACTAGACAACTCAAGCATCAAATTTGTATTTGCACCAAGATGGTAGCCATAAACCTTTTTAGGTAAGTGCCCAATTCCAGCTCACATTCAGTATAAAATGATTTGCTTGAAACATGATGCCTGTTGTAGCTAATAAAATATCCACTTGTTTCACATAGAAAATAAATAAAAAGAGAAAAGTACCCTAATTTCAGAGGGACAATAAAAATGGGAGGGCATCAACACTGTGTTTTATTTTCCAAAACTTCATTTATTTTGTATTTATATGTGCTGGTTTGTAGTGAATCATTTTTGCTAAATTAGGAACTGACAGCTTAATTACATGTGATTGATATGTTTTCTTTGAGGAGTTACTGCTGGAATATAAACACCTATCTTTATTCCTATTTGTATTTATCATGTTCAATATAACACTAATATAGAATGGTGATATTTCCGTTCAGCTGAATTAAAAACTGTTCACTGGAAAAGGCTTAGCATAAGCAAAATTTTATTCAGTAAGTATTAAATTGTCCTGTTCTGCTTTGTGAGGTTATCCCCCTATGGTACAGAGTTCACCTAAAATTGCTATGCAGATGTAGATATGACAAAGTACTGTGTTCCTGAGATAGCCTTTACAACACATTCATTTCCATGTCTTTATTGAATACTCCATGCAGCCAAAAGAGAAAAACTGCCCTTTTCTCTTCTTGGCAAAAACACATATTCAGTGTTTTAAAGAATGACGGTGTTTTTTTTAATTGTACAGTTTTAAATATTCTACATAAAATGGCACCATTTCCAGTCGATTCCAAAATTTCCCATAAGCAGCAGAGCCTGATGAAGAGAGTGTGTTCTTCATAGTCAAAACGATCTAGATGGAATCTTGACACTGACTTACTAGCTCGGCAAGTTTGCCAGAATTATTTCATTTCTTAAATTTCACCTACTTTCTCGGCAAATGAGTGTAACCATTCCATTACTACAGACATTCAGTGGTTTCGTGATGCTTCCATGAGACGATGGTGTCGAAAAGCATGCCTGTGAGTTGTACACACTCAATTAATAAAATTGTTGCTGCCGTGACGATGTAAAGCCTTACACTGAACACGTCTTGATTATTTCCCTAAATTGTGACTCTATCTTTCATTTCAAATGAGTTATTTTTTTTCAAAAAGAAAGAAAAGAAATCCAGGTTAGATAGAGTTAATGGTTGCTGAGCAAACAAGATGGAAAAAGACAAAAGAAAAGCTCACACAGAGGAAGTTCTTCAAAAATGTAATCTGAGCCATAGTTGGGGAAATAATTGTATCACTTATCTTTCTTAGTCACAAGTGAGAAAAATGCAACTTTTTTTTTTTGACGCTAAAACCAGGAGATGTATTTGCTCCTAACTTCAGATATCCAAAATGTACATTTGGCTAAAAGGGCATTCAAACAATGCACCCAAGATTCTGTGTATCACGCTGTTCTCTTTCTCTGCGTTAAGCATCTTCTAAGAAATTATCTTTCACTTTGGAAAAGGTACCTCTGAGAGATCTAGGTTTGCACATGTTTAATTACTACAATCAGAAAAACTAAGGTAACTCCCCCCAGCCCCATATCTAAATAGTTATTTGTCGGCGTCTGGTGGTCAGCAGTTTGAAACCATCAGGTGCTCTGTGTGAGTAAGACAAGGCTTTCTACTCTAAAGAATTATAGTCTCAGAAACCAAACGGCAGTTCTACCTGCTCCTATATGGTGGCTCTCGGATGGCTTCAACGCAATGGCAGTGAGTTAGTGGATTCTTTTTCAAAAATAGTTACTTCATAAAAAGATATTGTGTCTCAGTTTGGATCAGATGCCCACAATGGACTGTGACTACAACACAAGAATAATCTGCTAATTTACAGTGCGTTACATGACATTCCTATGACAAGAGAGGCAGGTCCCTTGATTGAAGTTCCACTAATCTCAATGGAATAGTAATAAGGAATTTCCGACGGAAAAAGAGACACCGGGCAAAAAGTTAACTTTGCCTTTGTGCCTTCAGATCACATATTATATCCAAATTGTCAAAAGCCATTGATTAAGTTATCACAGCAAATTTTACATTATAATTCTCCTGAATGGTACCAGTGAGTGTACCCTTAAATAGAGAGCTCAGGCCCCTTACGAATAGTCAAGAAAGGGTGTTCAAGAGAAGATGTGTTAGCTAAATGAAAGTAGTAAGTGTGGTACAGTGTATTACTTGATATAGGTCTTCTAGTCATATTCCATAACTCATACCAAATGCCTGGATGCAACCATGTATAGACTCGTGGGGATCAGTCAGTCTTGCTTTAGGAGCAAAGATCTTACTACTATCGATAAAGAATATGCACCAGAATCCCCTCTGACCACAGACAAGGTAAGTGAATCACCTTGCTATTGCAGAGTATATTGGAAAGTGGATTTCTGCAGATGCAGTTAGATTAAAATTTAATGCCTTACCCACTTGATCTCCCACTTGATTCATTTTAAATTTGTTCTAGTTTTTAATATTTTCTGCTTTCTTTTCAACTGAGGTTTTATAAGGTTTTCCTTTGTTATTGTTAGGTTTTGTTTTGTTCAAATATTTTTCTGTGTTTAAAATCCAGGATAATAAGTCTAGAAAGACAGTGACTGGATTAATGACGCCCCAGGGATATGGGAGGGGCCTTTGGGGGGGAAATGAGGAGCTAATAACAATGAGTGTAAGAATGAAGAAAACATTCCAAAATGATTGTGGTGATGATTGTACTTCTGAACATCATTGGACTATTGAATTTTATGATATGTGAATTATATGCCAATAAAACTGTTAAAAATAAAATAAAAAGAACATGCAAGAGTAGAGTGCATACTTTGGATTCCCAGGTCTCTGGATGCTGGTTCCCTTCCTCCCAGGAGCCAGACAGCTGTGACTCAGAGGAGCATGGGAGGAGAGGCAGAGGAGTGGAGGAAGATGACCTAAGAGGCCTATCTCTGAACTGAGCTGGGAAAAGGCAGTCCTGACTGAAGAATCGTAGTCTTTGTATTTCCGATTCATCACTGTAACTGCTATGTCCCCCAAAAAACAGTTGTACATATTGTCTGCAAATACTGGGTGACCATTTTGAAGGATGTTGAATAGAGCAGAGGAGGAAAGAACGCCTTTGGGGAGAAAACTGTGTTCGAATTGTCAAAGAAAGTTGGTGTGTGGGGGCACATCTGATTTCCATCTCATCGGAATTGGCATCGCTAAGCTTAAGTTTGACTTTGCTTTCCTTCTTATGAAGTCAAATGCCACCACCAGGTCACTTTCACAGTAAGGAAAGAATGGGTTAGTCAGGTTATGGGCATGTGCAAAACT
>NW_022104341.1:51639414-51641389 GCF_000313985.2 Echinops telfairi
GCTTACATAACAGTTCAGTTGTCCGTGATGTCTTTTCATGGAACTATCTCCTCTGATAAGACACTCAAGGAATTGGAGATGAATCCTTGCTTTCCTCTTTCCCAAGGAATATTGTGACTGTACTTTTCTCATGGAGGTTTGTTTGTTCTTCTGGAAGTCCAGGGTATTTTAATCCTCTTGACCAACACCATAATTCAAATGCATCAATTCTTTGTTAGTCCTACTAAAGGACAAATGCATCAAATCTTCTATCCACCTTATAGCCATATAAAGTAATTGAAAGGATTGAAAATCCATGGCTACAGTCAAGTGCACCTTAGACTTCTGAGTGATAGCTTCGCTCTTTTAACCCTTTGAAGGGGCATTTTGCAGGACATTTGCCTACTGCTATATGTTTGACTTATTGTCAGTTGCTTCCATGTGTGTTGCTTGATAATTAAGTAAAATGAAATCTCTAATAACTTCAAACTTTTATGTATTTCCTCTGTTTATCATGTCATCTATTCAGTCAATTATGAGAAATTTTGTTTTCTTTACATTATACTGGGTTCTCTAGAGAAGTGAAACCAGTGATGTTTATATATGTATATGTAGCTATAGAGAGAAATTTAATAATAAAATGGCTCACACAGTTGTAGAAGCAGGCAAGTTCAAATCTGTCGTTCATAAGGTAGCCTGGAGGTTTCTCCTGACTCTACTAATAGTGGTGTTGATGAACCCAAGTTTGGCAGGAAGACACCAGGCTTTGGGCTACAGAGAAAATAAATGTAATGTCAGTAGGTCCAGCTTGTGGCTGCAGAATGAAGCCAAGGTCAGCAGAAAAGATGACAGTCCACTAATGGCTCCCAGAATGGGCAGGCAACATGCAGATCATTGGCTCAAGTCCAAAGAACCAGAGGTCTACAAGCCAGATTCAGCTCCCCAACCCAACAAAAAGCAAACAAACTTCTCTACAACATCAATTTATATTGGAAAAAGGCTATACCCCCAATCAAATTTCCTTTCAAGTGAGTCCATCAAGGCTGTTATTGGAATAAAGGCGTTGCACCCTACGCTTCTTACAACTGATTGGCTGCTCCTAAATTGACTTATCCTAATAGGTAGGGTTTCTATGTCTTCAGTGCCAAACTACTGAGAATCCTGACCCAGCCAAGAAGAAGCAAAACTTATCACAATACTGAAGACTGTAGTCTGATCTTCATTAGAAGTGCCTCAAGTCCCTCTTCCAGCAAGCAGGTTTATGTCTTCTGTACACCACAGGGTGTTAATGAGCCTACCTCCAATCCCGATGCCATTTTCTTCTTCATCTCATTTTGGTTCTGTCAGATTTTTTGCTCAACATACAGATTGAATGAATATGGTGAATGCGTATCCTAGCAAACACCTGACTTTATCAAATAGCCTATTGGCTTATGTATAGGTTCTGCAAGAACAAAATTAAGTACTCTAGTATTCCCATTCCATAGTTTTCTGTGCTCCATGCAGTTTAATATACTTACATTGTCAATAAAACATAAGTAAACATCTTTCTGATGTACTCTGCTTTCAGGAAAGATCCATCTGATACCAGCAATGATCTCCCTCTACCATGTCCTCTTCTGATTTCAGCTTGAATATCTGACAGACCTGCTATTTTAAAGTTATCATTACTAAATTTTACATGCATTTGATATTAAATAATATTCCAATAATTTCCACATTCTCTTGGACCACTTTTTTTTATTAAATAGTTTTATTGGGCGCACTTACATCTCTTATCACAATCCATACAATCGTCCAGTGTGTCAAAGACATTTGCACATATGCTGTTGCCATCATTTTCAAAGCATTCTCTTCCTACTTGAGCCCCTGATATCAGTTCCCCATTTCTTCCCCCTCCCTCTCCCCACCCAACCTCCCTCACGAACCCTTGATAACTTATAGATTATTATTTTCATACCTTACATCATCCTCCTTCACCCCTGACCCACTTTTC
>NW_022104341.1:51643379-51644529 GCF_000313985.2 Echinops telfairi
CTCCAAAAACAAATAAGTTCTCTTGTTCTTCCCACACAAAGGGCAGTCAACTCCCCTCTGCTGGCCCCCAATACAGGTCTTAGGTACTTCCCAAATGAGCTCAGGGATGTTTAGGGTTAAGACACTGGGTTAAGACACTGAGCGCCTTGTTACATATGTGATTGACTGTGATAGTGCTTGCTGGCTCCAAGACTATATAAGCCCATTGGAGAATACAATCGCTCTCTTTCTTATTCCTGACTTCTGGAAAGGTGAGCACACTGCACACTTTGTGTCTCTTCATTTTCCTTCAAATGCACAGCCACCCCTCAGGACACTCTCAGTCAAGAGGCTGAGGCTAGACCTCACAGTTAAGCTCTTTTACTTCATCAATTCTTCCATTTGATTTCTCAAGAGGACCATAAGCTTCCAAAAGAACAAACAAATCTGTCTTGGAAGAGGGACAGCCAGAGTGCTCCTTAGAAGGAAGGATGACTAGCTATACTATGTCTCAAGTACTTTGGACATGTTACTAGGAGAGATCGGTCCCTGGAAAAAGATATCATGCTTGGTTTACATGGGGTCCTTATGGGTCAGAACCTACTTGACAACACACATCAACAACATGCTCAAGAGGTAGTTTGAAAATCTTTCTAATGGCTCTGCTTTCTGAACATATGATGTCATTTCACAACTCATCTGGTCTTCGGTCATTAGTGTTCAATGAATCAATTAAGATGGTTTCTAAAATCTCTTGGGATTTATTAAAGACACATACCTTGGCTTTCTTGGAATTGTTTTAATTGTTTTCAACTTCTTCTTGTACTTGCTTATGAGCAATTGATGGTCTCTTTAGCACTCAACCCTGACCTTGCTGTGAATGTTGATACTGCTCTTCTTTGTTACCACTTTCCACAGAATTAGTATATTTGCTTTTGTGTATTTCATGTGATGAATTCCATATATACATAGTTGCTCTTTTTGCTGTTGAAAATGGTATTTACAATGAATAATTAGTTGGTCTTGCAAAATTCAATCACTGTTTCTGTCTCTTGTTTCTGTCAACAAGGCATTTCTGTCTCTGTTTCTGTCAACAAGGAAATGTTTTCTAACCTTCTTTGTTTCCAAATCTCACATTCTAATAATCAATAATCATCAATGCACATTGATT
>NW_022104341.1:51647041-51650917 GCF_000313985.2 Echinops telfairi
ATGGAAATTTGGGTTGTTTACAACTCCTTGCAATTGTGAACTGTGCCACAATGAACATTGGAGCACAGATGTCTGGCCGTGGTTTCGTTCTTGCCTCTTCTGGGTATATGACCTGTAGGGGAGGGGGATTGCTGGGTCGTATGGTAGCTCAATGTCCATCTGTTTTAGATATTGCCAAATTTATTTCCATAGTGGCTGTACATACTTATAGGACCACCAGCAGTGGATGAGAGTTCCTATCTTACTAAAGCCCCTCCGACACTTGTTGCTTTCTGATGTTTTGAATTGGACTATCTTTGAGAATGTTAGTTGGTATCTCACCGTTGTTTTAATTTGCATTTCTCTTATGGCTAATGATCAGGAACATTTTCTCATGTTTATTGGCCATTCAGATTTCTGCCCCCAGAAACTTTCATTCAGGTTCTTTGCCCACCTCCTTCGTAGGCAATTAGTTTTTTTTAATTGAAAGCTTGTAAAGTATTATAGATTTTAGAAATAAGACCTTTGTCTGGTGTGTCATTGCTAAAAATGTTTTCCCAGTCTGTGGGATCTCTTATTACTCTCTTGGTGAATCCTTTCGATGTGCACAGGTGGTTTATCTTCAGTATATCCCAGTTGTCAATTTGTGACTCCTCTGTATTTGTATCCTTACCTATGTCCAATAGCCTATGTATCCCTGTGCCAAGGGTCTCAGGTTTGTCCGAATTTCCTCATTAATGGCCCTAATAGCTTGGGGTTTTACCTCAAAATCTGTGATCCACCTTGACTTTATTCTTGTGCATGGAGTGAGATAAGGGACTTTCTTCGTTTTTCTGCAGGTAGATATCCTTTTTCCCAGCACTACTTATTGAAGAGAGCACCTGCTTCCCATTGAATATTTTTGGGCCCTTATCAAAGATCAGTTATCTGTATGCTGATGTTTTTATTTCTGGTTTTCAGCTCTTTTCCCTTGGTCTGAATATCTGTCGTTATACGAGTACCACACTGTTTTGACCACGGTGGCTATATACTATGTGCTAAAGTCAGGTAAAGCAAGCCCTCCCACTTTTTCCTTCTTCTTGAGGAATTCTTTGCTAATTCTGGGCTTCTTCCCTCTCCATATGAAGTTGGTAATCAGTTTTTCCAATTCTTTGAGCAAGGATGATGGTATTCATATCAGGATATCATTAAATTTATATAGTACCTTGGACAGAACTGACATCTTTACTATATTGAGTCTTCCAATCAATGAGCATGGGATATTCTTCCATTTGTTGAGGTCACTCTAGGTTTTGGAAACATTTTTCAAACTCATCTGTTTGTATGCTGACAGCACCTCCCTCATTCTTTTCTTCACCTCTCTTACATCAAATCCCTATCTTTTCATATCCCTCTTCATTCACAGAAACAATAAGAAGTCTCATGGAGTTAGGTAGGGTGAGTAAGGTGCATGGAGCAAGAGAGGGATGCTGGGTTTTTTTGCCAAAATCTGGGGCACTGAGATGACTATGTGAGCAGGTGCATTGCTGTGGTGGCAAAACCAGTTCCCCCTATGCCACAAATCAGGTCTTTTTTAGATTCAGACTGTTACACAATCTTCTCAGAACCTCAAAATAAAATGCTTAATTAACAATCTGACCTTGTGGAACAAACTCCAAATGCACTATCCCCCTCACAGCAAAAAAAAAAAAAAAATCAGCATATTTTTTTGGATACCCCTGTGTATTGAGCTTGAAGAAAACTTAAGAATGAGTCATATGTTTTTAGCTTTGCAACTGAATAGTGATAGTATTAACTCATGCTGAATTTGCACACATTTTCAATTACTTGAACTATTTTAATCAATAAATTTTAATGCTCATCATAAATTCGCTTAAATTAGTATGATGAGATATATTTTTAATTTCCTATAAGTTAATAGAGTGGGCCAATAAAGGAGTTTCTCAGACTCCATTTTCTAAGATGCTCCCCTCTTTTCCCACATACATATGACTGGAAAGCAGTGTCCACTCAACTTGGTCATAGTTTGTTCACCCAGGAGTATGCACATGACACCAGTCATGTCAGTAAGTTCAGAAGGAGTTATCCAAGTAAAAATTGAGAGATCAATCTTTTCCTGGGTGATTAAAACTGTACATTTAAATTTGAGCCAAGATTTTGCAGAGGCGATTGTTTTGCAGTGAGTAAGATGAAACAGAGAAAAGATGACAGAAAATGGAGAGAAAGTCTCACTGACATTTGAAGCAAATGAGCTTAATAACCCACCTGTATCCTTTAGGCACATGGCTCAGTACATATAGACCTGCTTTATAACTTTCAGCCACTGTATATTTGTTTTATAACGAGATCATTCATTGATCAGTGGTGCCCTACATGTCTATATGAAAATGTGGAGGGGGTAGAAGGGGATCAGATCAAACTCAAATTACCCAAAATGACATTAACCAATAATGACCTATGTATTGGCTGCAAAGTAAGGTATTGTAGGTATTGCTTTTGAATCATGGATATTGAAAGTACTCAGGGCTACCAGAAGAATAAACTAATCGGTCTTGGATGAAGTTGTGGTAGTTACATAATCTGGTATCAATTTGAGAGGGTTATGAGTGAAGGGGTGGAGTCTGGCCTGTCAATCAAGATATAACCAATGAGGCCTCTCTCACGACTCACTCTCTTGGAGACTCTCGACTGACAAGACACATGGCACTACACTGATGGACCTGTGCCTTGGAAACTGGAGAAGCCATGTGGCAACCCCTGCCAGTGCTGAGATGCTTACAACACCACTGGATCACAGATTTTCTACCCACTGGCTTGTGATCATTCTGCTTTTAACATCATTGCATATGTTTTGTGAGCCTGACGAGGACTTTATAGATCGGTATTGGATATATGGGTTAATGTCAGACTTATGGGCTTGGACTGGACTGGGTTGGGATGCTTTCTTAATTACAATTACTCTTTATGTAAAACTCTCTCTTAGACACATATGAGTTTCTATGGATTTGTTTCTCTAGTCTACCCAGACTAACACAGAAATACAGCCTAAATTCTCCACAGAAGTAAAGATGGTGAGACTTTGGACATGTTATCAAATGTTCCTGGAAAAGGAATTCATGTTTAGTAAAGCAGAAGGGCAGAAGAAAAAGAGAAAGACTCTCAATGGGAAGGATTGGCACGTCCAACAGTGGGTTTCACAGTACCAAGGATGACACAGGACCTGGGAGTGTCCGTGCCTGTTGTACATAATGGTCGCTGTGAGTCAGAATTGACTACATGGCACTCAGCAATATCAACAAGGATAATGCTTCCAGTTAATTTCTGAGTACCACCTTCATTCCTATCTTGATGTTTAATAAGTCATCAGATCTTTTTGATGTATTCCTTATTTTACACAGGTTTTAAAATTTACAAATAAACATTATTTTCCCAAGATAAGAAATTGATGCTTTTAAGTTTTCATATCATATGGTCCAGTGTTTCTCTTGACCTAAATGAAAAGTCAACTTAAATGTTCTAAAGAAAGGAGTTGCTTGGTCCAAAGACAGTTTCTCAATCATGAAAGTAATTTAGATCCCCAAAAAAGGTTAATTACAGGAAGACAAGCCATAGAACCTCTCCACTACAACTTCAAAAAGTTTCTTAGAATAAGGATAAATATCACCATGGCATTTTAGAAACAGAAGAAATATTTCACAAGACAAATAAAACTGGGGGTGTCTTTTAACTTTTTTCAACAATACAAAACATATTGAATCATTCTTGGGACTTCACTGAACAATTTTCTACTGGGTCTTAAAGTTATTGCTTTAAATTTTTTCCTAATCATTCAAGCACAGTGTATCATCATTTATTCCTGATGGCAGACTTATAAGGTCTAGAGAAAAATATGCAGGT
>NW_022104341.1:51651542-51658256 GCF_000313985.2 Echinops telfairi
AACGGCCAAAATGCAAGAGGCAAGGATGGCCAGATTTTGTCTCACATACTTTGGACATGTTGTCAGGAGAGACCTTGGAGAAGGACATCATGCTTGCTGAAAAAGAAAGGCAATAACAAGAGGATGAATTTCAATAAGATGTGTGGTAATGACATAATCTATTGTCAATTTGAGAGGATTCAGGGTGAAGGGGTGAAGTCTAGCCTGTCAATCAGGTCACAGCTTGATGGCATCATTTGGAGGCACTAAGGAGATAAATAGCTCACTGGAGGTGGGATACACACTCCCTCCCTTAGAGAATCTCTACTGAGAAGACACATGGAGCTATGCTGATGGCAGTGAGAGCCCTGGACCTGGACGAGCCACGTGGAGACCCAGTCCAGTGCTGAGATGCTTCCACCCATTGGCCTGCGATCTTCCTGCATTCGGCATCATTGCATGTGTTGTGTGAGTCTGAAGAAGAATTTCAGGACTGGAAATGGACATATGGACTAACAGTGGATTTATGAACTTGACCTGGGCTGGACTGGGATGTTTTCTCGATATCCAATAGCTCTTGTATATAAAGCTCTTTCTTATGCACATGTGTGTGTTTATGAACTTGTTTCGTTAGTCAACCCAAACTCATACAGTGGCTGAATAACAGGGTTCAAACATAATAACAATTGTGAAGATAACATAGGACTGACGGTATTTTGTTCTGTTGTACATAAGGTAGCTATGAATCGAACCACCCGACTCAAAGGTACCTAACAACAAGAAACAGAACTGGCTTCTCCCACAAATCTGTAGGACTCTAAGAATATCAGTTTGAATAAAATCAAAGAATGGGAAATAGGAAAGATGAGAAATGAGTTTGGCAGAAACAGTTTAATTGTCACAGTCACTGTAATAATGAGTTTACGTATAGCAACAACTGTGAGACTGAAGCAGGAGGATGAGCTACATTTTGTTCTGTCGTATATATCGTTGCTAAGAGACGGACCCAAATCAAATATTCCAACAACAGCACTCGAGGTCTACCAGGTGGATTATGTCTTATATTTTTAATGTGGGTAGGAGAAGGCTTTAAATGTTTTCTGCACTCACTAGAATGCATCAAAATATATATTTTATTATGAATAATTTTGCTGTGGACATTTTCCTAGAATATTTAATCTACTATAAACCTAAAGGCAAAATAATAATTTTTGCATTTGATTCTCAAGAATATTTCAAAATATATGTTTATTTATTTGATAGCAACTTTTTAAACTGAATTTACCATTGCTTTCACTGGAGTAATTAATTACTGTAGCTATATATCATATCACTACTGTAATAACACTCCTCATTTTCAGAGTTAATTTTTATCCTTGCTCAAGGACACATTATTCCTGTCTCTTTTAAATTCTTTCTTTCAACTGTTATTACATAGACATTTGTTAGGTGACTCATGTCTCTTCCAAATGTAAAAGTCAATTTTAAAATGACATTTTCTTATGTGTATATAAAAATATCAAGTCTGAGTTGTTCTTTTATTTTTTTCACAAATGTCTAGTTTTATGTAAGATCAAATTAATTTCTTACTACTTGTACTCCTGTTAAATTAATTCCATAAAAGTCCTCTAGATGAATGAACTATGTTCTAATGATGATTTTTGCTCTTGTTTTATTCAGCTTACAGGAGATGGATTAAAACTATGTGCTCAAACATAGGAGCGATTTTGAGAATGGTACTGCTCTGGGAAGCTTTCATTTCACTGTACATTTTTTTGTGAGTTGGAGTAAATTCATAGATTAATATCTTGTGTAAAATAATTAACTTAAAGTTTGATGTCAATTGGGCAGTGAGATGCATTACTAATTAATATTTTTGCTTTTAAAATGTCTAAAATACATATTTTTCTTATTGAGATTATTAATAATATTATCATTGTATCACTAACGATTAATACAGTAATTTTATAACTACATTCAAGTCATAAGAACATATTTTCTTTATTAATATGTACTAATGAATGAGCAATAGTAATTGGTTGGATAAATTAAGAACACCCTCCATAAATTAGTTTTGCTATGATGCTGGGTCTGCTTTTTAAAACATGACTTGTGGTGAGAGTGGTGATACCGGGAGGGTGGAGGGAAGGTGGGGTAGAAACGGGGAACTGACTAAAAGGATCTACATATAACCTCCTCCCTGGGGAACGGACAGTGGAGAAGTGGGTGAAGGGAGACGTCGGACAGTGTAAGATATGACAAAATAATAATAATTTATAAATAATATCAAAGGTTAATGGGGGATGGGGGAGCAGGAGGGAGGGGGAAAATGAGCTGATACCAAGGGCTCAAGTAGAAAGCAAATGTTTTGAGAATGATGAGGGATTCAAATGTACAAAAGTGCTTGACACAATGGCTGTATGTGTGGATTGTGATAAGAGTTGTACAAGCCCCCAATAAAATGATTTAATTATTTTTTAAAAAAAGCACGACTTGTTTGTTTTACCTATTTAGAATATTCATTTTTTCTGGAACTGAGCATTTACATTTTAAGGCTTAAAGAATCACTACATGTGGAAATAAAAGCTTATTGGTTCAAACAAAATCAAGCATTTCTAAAACTTTCAAAAATATGCATTTTTGAATTGTTTTCTCCCCAACAATAGCATTTGCATTCACAAACAAGCTCTCGAAGGGAATGAGAGAATCGGAATCAACAGATCAAGGCCAACCAGGGTTAGCAAACCTTGTAAGTCATTATCATAAATGCTTGTCAGCAAGTACACATAAAAGAAGTTTGCCTGTCATCGCTTGGCTCTTAAAAGGGAGACATCTACACCAGTCTTCATTTCACCACAGCTGGCACCTCTGACCTCACCCAGCAAATGCAGACACGCTGACCACAGCAAAGGGAGAGGCAGAGCGGATCCAGTGTGGAATTGTGCAGGGTGCAAATAGTATCCAAGTGTTATTATTTACTGAACCCCCATCTGCCAAGAAAGTCCAAGTGATTACACACAATATGCACTCTCCTGGACATACATGTGGCCTCTCCTCCCTTGTCTATCCCAAATTATTTTCCTCTTCAATAAATGAACTCTATGTTACATATAGAAAGTGATCCAGCTGCTGTTTAAAACACATAGTCCTTGCAAAATGAGAATGCTAAATGATTTCCATACAATTAGCATGCATGCATGCACATACCCTTACACGCACAGAAATGTCACACAAAGAAGGAGGGGCCTAGAACTGGAAAAGGACTTTTGTACCAAGAATGGCCTTGATTTTTCATGATGGGTTTTTTTTTTCTTTCAACCTAAGCCTATGAATGCATAATGAATTATACAAAATATTTGGTTATGTGTATAGTATGTAGAAACATTAGATGGCATCTTTCCATTCAAAGAGATATCTCTACCATTGAGAAGACTCCCTTCCCCGAGAATGAACAACACAGGACTGAGCTTTATTTTTAATACATTAACTCAGTCCCATGCTGTGGTGAAGTAAACGTTCTGAATGTGGCTCTTCTATCCACTCTCTATGACTTCTACCAAATGACTGGGTGGGCCTAGGCCAACAGGGCGTGTGGGTCAGTTCTACTTAGCGCTCTCCAGGCTTTAAGCATGAGTCATCTCAGAAGCAGGAACTGCTGCTCACTGGGACGTGGGCAAGTTGAAGCCGTCCGCTGCACCTCAGGAGAAAGAGGGGACTTTCTACTCCTGTGAAGAGTTCCAACCCGGGAACTCACAGGGGCAGTTCTACCCTGCACTTAGCTAGGACTCAGTAACAGGAGTGTTCTGGGGCTTTGGTTTGGTGCGCATAGACAGAGGAGGTCAGACATGGCCTCCAGGCTGTTTCATGCATTAAGAAAAAAAACCCACTTCCAGTGATTCGATTCTGACTCTGTCCCATAGGAGAGAATAGAACTTCGGATTTCTGAGGCTATAAATCTTTACCAGACCTGAAAGCCTCATCTTTTTCTCTCAGTTGGTAGTTTTGAACTTCGAAATATGTCCCACTATACCACCAACCAATTTATGATGGATGAATTCTTCATCTAAAATGGACTATTCAGATTCATTTTTCCAATAATTTGGAATTAGGACAAAGATTGAGTGGCTGGACATTAGTGTATTTCAACATGCAACATGTTTCAGGGGGGAAAGGACCCCAAATTCAAATATATCACATGGAGACATCTTTCGGTCTTAAATAGAACGAAGACAAACAGCCAAGACCAATCATCCAGATGAGGGACACCATCAACATGAGGGCATAAAGGATTCACTGTCACATGGTAATGAAATAGAGCATGGAAAACAAAGAAAAGTGATACAAATTCATGACTGGCAGCAGATCAATTCATCACATCACCCAGAGCAGTCCACACAAGAGGGAAAGGGGCCTTGAGTGGGATTTGTACACTACTGCAAGTTAGAGAAGTTTACAGGATTGGTTCTGGGGACCTCCTACCACATTGCTGTGGTATTACTCGTGACTTGTGGCCCTGGTGTCCCAACTTCCATTAACAGCACACCCGGGCAATCCCCTCAGGGTGAAACTGCCCCTCCCTGGGCTGACTAGGGAAAGGAGGATTATCTGTTTTAAAACACATTTTGCTTAGAGCAGTGGTTCTCAACTTGTGGGTCATAACTTCTTTGGAGGTCAAACGGCCCTTTCACAGGAGTCGTCTGATTCATAATGGTAGCAAAATTACAGTTATGAAGTAGCAACAAAAATAATTTTATGGTTGGGGGGTCACCACAACATGAGGAGCTGTATTAAAGGGTCGCGGCATTAGGAAGGCTGAGAACCACTGGTTTAGAGGCAAAGCTTTCTGCATTACTGGCTAATGGTCAGAATGAACTCAATGGAAGCTAAATTTTCAAAACTAAAAATACAGTGGGTTCCCATTGTAAAACAAAGCACTCCCCAGAGCAAGTGCATATAATAGATATGCTCTAATAGATACTTAAGCACTCTTGTGCAGCCACATTTTATTAAGTGGGCAAAGAAAGAAAGCTATACCACAATATAAAGTCCTTACAATTTTAAAAAATAAATCAATTATCTTGGATAAAATGAAAGTACTCAGAGCACTGGACAAAATCTACGTTGAACTATATCAAATTTGCAGCTAAAGGAGACCTGAAGGCTTCGTGGACAATGCACTGAGCAGCTAACCACATGACCAGTGGTCTAACCCCGCAGTCCCTCCTCTGGAGAGAGATGAGGCTGTTCGCTCACATAATGATTTAAAGTTTTGGAAATCCAAAGGGAAAGTTCGACTCTGCCCCATAGAATCTCCAAGAGTCAGTCAGAATCGACTCAATGCAGTAAATTTCATTTGGTTTTATTTTCCAGCTAAGAAGCTCTGTTTGTGAAATGGGCTATACATTGGTTAGTTAATCATCAGGTTGATGAGGAAGATAAGGAGTAAAGGTGGGTGGGAAAGAAAAAAGAAGACAACCTAACCACATACGTGTTTTGATGTTACGAACTATGCAACTATATATAGTATGTTTTTCATTGTATGTGTTCTATTCCAACATTAAAAGAAGGTTTTACAAAATGAATAAAATGTTTAAAAAGAGAGATAACAGAAGGGTTACAGCCTTAAATCCCTCCAGATTCCTTACCCAGCAGACCTAAACACTGGTCTGAGTGCTTATAAAATGAAGAAACGTAAAATTGAAACTGACATAATTTTTTTTGTGATGCACAGGCTAGTTTCAAATCAACAAAACAAAACAAAGATGTATACTTTCCAACACCCTGAGGAACAGTTCCACTCTGACTGATAGCATCTCAGTGAGTCTAGCCCAATTAGAAAGCAGTGGGTTTGATATGTGGGGTACCAAATAATTAATTTCTCTTGATTCCTGGACTCTGAAACAGATGTTTCAGATTTAAGGAAAGTCCAGTGACACTAAGGCAGAGAAGCTAGACTGGCAGAGTGAAAAGACAATGTCCCTTAAAGCAACATGGTTCTAGGTGAGCCTCCCCACCCCTCTTCAAGGATGTGCGACCTTAAGCAAATTGCTTTCTCATTCTGCCTTCCAGCTCCCATCTTTAAACAAACAAACAAAACCAGGGCAAATGACTCAGAATGAGTAGTAAATAAAGTGAGAGAGTATTTTTCATTTAGCATGGATAACATCGTGTCCATTGTAAGTGAAAATAGCTCAGAACTTCTTTCCTTTACACTCACACTGGAGCTTTACTTAGGATTTTAGATTAATACACAATCAGGTTAAGAAGGTTGGGTGGTAGTGACAGAGGTCCCCACATGTTAATGTTTCCTAATTGACTATTCCCAAAGGTCCCAGAGGTCTTTCAGTACTATTAACACTGTAAGAAGAACCGTTTTATTCATTCTAGAATCAATTTCCATTATGTACCTGTCTAGAATATCCTATATAGCAATAATAAATGCCAGCTATTGATCATTAACTAGTTAGTAATCAGCTAACTTATTACATTTAATATCCACTATAATCCCCTGATTTAGTCTTTCTTATTCTCTATTCTTACTTCAGCTTCACTTTTTTTTCTTTTATAGCATTCTTTTATTAAGGAACATTGATAGCTCAGAGGTTAAAGCACTCAGCTGCTAACAGAAGGTGGTTACTTTGAACCCACAGTTGCTACAGGGGAAGAAGATTTTATAATCTGCTTCTCTAAAGATATACAAGGGGAAGAAGCACACCAGCCTGTAAGATGACAAGG
>NW_022104341.1:51660250-51672119 GCF_000313985.2 Echinops telfairi
AGAAAGCCTGCAACGAGATGGATAGACACAGGGGCTGCAATGATGGGCCCAAAGATGACAAAACAGGATCTGGAGCTCAGTGCAGCGTTGTATTCTGCTCTAACCAAGGGTCGCTTTGATTGAGCAAGAGCCTACCCAATGGCAGCTAACAGCAATGTGTATCCAGGTTTTAATCATTTTCTGGTCTACACATTTCAGGGCAGTGAATTATTTAATGTGGCTCTTCTCGTCAAAGTCTCTAACTCCTGCCAAACGACTGTTTTCTGCATGGATCTGGTCAAAGGTGGAGGAAGATAAGGACAGAATTCACCTGTAATTGCAAGTAGAATTCACTGGGGTGCCATCTTCCATTGCCAGCACTCTGAGAAGCAGGAGGCACGAATCTCATTACCAGCGAGAGCCAAGAGTGGAGCTAGCTAGTTCTTTGGACCTGAGATCCCTGTACTGTGAGCGAGCCTTCTGGATCCAGAATACAGATATATCGTTAGAAGGGCAGTAGAAGAATCAGGAGGCAGAGTATTGAGCAGAGTAATGTACTTCCAAACCAATAAAGCAAGTAAAACTGAGTGCTTTTGTGTGAGAGGCTGTCTTGCAGAGTGTGCTGCCTCTGGGCACTTAAAAGGGGTAAGGGGGCTTGCTGACCCCGGGATGTAATATTCTCTCATATTACATAACATTCCTATTAATAACTCTACTCTTTTCACTAGGAGAACCATCAGACACAGTAGAAACTTACTTGGTCACATTTTATTTTTCAGTATTCTTCCTTGTTCTACATCATACATGGAAATGTCTCTTATTCTCAATCATGTTCTAGTCATTATCAATAATAGTTTTGCAATTTGTTGATACTGTTATTACTGATATTGTGAGTGCCACCTAGTCCATTCATAGTTACCCTATGCACAATAGAATGAAACACTCCCCTGTCCTGGGCAACCCTTACATGGGTCGATTCATTTGTCCTGCATTCTTTGCCTTTTTTTTTTTTAATGTTCTTGTACTTTGCCAAGCATAGTGTCCTTTTCTAGTGGTCTGTCTAGATAACATGACAAAAGTACATGAGACAAAGTCTTCCTTTGTTTCTTCTTTGTTTCTAAGGAGCATTCTGCAGTACTTCTTCCAGGAGAGACTTGTCAATTATTTTGCCAGTCCATGGTACTTTTAATATTCTTCATTAGTGCCATAATTCCAATGCGTTGATTCTTATTCAGCCGTCCTTATTCAGTGTCCAACTTTCACATGCATATAAGGCAGCAGAAAATACCGTGGTTTGAGTCAGGCATACTTTAATCTTCAAAGTAACATTTTTGCCCTTCAACCCTTTAAAGAAGTTTGGTGTACCAGATTTACCCTATGCAATATATCATTTTATTACTTCACTGGTGCTGCCATGAGCCTTGAATGTGGATCAAAACAAGATGAAATCATTGAGAAATCAAATTTTTCTCTGTTTATCATAGTCTTCTTTATTGATCCAGTTTTGAGAAATTTAGTTTGCATTAAGTTTTAATCCATAATGAAAGCTACAACCCCTGATCTTCACCAGTAGGTACTTCAAGTCTTCCTTACTTTCAGCAAGCAAGTTCATGTCATCTCATGTCACCAGTTGCTAATAAGTCTTCTTCCAATCCAGATGTTGTCTTACTCATCATACAAGTCTAGCTTCTCTGGTTATTAGCGCAACATACAGTTTGAATAAATATGGTGAGTGGATAAAACCTTGATGCACACCTTTCATGATTTTAAGCCATGCGGTATTTCCTTCTGCTGCTCAAATGACCGCCTCTTGATCCTTGTACAGGTTTCATATGAGCACAATGAGGTATATTGGAATTCCCATTTTTCCTAAAGTGTTCTATAGTTTGTTATGATCCACATAGGCCAATGTATTTTCATGACCAATAAAACACAAGTAAATATCTTTCTGCTGTGCTCAGCTGGCAGCTAAGATCCATCTGACATCAACAATGACCTATCTTATTCCACCTCTTCTAAATCAACCTAGAATATCTAGCAGCTCCCTGTTGATGTACTATTCTTGAATGATCTTCAGCTAAATTTTACTTGCATGTAATATTAGTGATATTGTTCAATAATTTTCTCATTCTGTGGGAGCACTTCTCTTTGAAATAGTTAAAATGTGGATTTCTTCCAGTCAATTGGCCAGTTAGCTGTCTTTCAAATGTCTTGGCATAGATGCATGAGCAGTTCTAGTACTTTATCAACTTATTGAAACATATTAATTGGTATCTTTTGTCTCTGGTCTAGGAGACTCATGTCCTAGAATTTATGAACCTTTAGCACTCTACCAAGAATTCTGGTACTGTAGTGGGTGAAGGGTTAATGATCCAAAAGTCATTAATTTGAACCCACCACCTGCTTTTCAGGAAAAAGAAAGAATTTGTGCCCATAAAGATTTACAGCATCAGTAACTCTGTGGAGCAGTTTTAGTCTGTCTTATAGGGTCACTCTAAATTAAAATGGACAGTAGCAATGAGTTTGTTTTGGCAATCAATCTTGCAAGTGATGGAAAATATCATATACTTCACAGTTTTTGACACTAATAATCTTTAAATATACTTTTATTTTGTTTTGCTCTCTAGATTATGTAGATCTTTCTAATTATTGGTTTAAAATTGTATCTGAGATAATAACAATTGTAAGAGTAAACTTTATTCACCACAAACTTCATAAACTTTAATTTATTAAATCTTTGTAATCCTTCTATTAGCCCCTATAAATTATAGGCCAAGGTGTAGCACCTGCTATTAAAAACAACTCCTAGCAATAAACTAACTGCTAGTTTCTATTCTATCATCACTTCCTTCAAGCTTCATCTGTTACCCTGGTTATAGTTAATTTTCTAACTGTGTTCATTGAATCGCTTTCAATTTATTAGAAATGGATAGTGCTCTGTGTTAGTTTTTGTTTTTCCTTTGCTGGGTTTTTTTTTACTAAAGTATAGTCTCTATTGTCTTATTTCCTGTTTTACAGTTCCTTCTGTTAATATCACATGACTATTCATTGAAATACTTGGCCTTCAGATGTTTTAAGTATTCAGAAAGTCAAAATAGAGACTGATTTCTGCCTACAACGTGAGTGATTGATCAAGTCAACAACATTTATATTCCAAGATGTGTTATGATGTAACTTTTGTTCCTCCATTTCTTTTTATTCTGTTCCTGAATTCTAGTAAAATATCTCAAAACATTCTGAAATATGTTTTAAATGGAATTCATTTGGATATGCTAATCAGTATGGAATGATTCATATGAGCATGTATAAGACATTCTCCTTATGGTATCCCCAGTGTAATAAACCATGATACACATTGCAATAAACTGTGACTGGAGCTATTGGGTAAAAATTGGACTGCAAACCTCAAGTTCAGCAGTTGAAACCCACCACCTTTGAGAGGAAGTTGAAGATCTCTTCTTGCTTAAAGTTCAGAGTCTCCAAAGGATCTTTATGAGTCAAAATCAACTTGATGGCAGTGGATTTGGTTTTTTGGTTAAGTGGCTACACTGGAACTTCCCTAAAGCTGGACATGAGTACAAACACTATGAAAGGAGCTACAAAGCAATTTTATGTTCTACTTTATTTTGTTTTCTTTGGTTTTTGTACCTTTGTCCTACTGTCCCACCCCACTCTTCCAAGAACACACACTCCCCTGCAGGCAAACCGCGCAGGCCTTTAGATCGGGAATCACACACCCCAACAAGGGATTGTCTTTTCCTCTGAGTACACAGCCCCTCTCACTGTCCTACTGCCAGACATCAGAACCCCAGCACCCACGCCCAGCCACACTACTGTCTTTTGTTGCTCCTTTTCTGCACATCCATATGTTTTGTTTTCTCCTTTTCTTTTTATTTCTTTTTAAAATCTTCTTCCCCTTCTTTCGTTTTCCTCTATTCCCCTTTGCTCTTTTCTTTTTAAATTGTACTTGTCCTTATAAACTTACCCTGTTTCCCCCAAAATAAGACAGTCTTATATTAATTTTTGCTCCCAAATATGCACTAGGTCTTATTTTCAGGGATGTCTTATTTTTCCATGAAGAAAAATACAGTATACATTTATTGTTGAATAATAAAAAAGGAAATTTATTACCTGTATATGATACAGCAGTAGTTGTCATCACAAACCAACATAACCAGACAAACTGTGAATCCTACAGTATCAAGAATTTCTAGTTACTACCATTATTCCCATGTACAACAATCTATGGTACATTTACTCATTTATTCAATGACAGTCATGTCATCATTTTCTGGAACATCATCATAACAATCAAAACCCTTATTTTGGGGAGGTCTTATTTTCAGGGGGATGCCTTATCTTTCAGCGAGAGGCAAAACTTTCAGTAGGCCTATTTTCGGGGGATGTCTTACTTTCGGGGAAACAGGGTATATACGTAAATCCTCTACTTCTGGTTTGAATATTTGCTTACACTTTCCCCTTACCTAACCCATTATATCTATTTCTGCTCACTCTCTTTTTCTCATGAAATATACTTTCATGAAACATAGTAATTCTGACTGCCCCTCTAAAAATAATTTTCCTGTTATTTCTACAAATCTGTTGGCCCAAGCAGACAGCCGCTTGTTACTACTATTATTGCTTTGATCTTCTATCTTTACCCCTCTTTCTCATGTCTGTGCTCTTTTCTCCATGTTACCATCAAAAAAAAATTTTTTTGCTCCTTTCATAAATATCCCTCATCAGGAGATAAAGCCAAATGCCACCATACGACCCAGCAGCTCACACATCACCATCAGCTGCATGTGATGCCAAAGCAACAGGGGTCAACAGCAGTACACTCGAAAATCAAGGAAAACAAACAGCAAATGAAACTCGTCCAATGAGAAAATTGAGACAAACTTAAGCAACCTATTGCAGGGCATATACAGATTAACAAATATAATAAAGGAAGTACTTTGGGACCATTTAAAAGTAAACACTTTTGAGCATCAATAGACTTCACCAAAAGAGTAAAATGAAAGATTGGGAGGCGGGGAGGGATCTTTAGCAAAGACACAATGAACAACGTACTAATTACTAAAAATCAATGAGGTGGAGAACCTGCCTCATGCCCATGAACCACAAACCACCTCCTTCATATGGAAACATGTTGAACGAAAGGGTCCTTTCTTCTTGAACCCAGATGCTAGACCTGAAAGCAAAGTGCATAAAGGTTTTTGCTTGCTTGCTTGTTTATTTGTTTCTTTTCCTTTCAGAGGAAAGCAAAGCTCAGCAATACATACTGAGCCTTTCTGACTCCCCCACCCTCAGCCCCCACCATTGGCTGCAGACAGCTTCGCTTTGAGTGTTCCAACCCCCCTCCTCTGGTGGGAACCGATCCCAAGCCCTGTCCCAACCCAGCATGCTAAAACCCTTACCTTGCTGGGCCCTGGAAAAGTTATGTGGAGGATGGACTGCCTGGAAAACTTAGCATGGATACCCTCTCTGTCCAAGTCACCAAATTTGTCACTTTATTAGATCTCCAGCCGCCCTCAGCACTCCTCGCCCATACCTGCCTCCCTCCTACACCTGGCAGACAGATTCTTGTCCATTCAAGCCAAAGAAGTGGTAGCGCTCACCCAAACTGGGGGCATCTCTTTGGTTTCGTATTTTATGTTTGTACTACTTGTATGTTCTTGTGAAGTGATCTGGATCTCTTTTGGTTCCCATCGCCTCTCTATGCAGTCACAACCCCATGCAGCTTTGTGAGCCTCCCCGGCAGACATGTGCAGACCACACTCAGCCTGGCCAGAATCTTTCATTTTAGAACTCACCAATCTCTCCTGCCTGGACCACGAAGGTTTTAGCTCTCACCCAAACCAGGAGCATTAGCTTTGCTCCTCACGCTTACATTCTACTTCTCTTTGATTAGAAATGCATCTCTGGCCCTTTGGCTCCCACTGCTTCTCTTCCCAAGGCAACAACCCCTTGCAGCTGAGTGTGACCCTCAGGTAGACACAGACAGACCCAAGCAGATGACATCCACCCAGCCAGATGTCTTTCCTGTTGAACTCATCGGTAATCCCCACCCTTGAAACTAACTAGTATCCCTAGTTAGAGGGCACACACCTGACCCCAGCAAGAACAGGGCCATACAAACCCACACAGCCTAGCTCCCCACATCACCAGCACGTGGGAATCCTGTATGGACAGCAGATTCTTGTAAAAAGCTGGCATAGAATCCCTCATAGGATGAGCAAATTCAGGCACCTGAAGTTTGAGGATACAGAAGTACCCATTTGCATACCCCCATAGCAACAGAACCCCTTAACCTCACCCAATCCACACATCTGTTCTTGAGCTTCTTTCACTGCCATCGAGTTAATTCTGACTCATACCAACTTACAGAACAGGGTGGAAGTGCCCCTGTGAGTTTCTTAGACTGCTCCTTTCAGGAGTAGAAAGCCTCATCTTTCTCTCATGGTGTGTATGATGGTTTGAAATAGCTAACCTAACAGTTACCAGTCTAATTCATAACCCACTAAGCCACAGGGGTTCCATTATTCATTTATTTGTTTGCTTCTAGGCTTTTGAACTCTACTTGTATTTTAATGTAAGCGCATCTACATCCCTCATGGTCTCCCAAGGCTCCACCCCTTGGTGTCGCTGTGTGCCTCTGAGGCAGACACAGTTAAACTGTACCCATCCCTGCCTATAGCACCTCTGACCCCCTCAATTAGAACAATAGCACCACCGCCCCCAGGCCAGGGTTAAATCAGTTGGTTCATTGGTCCAGACCCACATACCCAACTGGGATGACTCTTGCCAGCTTCTCATCACCCTCCTTAATACCGAGGAAAGGAGGCATAACACCCTTGAAACTCGAAAGTACCTACAAACCCTTGCCATCCCAGGGCCCCCTCGATACCACACAGTAGGCAGCCCAAGTGTACCTAGATGCCCAGCCCAACTGGGGCTTATGTACTTCAAAGGGGCAGGCAGGCTGCCCTGACCCAGTGTCAGCAGCCCTTTTGCGGGGGTCAAGCTCACAAGGTGAGGTAGTTAGTTTACTGTGCCAACCTGGCCAATAAACACATGTGGGGCTAATTGAAGGGCGGAGGGATAAATGGCTCTGTGAGCCTCGCCTTTGAGTTCTCGGGTCTCTTGTTTTCTGATGGTAAAACCAGGGTGCAGCTGCCTTAGCCAGTTCCCTGCTTCAGCTTGCAAGGCTCACTTCCTGCAAGACATCACTGAGGAGAAGCCACGTGGACCTACCCCGATGCAGCCCTGGGTGCTGGAGCAGCCATGTGGAGACCCCTGCCAGTGCTGAGATGCTTATACATTCACTGACTCAACTTTGTGGATTGGTGTCAGACATATGGGTTAATGGGTTAATGCTAGACATGTGGGCTTGGGCAGCACTGGGTTGGGATGTTTTCTTGAGGCGCATTTAACTTTTATATAAAACTCTCTCTTATACATGAGTTTCTGTGGATTTGTTTCTCTACAGTACCCAGATTAATACACAAGGCGAATGTCCATGAACATGTCTCATCCAGCCACAGTACTCTAGAAGCCCAGGGTGCTCCTATGAATGGCTCTGTGAGGCATATCACACCTACACCCCAATAGACCCGGAAGCTCCAAATGTTCAGCTCACTGTCTACTCTGCATTTGTGGCCCAGTGGGCCCACAACATTGGACAACAACTGCAGCATCTGGAAGGTTTTCCTGGTATGGGTTAGCCGCCAATAAGGTGTTCAAAAACTGGGACAAGGAGGCTGCAATAAAGTCCATAGAAGAGCCAGGTGAGGTGCCTCGGGTGAGGCAGCGCATTGGGTTGCTAATTCCATTTGTCCTGAACTTTTGGAGGTCTATTCATATAATTCTAATTATTTATGCAAATTTCAGGAGGTTTTTAGAGAAAAGTCCTAGCTCAAAATGTTAAAATGTATACTGTAACTTTAAGGACTTAACGAAGTGCTCCTGGTGGTGGGGGTGGGGAATGATAATACTAAACAAAATATACAATGAACACAGAGAACAAAGAATGGTTGAGAGGCCTTTAAATATGAGGAGAATCTGACTTATGCTGGGTTCTCTAGATAAGGAAAACAAGAACACTTATAAATGTATATAAGTGGAGAAGTTTATAATGAGAAATGAATTTATACCAGGAAAGCAGCCCACACAGCTGCAGAGAGAGCCTGGTCTGACTCACTTGTGTGGGTCAGTTATGCTGAATGTCTTTACGACTCACGTTGCTACTGGACTTGTGATTCTGGTTATCTGAAACACAGTACCACTTATACTGGGTGTGGTTGTAGAGCAGTGGCTCTCAACCTTCCTCATGCTGTGACCCTTTCATGCAGTTCCTCGTGTTGTGGTGACCCCCAACCATAACACTATTTTCATTACTACTTCATAAGTGTAATTTTGCTACTGTTAGGAATCATAATGTAAATTTATGATATGCAGGATGTATTTTCATTGTTACATATTGCACATAATTAAAGCATAGTGATTAACCACAAAGCAATATGTAATTATAAATTGTGAAATATTTATTTCCAATGACAAATCAATGAAATGTTGTCTTGAAGCATGGTGCAGCATGGCTTACAGTCTTCCGCCAGGTACCCATATGTGGGTGTAATATGCATGTAGGCGGACCCACCTGGAGACAATAGAGGAGTGGTGTCTCGGTTCCTAAGACTATCAGAAAAATGTGTTTTCTGATGATCCTAGGGATGATCCCTGTGAAAGGGTCATTCGACCCCCAAAGGGGTCGCGACCCACAAATTGAGAACCACTGTTTTAGAGCAAACACAGCTTTCTGGAGACCATTGCATTGTCACCCAGCTGATGCTGTAATTGAACCTGTACAAGCCTTGTGTGAGGGTAAGTTAAAAAGTATTACTACTAGGTCACATATATGAGTTTATTCCAAACAAAATGTATTTAAACAGTCTCAGTGATATGAAAATGGCAGAATACAAGTTCTCTCAATAATAACCTTGTTTTAGTCCCCTTAGGATGCTTTCCAAAAACAAAAATAAGATACCTGTTGTGCCATGAGGGGTGGGATAGGGAGCGGGGCGGGGAAACTATTTTCAGATCAGGGCTAATATCAAATTTTTAACTGTCAAGTGAACATCTTCACAGATCATTGAAGCTTTGCATCAAGTTTATAGGAATGTTCCCACACATTAAAAAAGCTTTTAGATGGACCTAGTTTTATAAGGAAGGTCGAGAAGACCTCAACCTGAATGAGTAAAGAAACTGTAGCTGACATCTAGAAATTGGAAGGAGATAATCATAGAATTACTAATTATGCTTTAGCTACTGAAGCTCCGATATCACAGAGTTCAACATTTTTCAATTTTAAGCACACATCTTGACCTTAGCAAGCTTTTGCCTGGATGGATGCCAAAAGTATTTTATGAAGGTTAACTTGCTCAAAAAGTTGAACTTTCCATCAATATTTTAAGTGAAATCTAAGTTAGTGAATATGCTCATACCTGGGGGGAAATCTTGGATTCATAGATAAAATGCAGAGAGCAAGGTCTTATCTAAATACGAGCTTCCGAGGGCACCTATCAGGCCACTTCACCTCTGGAAGCTTTGGTGACTATTATTTGGAGATCTCAAAGCGGTAATCTTGATGGATTTCCTGAAAGGACATAGGATGATCACGGGGACTTATAAAAAAAGTGGTCAGAAAATTGAAGACTAAAAAGTTCAGGAAACTTGTGAAGAGGAGTTTCTTTTTCTCTATCACAACAACCACCAGTTAAGTTTTAGAGGATAGCAAGAGCTGACTTAAGAGAATTTTATTGGGAAGCTTTATATCACTCATCCTGCAAGCTGGATCTTGCCCTTTCAGACTTCTGTTTGTTCCCTAAACTCAATGAACATAGAAAAGTAACACAATGTGGGTTCCTTTAACATACCGAAACTGCCATCTTGCCAAGTGTAAATCAAAGAGCACGGAATTGTTTGGGGGAAGGGATAAAGGGATTGAAACACTGTCTTCAGAAGTTTGTAGATTTACATGGAGGATGTGTCAAGAAATAATAAGTTCACATTCAGATATTTTAGTTGAATGTATTTGTCTGATTTTTTAGAAATACTTTTTGACTTATGCCCATATATATGAAAATAAAGCAATAGAGAGTATACATGCTAACACAGATAAATTTAATTTTGATCTATGCATTTGTTAACAAAGTGAAGAGATAACCCCTGTGGGGAGAAACATAGGGAAATTGACATCCAGAACATATAAATTAAGCTAGTTAATAACAGATAAACAAAAGTTTATTTATAATGACATTTTTATGCAACCAACTGTTGGTTTCCAATTTTTCTTTCACCCCTAATTGACTTTCAATGTTCCTTAATCAATAATCCTTTCTCCCTGCAATCTATCCCTATAACCAGTCAAAAACAACTTAATAACAAATAGCAAAACAAGCCAACTAAAAATTAGACTAAAGGCATAAATAGAGATTTCATCAAAGAAGAAACGCAAATGGCCAACATCAAAAGGTTGACAAAGTCATCAGTCATTGATGTTGTTACGTGTATGTTGTTACGTGACCATATGTATGTAGAATAGAACTATGGCACATGTTTCTCAGGAATGTAACCTTTCAGAATAGGATTATCAGGTCTGTCTTCCAAGATGCCTTTAGATGGGTCAGAACTGTCAACCTTCCTGCTAATAATTCAAGGTTTAACTGTTTAAGCCTATCAGAAATGATCTCATTATTCATTAAGGAAAATCAGATAAAAGTCAAATTAAGATATTACTTCACCTTTCTAAGATGGCGATGATGAAAAAACAAACAAAACAAAATTTAAAAAAAGAGAAAGCTACAGGTTTGGAGAGAACATGGACAGTTTGAAAATATTATCAATTGGTATTAGGATCCTAAAACAGTACAATCACTGCAGAAAACAGTTTTTTCAAAAAGTTGGGGGGGCGGAATACCAGATGACCCAGCAATGTCATTTCCAGGTGTGGTAGTTATATAATCCGTTGTCAATTTGAGAGGATTAAGAGCAAAGGGGTGGAATCTAGCCTGTCAATCAGGTCATAGATTGATGACTTCATTTAGAGGCGCTAAGGAGATAAATAGCTCTGGAGCTGAAGAAGCCATGTGGAGACCCCTGCCAGCACTGAGATGCATATACCACCACTGGATCCACAAGACTTTCCACCCACCAGCCTGTGATCATCCTACATTCAACATCATTGCATGTGTTTCATAAGTCTGAAGATGACTGTATAGATTGGTATCAGACATGTGGACTAATATCGGACTTATGGACTTGATCTGGATTGGGCTGGGATATTTTCTCAGTATTCAATTGCTCTTGTACATAAACTCTTTCTTATACATATATGAGTGTCTATGAATTTGTTTCTCTAGTCCACCTGAACTAACACACCAGGTATCTACACAAAAATTTCAAAATCAAGAGCACAGTAATATATGTGCACATGAAAATTCATGTTTGCAATAACCCAAAGGTGAAAAAAATTAAATGTATACATAAACAAAATGAGATACAAACATTGGAATATGACTGTACCATAAAATAAATGAAGTCTTCATATGTACCACAATATATATAAACCTTGAAATCATTAAGCTGATTGAAATGTCAGTAAAAATAATAACAAATATTGAATGTCACCATCTATGTAAAATATTTTGAATAGACAAATATTTTGTGAGTGGTTACAGGAATTGATTGAAGGAATAAAGACAGAGTTACTGCTTAGGATACATTGTAAGTCTAGAGTGAAGGAAAAAATTAGAAACCAATACAGTGAACCCTCGCCACTTCACGCTTCGTCTTCCGCGGCTTCACTCTATCGCGGTTTTTGCGTAACAGC
>NW_022104341.1:51673575-51678441 GCF_000313985.2 Echinops telfairi
GAATCCTACTTTGCAGAATTTCATTTATCACGGTAGGGTCTAGAACCGATTAACCGCGATAAACGAGGGTTCACTGTAGTTAGTTACATAACATGAACAGTAATATGTCATTGAATTATATATGTAAACATTGTTTGAATGGCAAAGGTTTATAGATGTATGCATATATATATATATACACACACACACATACATATGTTATATATCCATTAAAATATTACATTAAAATATCAGTAATGTTTTGCCAGAATTGTGATCCTGATAGTCATAACTAAACACTTATTTTAACCTACATATATGTTAAATTTTTAAAGTATAAGGCAAAATAGTTTCTATGGAAAATTCTAGCTGTATTTCTCCCAAGATAAATTAATTTATTCTTCTGGTAGTCTATGGCTTATTCACTCTTTTCTAAAACACCACAATTCATAGTCACCAATTCTTTGATCTTCATCTTTCATATGCATATGAGAAGATTGAAAATACCATGATTTGCTTCAGGAGTACCTTAGTACTCAAAGTAACAGGTTTTTCTTCCTTTAAGACTTTGAAAAGGTCTTTTGGTACATATTTGCCTAATGTAATATTTCATTTGATTTCTTTTTCTTAATAAAATATTAGTGTGTTTTCAATTAAAGTTTATACAGTAGATTAGGTTTTCATTTAAGAATTTCTTTTTCTTTTTTATTGGGTGTTCTTACAGCTCTTTTAACATTCCATACATCACTAGCATATTTGTCTATATGTTGCCATCATCATTTTATACACATTTACTTTTCTTTTTGAGCCTTTGATATCAGTTCCTCTTTTTTCTCCCCCAATTCCCCTTGTGACCCCTTGATAAATTATATATTATTATCATTTGCATACCTTACACTGACTGCTGTCTCCCTTCACCCACATTTGTGCTGTTTGTCCCCTGGGGGTCAGGGGGTGGCGGTGGTGGTGGTGCAGTTTATTAATTGATCATTGTGATTGGTTCTCACTTCCGACCCTCCTCCCTCCACCTATCCAACTTGTCCAGCAACATTGGTTCCTTTTTTTTCTCAATCTAAAAGAAAAAGAGAGAGAGAGAACAAATTTAGAATCCGTTAAAAAAGAAAACAAATGATAAGATGTTAAATTTGAACCTAATTATGTCTGCAATAATTCACTTTCTGGTGTATTCTCTCTGTAGGAAGGGCTTTTCACAAGCCTGCTCAATTATCATTATTCAATAGAGGCCTGTTCCCTGTGTGGTCTCTGCATATAAATTTCAGGCCACCACTACCATCCATAGTCTTCTGTAAGCTGATATATGTGTAGTGGTTACACATAGGGCTGCTAACGCCAGGTTTACCAGTTCAAATCCACCAGTTGCTCTGCAGGTGAGCCTATCTACTTCCATAAATAGTTACAGCCTCAGCAACCAACAAGGGCAGTTCTGCCCTGTTCTAAAGGGTCACTATGAGTCAGAACTAACTCAGGGGTGGTGAGTTCGGTTTTGGAGATCATCAGGATTACCACTCTGGAATCTCAAAAAACTGTGATGGTAATCTTTTTGAGCTAACCTTTCTGCTTTAAATTTAACTGGCCCAGTTGATGCCCCTGGAAGTTATTATTTTGATTGCACTATTTTTTGAAGGCATCCTAACAAGAAATAAAGACAATTGTATTCATGGGAAAACATGCTGGCAGTCATCTACTGATGACAGAGACATTTTAAAGTATGTTTTGTTTGGAATAAAACAGGCATGCATAAACTGCATGCATTTGGCTGGGTTGACTAGAAAAACAAATCTAATGACACTCACCTATGCGTAAGAAAGAACTTTAATATTGAATGATGCAGGAAACATCCATAGAAGATGGAAAGAATACACAGAAATACTGTACCAAAAAGCTGACAATCCACCATTTCGGGAAGTATCATATGAGCAAGGATCAATAGTACCAAAAGGAGAATTTCAAGCTGTACTAAAGGCATTAGTCAACAACAGCAACACAAAAGGCTCCAGGAACTGATGAAAGACCAATTGAAATGTTTCAACAAGCTGAAGGGGCTCTGGAAGCACTCACTCTTCTATGCCAGAAAAATATAGCTACTTGGTGGGTCAACTGACAGGGAGAGGTGCCCATTCCAAAGAAAGATGACCCAACAGAAAGCTCATATTAAAGGACAATATCACTGATATCATGAGTAAAATTTTGCTGGAGATCACTCAACAATGGTTGCAGCAATACTTTAACAGGGTGCTGCTAGAGGTCAGATTCAGAAGAGGAATTGGAACAAGGGATATAATTGCTGGTGTCAGATGGATCTTGGCTCAAAGCAGAGAATACCAGAAAGATATTTACTTGTATTTTATTGACTATGTTGTGGCATTGGATTAAGTGGCTCATAAAAAATCATGAGTGACTTTGAGAAGAATGGGAATTCCAAAACAGTTAACTGTGCTCATTCAGAATTTGCACATGAACTAAGAGGGGGTTGTACACACAAACCAAGGGGAGACCGCCTGGTTTAGAATCAGGAAGGTATGTCAGGTTTATTACTCTCACCATACTAATTACATCTGTATGCTGAGCAAGTAATCAGAGAGACTGGGTTATATGAAGGAGAATGCAGCAGCAGGATTGAGGAAGTCTTATTAACAACTTTCAATATGCAGATGACACAATTTTGTTAGCTGAAAATGATGAAGAATTGAAGCTCTTGCTGATGAAGATCAAAAATTGCAGCCTTCAGTATGAATTATAATTCAATGTAAAGAAGACCAAAAACCTCACAACTAGACCAATAGGTAACAATGTGATACATGGAGAAAAGGTAGAAGTTGTCAGAGATTTTGTCTTGGATCCACAATCAGTGTTCATGGTAGCAGCTGTTGAAAGATCAAAAACTCATTGCATTAGGTAAATCTGCTGGACAAGACTTCCTTAGAATGTTGAAATGCAAGGATGTTACTTGGAGAACTGTGATCAGCCAGACCTAAGACATGGCATTTTTAATGGTCTCATATGCATATGAATGCTGGACATTAAACAAAAAAGACCAAAGAAGAAAGGGTGCTTTTAAATTGCTGCGCTGGAGAAGACTATTGAAAGTAACATGGCTGCTAAAAGGACAAACAGACTTGTCTTAGAAGAAGTATGGCCAGAGTCCTCCTTAGAGGCAAGATTGGTGAGACTTTTTGTCTCACATTCTTTGCACGTGTTGTCAGGAGAATCCAGTTCCTGGAGAAGGACATCATATTTGGTAAAGCAGAAAGGCAGTGACAAAGAGGAAGCCTCTTAAGGAGATGGGTTAACTCAGTTGCTGCTAGAATGGGCTGGAGCACAGGAGCAATTGTGAGGCTGACACAGGACAGGGTAGTCTTCTGTTCTGCTGTGCATACGATTCCTATGGGTCAGAATTAACTAGATGGCCCCCGACAACAAGACAACATAATAAAAACAAAATGACATGAGAGTATGTGTCACAAAATGATGTTTAAGTGAGTACATTGGATATTCTATGATATCTGTTTTGCCTTAAAAATTCTAGACTTGGCCCTTGACAATGAGCATGTGTCTCAGATCATAGAGCTACTTATAAAGATTCCTAACCATATAGAAAACATTCTTTTGAATAAGTGAATTCATGAGACCCAATAATAAACGTAAAGAGAAATTATTTGAGGATACAGTTGTCATAAATTGTAACTACCATCATGCTGACTTCATTCTGCAGGAAAGAGGATAATGGGAAACATTAGAAAATCAGCCAAAATCTTAAAAAAGTAGTTTTGACCTTCAAATTCCATGTGCTCCTACTCAAAAATATGAAAATAACCATTGCAATCCACATAAATGAGTCATTTGACAATGCAAATTGATTTCATAATCAAAGCATTTGGAGAAACAATAATAAAACTATTAGAAATCTTACTATTGTGTGGCCATAATCCTCTTCCTTCACAAAGGAGTCAGAAGTAAATATTATGAAGAATTCCTGAAAGCATCTAGGATTGTAAATTGTAAAATTATATCATCTTTAAATGATCATATGTGAATTTTATTTTTAAAATGCAATGAAAACTAAATATATAATGTATAAGTGTAGTTAGTTCCTCAGTTATAACTACAGAAATAAATATCATTTTGTTTGTTCCAAGTCCTCATCATTTAAATTCATCACATAGAAATTGTGGAGATGGAGTAAATATTATTTTGGCTGCAGTATTATCTCAAAGATAAAGCTGTTTGCACTGTTTTTTTCTTTAAACCAAATGATATTCTTTTAAATATTTTGCATTAAATGTTGTATAACAGAATGGTCACATATATTGCATGCACCAAAAAGGGTTATATGCCAGGAAAAAGAAAAATATTTATTTCCTACCAAAATCATAAGTCTAGGGAAACTCTAATTTGTTTAATCCTCTAAATCCAGCCTTGACCTTCTGTTCATTATTCATAATCTGTCCATGTGTACAAATTTACATCTCATGGACCAAATAACTTTCTCTTTTAATCTCCATTAAAAATGAATCACATGTCACTTGCATTAAATGAGGTATTAACAATAATGTTAAAAATAATTTTAATAAAAGAGAAACTAATTAACAAGGCACTTCATGCCCACTGTTTATATCCACAAGAAATGAGAGGTGAATGTAGAAATTATGCACAATAGTTAATCTTTTCTTTTAGCAAGCACCAACTTGACCTGAGACCAGGTAGCAGTCATCCACACCATTCAATTAATAAACATATCATGTTATAGTCCATAAATTATTCTAAGAATCTTACCATATTATTTCTATCCCTGTGCTTGGTAAAACCTGGAATGGAGCCCAAAGAAAGAGATCTGATCTCCCAACACTTAAATAGAAACAAAACTAA
>NW_022104341.1:51678541-51679905 GCF_000313985.2 Echinops telfairi
TGCACAATAGTTAATCTTTTCTTTTAGCAAGCACCAACTTGACCTGAGACCAGGTAGCAGTCATCCACACCATTCAATTAATAAACATATCATGTTATAGTCCATAAATTATTCTAAGAATCTTACCATATTATTTCTATCCCTGTGCTTGGTAAAACCTGGAATGGAGCCCAAAGAAAGAGATCTGATCTCCCAACACTTAAATAGAAACAAAACTAAGAACGTGCTACCATCCAGTCAGTGCTTGCTGTCTCAGAGAGACCACCTGTGGGTCTGAGACCATAGCTGTTCAGGGAAGTAAAAAGTCCGGTCTTTCTCCTGCTGAGCTGCTGTTGGTTTCAAACGGCCAGCCATGAGGATTGCAGCTGCATTTGTAGCCACTACAAACAACACCAGGGCTCCTCTTCCAACTCCTAGCTAAAATACGCCAATAATTGAAGCACCTAAGAACAAAAATTAAAATTTAGTTGCATCCATAAGATAATTTGCTAACCCTATGGTTTTTTTTTACTAAACATAGTCATCATCACAATTTAAGTTGCCATCAAGTTTAAAAAAAAAAACTGGTTAATATAAACAATCCACAATTGTAATTGAAGCACAGAAAAACAGAATGGCAGAATTGGCATTTCAATATTAGTATATTAACTTAGTCTGGTTGTTTTGAAATATTTGATGGTTCAAAGGAGTCATAATTAAAAATATTCATTATACTCAGTGTTGTACAGAATCATCAAGTTGAGTTTTTCTTAGTTTTATAAGGCTTAGTTATTCTGGATTTGAAAGCCAATCAATGTAGTCATGATACTAAGAGATTAAAAAAAGAAAAAAACTACATATTAATTGATGAAGAAACAACACTTGTAAAAATTTAACACCTATGTATTTATGCTAAAAATGCTCAGAAAACTAGGAATATAGACAAACTTCCTCATGTTGAGAAGGAACATCTCCAGAAAACTCTAGCTAGCATCTCTGATGATGATGAAAGACATTAAGCGTACATTTTCCCCCAAAGACCAGGAAGTAGCAAGACATCCATATTTACTACTGCTAGTAAATATAGTATTTACTAGAAGTTCAAGTCATCCTATTACAGCAGGAATAATGTGGAGGGAGTAAAAGGTATATAGATTGAACATAAATAAATAAAACTGATGGCATGAAGGTTGGGGTAGGAAATTTCAAGAGATATACAAACATTTTCTAGAAGTGAATTGAGTCAATAATATCTTTTTTTAAATGTTTATTGATTTTCTATATAATAGCAAGAAAGGCATGCAAACAGATATTAAATACAACCGAGTCTTACTTATCAAGATAGCTAAATTCCAAAAATTAGGCCATTATGCAAAAATAGAGGG
>NW_022104341.1:51680614-51682508 GCF_000313985.2 Echinops telfairi
ACAATTGATTTATGTATGGATTGTGATAAGAGTTGTATGTGCCCCTAATAAAATGATTTTAAAAATGTATTGATGTGTTCATCATTGTTATGAGTCAAGTTACAGAGTATGCATCTGTAGAGCAGATGGCTTGGAGGACAGAAAGGTAGATGAAGCTGGGTTTTATGACTGTATAGCACACAGCTTAACTACTTCACTTTGCTTCTGTGCAGGTTGAGAGCTTCCTTCATAGTGCAGTTGCCTCCTGGGCTCCGTTCCCAACTCTGTGATTCTTGTGGTCACTATCCAGGAAACTTACCTTCCTTGGTGCATCACCATGCCTTTCCTGTAAGGGACAGCAGACAGCATGCCTTTACCTAGGCAGAGGTTCAAGCCCAGTTCACTCACTTTGGAAGTCATATCACTGGCATGCATTTTTTTCCAGGCTCATTCTCAAGTGCCTCTTTTGCCTAATTCTCTTTCTACCTCACAGCAAGTTTGAGCTGACGGGTGTCTGGCTGCATAGGAACTGGAAACCTACAACAGGCACCCTCTGATTCAGTTCTCTCTGCGTGTCTGCCTATGGAGTAAGCAGGTTCCCAAGTAGCAGTTAGCTCTGGCACCCCTGCCAACAGATGGGAGCACAGGGCAGAAGACAGAGTGGCCCACATTCCTAGGGGCTGTTCTCTCCCTTTTTGTCTTTGAAAACTTTTTGTCTTTCAATCTTTTCCACAGAGATTTCAATCCATCCCATCAAGGGGCTCCTTTGTTCTGCCCAGATCTCTACTTCAGCGAACATAAGGACCTCCCTCACATTCCCAAAGAACTGTTTGATTTTTCCAACATGTACAAATATAAGCCTGGACTAAATGCGTGGGAATGTCTATTAAAGGTGTAGGATAGCCCCTTTCTCTGCGGCATCACCATGGTGGCTGGGACCTTGTACACATATCCAGAAAACTGGTCGGCCTGCAAGGCCCTCATCGCTGCTCAGTACAGTGGGGCTCAGATCCGCGTACTCTACACACCACCCATTTCCACTTCGGCCAAAACAGCCGCACCCCCAAATTTATCCTCAAATTCCCTGCTGGCAAGGTCCCAGCGTTTGAAGGTGATGATGGATTCTGTGTGTTTGAGAGCAATGCCATTGCCTACTACGTGAGCAATGAGGAGCTATGGGGAAACACCCCAGAGGCAACAGTCCAGGAGGGTGAGCTTCGCGGACAATGACAGAGTCCCCCCAGCCAGTTCCTGAGTGTTCCACACCTTGGACATAATGCATCACAACAAGCAGGCCACCTAGAAAGGCAAGGAGGAGGTTCGGCGAATCCTGGGCCGGCTGGATGCTCAGTTGAAAACCAGGACTTTCCTGGTGGGTGACTGAGTGACCCTGGCTGACATTGCAGTCTCCTGCACCCTCTTGTGGCTCAGCAAACAGGTTCTAGAGCCTTCTCACCACCAGGCCTTGGTTCCTCACCTGCATTCACCTGCCCCTGTTCCGGGCCGTCTTGGGAGAGGTGAAGCTCGGTGAGAAGATGGTGCAGTTTGACGCTAAAAAGTTTGCAGAGATCCAGCCTAAGAAGGACACCCCTCAGAAGGAGAAGGCACCCCTGGAGGAGAAGTAGAAGGCCCCAGCAGAGGGGAAAGAAGAGAAGGCCACGGCTCCTGCCCCTGAGGAGGAGATGGATGAATGCAAACAGGCACTGGCTGCTGAGCCCAAGGCCAAGGACCCCTTTGCTCACCTGCCCAAGAGTCCCTTCGTGCTGGACGAGTTGAAGCGCAAGTACTCCAACGGTGGTGCTGCCGCATTTCTGGTCCCTGTGGTATGCTGAGTACCGCTTCCCAGAGCAGTTGAGCCAGACACTCATGAGCTGCAACCTCATCACTGGAATGTTCCATGGATTGGACAAGCTGC
>NW_022104341.1:51683153-51684584 GCF_000313985.2 Echinops telfairi
GATAATAGTACAAGGAGCATAAACTTTGACCAGTCTGAACTTATTGATTTAGGTTCATTACCCACAGATTCTACATCCAGTACTCCAGTTTTAGAGGTTAGGAAAGAATCAAATAGTTCATTTACTTGATTCACTGAAACCTGGCTTCAGAGTGACTTACAATAACTCACATCAAAATATTTGAATCATTCCTTGAAGTACTGGATAAACTTCCTGGGAACGCTGGAGAAGAAGGTCTCCAAAAACGTAGGGACACTGGCTCGCTGTTACTATTTTTGGCGCTGTTGCGTTCGTTCAGACTTCTAGACACCTTATGTACATTAGAACGGAACACTACCTGTGACATCCTCACAATAGTTGTTATGCTCTCTATTTTATGGAGTTTTTCTCTTTTTGAATTCCATCATCACAACCACAAAGAAACCACGACTATATGAAAAACTGGGGAATGAGTTGTGCAATTATCAGCCTTGAGTGGATTTATTAGGCTAGACCCATGGACCCACACTTGAAGGACCCACAGCAGTTTGAAGCAAATTTGTCAAGGGAGGCTCAGCAAACTTGAAGACAGTTGTGATTGTTATTTTATGTAAGTCATATTTGACAGTAGGAATTGTTCTAATGAATTAAGTAAGGTATCTAACTACAATGAGATTGATTTGGCTCCATAGGGGTAGGGGCCATAGCAGCAGCACTTCACACAAACAAGGTAGGCATGGTTTCTTAATAGCAGAGTAAGCACAGAAACCAGAAAAATCTGATTCATATGAATTTAAGGCCTTCACTATGTAAGCAAGGTGTCCCCACCTATTAAGCAGACAAGAAGCCTACTAAGTATTTACTTGATCTGTACAAAAAATAATTCTAGGTCAGATGAATGACAATCACACTTGAATCACCAGAATGGAATCACATTTCATCGATCAATTCTGTGACTTGAGTCAGTTGACAGACCTGCAATCCCTTGAATGAAAGGAAGTCCAGGTCACCTTGAATGGAAAAAAACAAACACATTACTGACATGATTTCATTCTGACTCATAGTGAACCTTGAGAAAGGACTCACCAAAAATGTATACAATCTTCCTATAAGTCTCCTACAAAGGGGTCTACGATGTTTTAAAACAGTACTGTTCACTGGGGAAAATGAAACTCACAGACTTTGGGGGAATTACTGGACATTGGTTCTGAATTGACTCTAATTCCAAGAGTCCCAAAATATCACTGTGACCTGAGTTATTAATGGCATCTTAGTTCAGGTATATCTCAAAATTGGTCCTATGGATCCCTGCCACATCTAACAAGTACTGTTGTGGTAGGAAAAGTCAAGTAATAGCCATTAGAACTGCCTCTACATAGGAAAGAAGGAAATAAAAAAAAAAAAGAAGGAAATCAAAACCAATGCCTCAAAATGTTGTAGACACTTGGGCCA
>NW_022104341.1:51688752-51691057 GCF_000313985.2 Echinops telfairi
TCCCACTATCATGCTCAGCCTTCATTTGGGTTTCAGTAATTTCTCTCGGTTACATTGCCCTTGCTGAATCCCTACCAGGCCTCTCACACCCTCCTTGCCACTAATTTTGGATTACTTGTTGCTCCCCTGTCCCTGGGCTGGTCAACACCACCTCCTTACCCTGGCCTCCTCCTCTCCCATGTCCCCCAGGAACCATTGGTCCCGTTGTTTTCTCCTCCAGCCTATCTTATCTAGATAGATCTGTAGAGATAATAATATGCACCAAAAAAACAAGGCATAGCAAGACAGGCAGCGATTGAGAACACAGCAATGACAACAAAAACGAAAACCAATGACCCATAAAAGAATAAATTAATTAAAAGAAAAAAATTAAAAAGAAAGAAAACCCTGTAAATAGATCACTGTCTGATTTTTGAACTCTACACGTGTCCTCCAGTCAGGTCTGATGGGGTGCCATGCTCTGGCTCCAGAGTCTAATCTTTGTACTCTCTCTGGAGCTCCCTGCTCTGCTCCCCGCATTGCTCTGCCACATGCCTTTAGTGTTTTGCCTTGGTGTCGCAGGGTCAATCTGGGCCAGTCCCGACACTGAGTCTCCAGTGTTGTCTCCCATAGGGCCCTTGGCCAGCGAGGGGCGGCATGTCTCATAGTGGTATCAGCCATATGGTTCACTTTGTGCATTGGTTGTTCAGAGTTGGGAAATCGTCCTCCAGGCCTGGTGGGCCAGGATGTACTCCACTCTCTCTTCCTCCTCAATTCCTTTGCTCCTGTGTGCTCTGATCAGACGTGCCCCTCTCCCCTAACTGCAGCTTCAGTGCTGTCCTCTAAAGTAAATTCTTTTGGGGGGAGGGGCAGTTGTACACATAGCTGGTGTTGGGGCTGAGCCTTCAGACCTCTCCACTGGCTCCCCATTCCATACTGGCACACAGCATTTGCATCCCAGAACACTGGATTTGAGTCCGGTCCCTCTTTCCCTGTGGAGACACAAACAGTACCCTCCCCTTAGGTGTGTCAGTACCCTATTCTCAAGGGACAGACTTTACAGCAAATGAAGTGCAACATTGAGGCCATGCTCATGGAATTAACTGGTCAGAATAATGTACCCTGTGTTAGGCCGGATTCACTAGAGAAACAAATTCAGTGACACTCATATACATGTAAGAAAGAGTTTTATATTAAGAAACTTTATATATCAGGAAAACATACCAGCCCAGTCCAACTCAAGTCCATAAGTCTGATACTAGTCCTTCCTCAAACTCACAAAGCCACATGCAACGATGCAGAATGCAGGAGTATCACAGGTTAGTGGGTAAAAAGTCCTGTGGATCCAATGGCGGTGGATACATCTCCAGGGCTCTGCCAAGTCTCGGAGTGACTCAACAACAGGAAAGTAAAAGTAGAGGGGAAAAAGGGGTGATGGGGGGAGGTTTCCAGGACCCTCCTTATGAGAGGGCCATGTCCATTACCATCAGGCTGTGAACTGATTAAACTCCACCCCTACACTTTTATAAATCAAGTTGAAATGAAATTATATAACTACCACATGCTCCATAATTCTAAAGCAGCTTGTTTGATAGAACTATAGAATGGCCTTCTAAACACAAAATTGTAGCATTAACTAGGTGGCAAAATCTTGCAGGGTTGGGGGCATGCTTTCTAGGAGGTCGCATATGCTCTAAACATGGATCTCATACATGATGAAGTTTCTCCAAAGCCAGGATTTACAGGCCCAGGAACCAAGGGGTAAGAATGGGAGTGGTACCATTTGCTGTTACACCTAGTTTGCAATATTATCTGTTAATCCTGGGAGTCATCAGAAGCCTGTCATCTTTCTAACCTGGTGACCTTGATTTACTTATATATGTAACCAGAAGGATTTTGACTCACTTGTCAACCTTGTGTTCATCATCCTCTTTAGCTACCGGAATAAGTGGAAATCTCCATCCTGACACCTGAACCATGGGCTTGGAACTTGCCAGCCTCTATAATTGTGTAAGCCAGTTCTTTGAAATAACCATCTCTGTCTCTGTTATCTCTCTTTCTCTAGATATGTATAGATGATACACCCCATCTATCATCCATCTATCTATCTATCTATCTATCTATCTATCTATCTATCTATCTATCTATCATCTATCTAATCTCATACTGTGGAAACAGTTCTCTACACTCATAATTAAGAGGCTGGGAGGCAGACTCTGGTGAAGGGAGGCCTTTATATCTGTGCGTTGGAGATGCATCCCAGTTACATTCTCCTAAATAGAAGTTATTCCCCCACAATGACCACCCCACCCTCCCCAACAAAAAT
>NW_022104341.1:51691858-51700829 GCF_000313985.2 Echinops telfairi
GCAGGAAGAAGTCCAAGCTGTACTGAAGGGATTAGCTCAAAACAAGGCATTGATGCAGCACTAGCAGCACTCACCTAACAAAGGGATACTACATGGTCAAAATCAGGGAAGGTGTGTGTTAGGATTGTGTCCTCTCAGCATATTTACTCAATCTGTATGCTAAGCAAATTTTCAGAAAAGGTGGCCTATGTGAAGAAAAATGCAATGTCAGGATTGGAGGAAAGCTTATTAACAACCTGTGATATGCAGATAACAAAACCTTGCTTGCTGAAAGTGAGGAGGATTTGAAGCACTTGATGATGAAGATCAAAGATTACAGTCTTGGATATGGATTACAACAGAAAGTCCTCACAACTGGCCCAGTAGGTAATATCATGATAAACCAAAATAAGATAAAAGTTGCCAAGGACTGCATCCTGGATCCACAATTATTGCTCATGAAAGCAGTAGCTAAGAGATCAAATGATGCATTTCACTGGGTAAATTTGTTTCCCAAGACAACTCTAAAGTGTTAATTTAATACAAGTATATTACTTTGAATACTAAGATGTACCTCACCTAAATCATGATATTTTCAATCATCTCAGATGGATGCGAAAGTTGGACATTCAATAAGGAAGCCTGAAAAAAGAATTAATGCATTTTTTTGGATTATGGTGCTGGTGAAGACCATTGAAAGTACCATGGACTGGCAAAAGAACAACAACTCTGTCTTGGAAGAAGTAAGAACCTTAGAAGCTAGGATGGGAAATTACGGCTCAATTACTTTGGACATGTTATCAAGGGAGACCTGTCTCTGGAAAAGGACATATTTGGTTAAGTTCAAGGGCAGCAAAAAGGAGAAAGATCCTGGGAATATGGATTGACAAGGTGGCTGCAATGATAAGCTCCAGCGTTGCAACGATTGTTTCATTCGGTTGCCCCGAGGGGAGCTGTGAGTGGGAACCCAGTCAATGGCACCCAATAGCAACAGCAACATTATCCCTTCTGAGCAGCTGATGGGAGTAGCAAGACAGCATCTTGTAATAGTTTTAGGGTCCTGAAGACTGACTGACTGTTGCATAATCCATTCGTTCATTAAACAGATTATTTCCATGTATTTACTCTTTCATTACTTGCCTTCCTTCGGGATAGAGCCAGATAAGTAGTTACACAGTAGAAAGCTGCTCATGAGCTTTGGAGATGGTAGTTGCTACTCACCAAAGTAAGATAGAGTATATTTTCTTTGTTGACTTTATTATGCCAATTACTGTTGGTGTTATAATCATGTTTTAAAGGGCATATTTTTACATTCCTGTGCTTTGAAAGCTTTGTGAGTAATAAGCATCCATTTACATTAAAAATAAATTCTGTTCATAGTGGCTTCCTAAATTTACACAATATGATATATACCTCATTTCTATGCCAATTATAATAACTCAAAAATAATTGAGTTATGGTCAGTTAAATATGGCCCTTCTAACCATGGTACTTTATAAATTATAGTTCTGAACCAGGCTATACACTTTGTTTTCTTTGTTGTTTTTTTGGTAGATGCCATCGAATCAGCTCAGACTTATAGCTACTCTATGCCATGATAGATCAAAATACTGAAAGGCCCTGTGCCATCCTCACAATCTTTCCTATTTTGAGGCAATTTTTGTAGCCACTGTGTTAGTCCATCTCAACAAACGTCTTCCCCTCTTTCACCGCCCCTCCACTTTACCAAACACTATGTTTTTCTCCAGGGACTGGTCTCTTCTGATGATATGTCCAAACAATGTAAGATGAAGTCCTGCTATCCTTGCCTCCAGAAGAACTCTGGCCTTCCTTCTTCCAATACAGATCACCTTGTCCTTTTAGTATTCCATGGTACTTTCAATGATATTCTCCAGCGCCACAACTCAAATAGATTTTCCTTATTCCATGTAAAACTTTCCCATGCATATGAGGCAATTAAAAATACCAAGGCTTGGGTCAGGCACACTTTAGTCCTCCAACTAGCATTCTTGCTCTTCAGTATTTCTTCAATAGTGTTCTGTCACTTAGGTGAATGATGCAGGAAGCGTCAAGAGAAGATGGAAAGTATACACAGAGTCACTGTACCAGAAAGATCTAGACAGTCCACCATTTCAGAAATATCTAGACAGTCCACCATTTCAGTTCTTGCATGTCAGCAAGAACCAGTGGTGCTGAAGGAAGGAGCCATTTTGTGAGTCTCATTGCCACTCTTTGAAGAATAGGCAGATTGAAATTCTTATCCAAAAGAAGTTTTTCATCTAACTTCACTTTTATTCAAAAGGTCCCAAACTGATATTTTCTTTTACCATTTAAAATGTGGCTTACATAAGCTCCCTGAGCCAACCCACCCCAATGAATGCAAGCCTTGCTTAGTCAAAAACAAGGCTTCAGGATTTGATAGAAGATCTATTGAAATGTTTCAGAAAGCCAAAGGAGCACTGGAAGCACTCACTCATCTATGCCAGGAGTTTGGTAAAGACCTGGCCAACAGACTTGGAGAGATCCATATATGTGCCCATTCCAAGGAAAGAATGCTCAAACTGTAGAACAATATCATTGATATTGCACACACGTAAAATTTTCCTTAAGATCATACAATGGTTGCAGCAATACATTGACAGGGAACTGCCAGAAGTTCAGGGTGAATTCAGAACAGGATGTGGAATGAAGGATATCACTGCTGATATCAGACAGATCTTGGCTGAAAGCAGAGAATATCAAAAATATATTTACTTGCATTTCATTGACTTTGCAAGGGCATTTGAATCTGTGGACTCTAATAAACTGTAGATAACCTTGAATCAGAATTCTGGAACATGTACTTGTGCTCATTCAGGACTTACTCATGGATCCAGAGGGGTTTGTATGCGCAGAACAAGGGAATACATTTTTAAAACCAGGAAAGGTGTACTTCAGGGTTGCATGCTCTCACCACACTTGTTCAATCTGTATATTGAGCAAATCATCAGAGAATCTGGATTATATGTAGAAAAAAAGTGGCATCAAGACTGGAGGAAGGCTTTATAACAACCCGAGGTATGCAGATGGCACAACCTTACTTGCTGAAAGTGCTGAAATTGAAGCACTTGCTAATGAAGATCCAGGACTGTAGCCCTCAGAATGGATTACGACTCAATGTAAAGAAAACCAAAATCTTCGCAACTGGAGCAGTAGGTAACATCATGATCAAGGGAGAAAAGGTTGAAGTTGTCTAGGAGTTTGTCTTATTTGTATCCACAATCAATGCTCATGAAAGCAGCTGTCAAGATATAAAAAGATATATTGCATTAGGTAAATCTGATGCACAAGAATTCTTTAGTGTATTGAAGGGCAAGGATATTACTTTGAGGCTTAAGTTGCTCTTGACCCAAGCCGTGGTATTCTCCACTGCATCATATGCATGTTAAAAGTTGTTTTCCTGAACAATCCACTGTAGTAGAGCTACTGAATTTGCTTCATTGGGGAGATCTTTGATTTTAACTTGAAGGAGGGTAGGTTATAAGACAGCAACTCTTTTCGGAGAATAAATTCTGGTTCTAGCACACATTGCCTTCTGGAGATCCAGAACACAGGAATTTTAGGGAATGCAATTAAGGGAGGAGAGGGGAGCAGGAAATGGAGCAAAGTAGCATCTTGGAAGAGTTAGACATTTGAGACATCTTCAATCTCCAACTTCTTTAGACTTGTTATTAGGTGTCAGTTGGTTCTGACACATAGCGACCTTATGCACAACAGAATGAAATTGAGACTAATCCTGCACCATCCTCACAATCGCTCCTATGCCCAAACCCGTTGTTGAACCACTGAGTGAGTCCAACTCTTCCGGGTTTTAGCAGAGCTTCTAGGCCAAGAACAGACAACAAAGAAGAGCTTGAATTCCCACTTTGGAGAAAGAAGCCATGGAAAACTGTATGCATGGTTTGGAAACACTTCAGACACATTGTCCTTTGGACCAGTCTGATTTTCATTCTTATAGAAGAAATTGTTACTACAATGATACCTGGAAGAAAAAAAAACTAACAAGTTGTGGTAGGGTTTTTAAATATACTAGATAAACATCTCTGCAATCAGAGTAAGATTTTACATGACTGATATTACTATAAAAATAATAACCATGTTGCTTATTTTTTATAGTTACATTTGATGTTCCTAAAATTTCTTTTCAGGTAGATCAGGAATATCTTAAATAACAAAAATAACAAAAAATAAGAACTCATGCAAATACAGTTTAATGTAGTTAAATCTGTACTCATGATCTCATGTGAAAAAGTTCAGAATTTAAAAAATAATTCCCACCTACATTTGTCATATGATGTCTCTTTCTGACTAAGTATGTGGTGAAAATTTCAGGGCTATTCAATGGGAATGGTTTGAAGATCATTGAAAGAAGTGAAGATATTTAAAATTATGTTACAGACATCCCTTTTCCCACCCTGACATTCTTTTTATTCTCCAAACTATTGATTCAAACACTGTTAACTAAAAGGCGATTGATGAAGGTTATGAGCATCTTATTTTTAGGTAGGATGATTCAATAGGTAAGACACATTACTTTAATATCTTTTATTAAATAGCCATTTACGAGTATCATTGTCACTATGTGAAGAATAGGCAGATTTAAGTTATTATCCAAAACAAGTTGTTCACCTAACTTTACTTTATTCAAAAGCCCCAAACTGATGTTTTCTTTTACCATTTAAAATGTGGCTTACATAAGCTCCCTGATCCACCACAGCCCGAGTTTCAACAACTTTTAAAACAGAACTATATGCATTTAAAGTCCAACAACATAGAAATATATTTCCTGTTCCATAATCGCGATGCTATCTCAACAAGTCTACCATAGTCCACAGAGATATCATTCATTCATAGATGCAATGATATGGTCAGCAGCAACATTCATTACATTCATTCTGGATGCAATCCATGTTCAGTGTGTCCTACGCCACTCAATACACAGCAAGAAAATGGAGAGATGGAATTGATTAGGCAGGGAAATGGGTTTTCTTTTCTTTTTGCTTTAGAATTCGAATACAGGGTTTTTTTGTTCTCACCCAAAATGTGCTTTATTATTTTTTTGACAAGTCACAAAATGGCATATAGTCTCAGAAGTATAATCTGCAATGTGGTGGTTCTCACCCCCAGTTCTCACCGCTCCCTTGTCAGATCTTTACCACCACCAGCGGGAGGGATGCTACTGAACATTCTCTAATGTACAGGACAGAACTCACAACAACAACAAATTCACTGGCTCAAAATTTCACTCGTGCAGAATATTCCTTTTTCCCATATGGAACTTCCTTTTCTTTGTAGTTCTCATGAAGACCTGCAAATCATCACGATTGGTTAGTTTAGTTGGCCAGATGCTCCCAGCAGTGTAAGGCAGCTTAATTCAAATAGAGAATCAATTATGGGCCAAGTTAGAGAGCTATTATTCATATGTCCTATTTATAAGGGCTCCCTGACCTACTCTTTCAAGAATTACAAAGTGCTCTCATTAGTTCTTTCTATTAGGTCTTGGGACCCTACTTGCCTAAAATTTCTCATGGCCAGACAGTATTAGTGTGAAAGATGAAGCTGAATTGACTCACTCTCTATCAAAGAACAAATGTGAATTTATAGTCTATTTTTCTTATAATAAAAATCTCATTTATCCTGATGAATAAAAGCCAAGATCATTAAAATAAGGACATTCAGGAAACTTCCTTACAACCTTACTCTTTCCAGCACCCAAACAATTAAAAATACAGGCTATAGGGCATGAGAGACACAAGTATAAATCAATCTAGATTATGGCATAATTAGCTATCACAAACTGCTGTCACATTTCTCCTTTCAAATGAACTCCATATTAGTTATCACATTTCTTCAAAAATTATGCTTTAAAAATAGAAAAGAGCTACATGATTACAAAGGAAGTAGTGATTTTCCGAAGTCTCAATTCATGAAGCTTTAGACCAAGGAAGTATTCTACTAGAACTGTGCTTACCTCCCCCCAAAAGTTCAAAATAATGCCACTTGCTCTTCTTGTATTTAAAACAATAAGTTCTATGAAGAAGCTATGAGCTCTTTGAGATGGGGAGTTGTCTTTCCTGGTCTTCTGTTATCCTTTGTTCTAGGTATCCCTAGCTGTCAGGATTTGAACCTTTTTTGGGGGGGTGGGGCGGGGGAGTCTACAATTTCAAAAGCAAATACAGAAAACTTGGCAGTCCCTTCCCAGTTAGTCTTTAGAAAGGTTGAGAGGAAAAGAAAGTCGTATTAAACAAAAAGAAATCATTTTTATTTTCTCCTGAGAAGGTCTTTGGGAGCCCTCGTGGCAGTTCAAAACCATCAGCTGCTCTGGGGAAAGAAAGAGGAGGCTTTCTACCCCGGTAAAGAGTTACAGTCTTGGAAACCCACAGGGGAAGTTCTACCTTGCCCTTTGAGGGCACTACCAGGTAGAATTGACTCTATGGAAGGGAGAGTGAGAAGCTTCACAGAAATAGACCTGGTAAGACGGGCTAGTCTGCTTGATTTTCTTGCCATCTCTTTAAACACTAGTGATCTACATACATCTAATCACTCCTATGGTCCACGATCTCTAAAACTACGTTTAGTTAATGCTTTCTTTGGAGAGGTTCTGTGACACCCAAGTGTTTGGTGGCAGTGAATAGAGACTGAAAGAAAGAAAAAAGAAAAGGAACTCTTGGACTGAAAATCGTGCTTTAAGATTCTGTGTATAAACCTGAAGGATTGCTGCACATGTTAAATCTGCTGCATACATCTAATGGTGGTCACGGAAATCCTCCTCCCCTCGCCCTAGTTCCCCTGTAGCTACTGAATATGTCAGATCTCCTAGAAACAACAGTTAGCAAAGAATGTTTTCCTCAGCTTGTACTAGAAAACTCTGGTACCCTATCTGCATAACACAGCACCAAACTGAGCCAGGGCACCAGAAGCTCTGCTCTCTGCTTCCATGGTATCCAGACCGTTTCTAGTAAAAATACTAAACACCACTGAACACTTTTGCCCTAGATAATTTTAAGCGTTATCTATCACTGTGCCACATGAGAAAGAAAAACGCAGTTAACAAGATGACAGTGTTATCTAGGTATTTGGCATCAATATTAGCGAGAGTCTGTCATTTGACAATTATTCCTCCAGCATACCAGACGGTAAAGAAAATGTTTTCACTCATCCGCAAATGACTAACATTTTATTGATGTTTCAAAATGCGGTTGGATACTATGGCACTCTCGATTTCCGAGTCGTTTATGAGAGTTAAACCTGAATACTAATAGCATCAGCAACACCTGCTGCAAGTGTCTCCGTTAATTGCAAAGCTTGGAGTGTCAGTTCAGCAGGGAGGTGCTTCTGGTTAGGGGCACTTCGATCAGTCGGTCTGGGTGGTCACAGGTGAGGGGAGTCCTTCGCTTTCCACATATATCCTCTTGCACCGCGATATCAAATCACAGCAAGCGCCGCTATTGCCCAGCACAGCGACTCCCTAGCTGCTCGTAACGAGCTCAGTCTGGGAGGCAGCCGGATGCTGACCCCTGCAGAGATGATTGCTTCTATGCGCTTTGCCAATGGACCCTGTTAACGTTAACGAAAGGAGTTCGGGATGTCTGCGGTTTTGCTTATTTGCTTCCTCCGAGGGAAGAAGGTTTGGGGTCAGGAAAATCAAATCGTCGAAGACTGCTAAAGGGGGATAAGGGTGGAGAGATGGAAACATTGGGGAGGAAGGGGCTTATTTTTCAATGATTTTTTTTTTCCCTCTCTCCCTTCTCCGCTGCTTTCAAACTCCTCACTGAACCCAGATTGATTAGTGTAACTGCTATCGACTGCAGCCCGGTTTTCGCATTGATCTGCAAATGGCCCGGAATAGCGAAGGGATCTTGAATCTGGCAATGAGTTCAAAAAGGAAAGGAGGAAAAAAAGACCAGGGGACAGCCTCTGGCCCAGCCTCCGCTCCGTTTCAGGACTCAGCCGTCCGGTGAGCGGCGCAGGAGCTTCCGTGGGGCAGCCAGGTAGCTGGTCTGCGCAGCAGCTAAAGCAGCTCGCCCGTGCTGCCTTGGAGTTTGATGAAAAATATAATAACCCTGTAAATCAGCAAATCCTATACTTTAGCCCATCCTTGATTTGGATGCGCGGATCACCCCCAAACGATAGGCACAAACGGGTTAAACTGCCTCTTACATAACAGGACTGCCTGGCGCTACACAATTAAAACACTTGATTGCAGTCTTCCCGACTCTCGCAGATGACCCGCCCCATCCCTCCCAGCGCGCCTGCGTGCAGCGCGCGCACAGACTCCTGCGCGCACCCCAGCGTGCGCAGAGTCGCGCGCACGCATCCGCGCGGGCACAATTCCACGCCACACTCCTGCGCGCATACACTCCACACGGGCACAGACACGCCAGAAATACCATAAACCTTTCCCTGCAAACAAAACAAAAGAGAACAAAAACGACTCCGGGCCAGCAGCAGGCGTTGGGGAGGACGGGCAGCCTCCGAGCCGTTAGGACTGCCCCAGCAGCCTCGCAGGCTGCTCTACCGCAAAGCCCGGCGTCCAGTCCGGCCTCCTTTCCCCAGCCCCAGCTCCGCTCCCCGGCTCCGCGTATTCCCGCAAAGGAGTACAGCCAGGACTAGTTGGCCGCTTGTCAACTGAAGCCCATCAGTCACTGGGAGGCATAAAAAGTCCCAATCGGATCGCCAGCGTCATGATGGCGCCCACCACAACTTGGAGGACTTTAAACTTACATGCCTAGCGAGGTAAAACTCACCCACCGGAAAGAAAAAGTACCCCCAGCCCTGACTCAGACTGTTCTTGCAAAGCATCACGTTAGTGCCTACGACCTAAAAGAAAGCGTCCACTCTATGAGCCATCGCGCTTTCCCCCACAGTCTGCACAATTATGATATACCTCCTCCTGCTTTTGGGTGTTTTGTTTTTTTAAGTTTTTTTAACCCCTCTCTCTTTCTGTCCCCCC
>NW_022104341.1:51701331-51756912 GCF_000313985.2 Echinops telfairi
AAAAAAAAAAAAAAAAATCCAGTGGCGCGCCCTCCGCCTGGTTCCTGGGCAGACTCGCCAGCACCAGGGGGTGGGGAGTTGGAGCTGAAAGCTGCCGGAGAGTGAGCAGCCCTAGCAGGGATGGACATGATGCTGTTGGTGCAGGGTGCTTGTTGCTCGAACCAGTGGCTGGCCGCGGTGCTCCTCAGCCTGTGCTGCCTGCTGCCCTCCTGCCTCCCGGCTGGACAGAGTGTGGACTTCCCCTGGGCGGCCGTGGACAACATGATGGTCAGAAAAGGGGACACGGCGGTGCTTAGGTAGGAAAGACGGCGTGCTTTTCGTACTTGTCCTAGTCTATCTTTCTGTCTCTCTTTTCACCCTCCTTGCCTCCTTTGCATTCTGAGCTATGCTGCTGGTGGTGAACACCGTCCAAAGACCACGATAGAAACAAACCCAGGTGTGGACTCTTTCCAGAACCCTGGTCCCTTTATGCCGGGGCAGGCAGCGGGCTGGACTCCTGCTGCGAAAGCACTTTGCGGACGCCAAGTAGCCCCAGGATGAGTGAAGTGTGAGGTTTAGGAGGAGGGGCAGGTGCCACTTTGAAACTCCATGCACAAGGTCTCTCTTTTACTGCCATGGGCTACTCTTGGGGTGCCTGACAAGTTTATCAGGTTCGTTGCTATTTTACTCTCGCATTAGCGACTTTTTCGAACTGCTAGGTCCCTGTTCTCATTATTTCCCATCTCACTCGAACATTTGGATTCAATTTCGTGCTCTCCAGCATTGCTGTGCCTCCACTCCCCCTTCTTACTTTTCTCCCTCCTTTAAAAAAAATTCTCCACGTTATCCATCCCTTCCATTGCCCCTTTTCTAGTTTCTCACTGTTCTTTCCTCCCTCCATTATTTTTTATTTTTCCTCACTTTCCCCTCCCTTTTATCACCACCACTCTAAATTCTGACCCTCTTAACACCCTTTTCTATCAGCCTTCACGCTTCCTTTTTCTACATTACATTCTTCATTCCTTCCCCTCATTAATGTCCCTATTCTGTTTTTTTTGTCCCCCCCACTCTCCATTTACCACCCTTCTCCTCACCGCTCCCCCCTTCACATCCCTGTCACACACACATATGCATGTTCCCTCTTCCCCCCTCCAGTATCATTTCCTCACCCTCACAGATCTCTCTTTGGTAAATACACTCCCTCACACACTCACATCCTCACACACTCACATCCTCCTCACACACATTAGCACTTACATGCTCATCCACTTTCACATTCAAATCCCCTTTCACTGTTTAAAAAGGCACCCACTCTTTCACTGGTCCACACTGTCACTCTGTCACACATGTGTACATACACTGTCTCTTCCTCCCCTCCCTTCCCACTGTCTTCCCTCCTTCCATTTTCAGTTTTACACCTTTTTATCACTCTCCGGTCTTTGACTTAAGCTGGAGCATGGAAATGGCTTGTCACTAATGAACATCTATAACCCGATTTCACCCTTAAGCAACACTGGCGTGAGCTTCTGGAAACATTTCCTCTTCAGTGAAAATACAAACTGAGGTTCAGCCTTGTTTAGAGCTCCACAAGACTAGATGCTCTCATTCCTTCCTTTTTTCACCGCTGTCCCTTCTTCCCCTGGAACTCCTTATCTGAAGTGTACCTCCAATCTCCCTGAAAGATCTTCTTTCTCTCCACTGGGTGGAAGTTGACTTATAAGTGTGGATTGCACAACATCAGTATATATGGCATGTCTAAGGTGAAAGAGAATAGGGTATATTTCTGCTTGAATCGGGCAATATATTTTAATTTTGATGCTATGGGTGTGGTATATGATTTATAGCATCTGAAACATGAGTTTCAGTTTGTGTGGACCCTCATAATTTCTAATGTGAACTGAGAGCACACGCTTTTTTAGTAACAGTGTTGTTGTCTTTGCTAGAAACCAAGATTACCACAGAATATATACAAACATCACTAATTTTTGGATGCTAGTAATGGAGATGAACTCTTTGGAAAGCACAGCCACAGAGGATCTAACTAAGCCCTTATTTACATTCTTTGTGTTAAGTTTGTTTTAGAAGTTTGGAAAGCAGTGGTAGGGATGACATACTATTTTCAGAGGCTGCAAACACTTATCTTGGGAGCTGCAATCTATATGTTCCAGCATAAGGCTCACTTGTAATGAGCATTAATATATTTTCCCTACAGTGTTTAATAGAGTGCTTCCTTTTTGATGACATTTTGGCATTTTGTTTTCTATTGACCAATCTAATAAATACTAAGCAGCATTGAAATAGCTGGTCCCACCTTCTGCTTTCAGGAGATGTTTCTTTCACTCCTTGCTTCCAAGAAGCGCTTCTAACATGTGGGCTGAATCTCTTTCCAGTGTTATTGCATTGGTGCATCCTTGTTTACACTGTGTGCACGCACCTTATCCATTTATATCTATGGCTATGCTTGAGTTTTGTGGTGTTATAGGGAGCTTTTGACATTTACACTTTTAAAAGAAACTAGAAACTCCTGTCTTACTAATGTTTCTAACCAATTACATACAGGTTGCTGTTGTTGTTTTTAATGAACAATCCCTTGTCACATGCAACAGAAATCTGATCTAAACTTTTGCTTTATACTGAAAGTAAGTTGTTTAGAGTAATTCTGACAGTCTCTAAGGTGTATATTGTTTTCAAATCGTTTACACTTTCCATCTCTAAACTAATCTCACATTTAGCACATACTCAAGACATTTCTCTCAGTAATAAAATTTGTTAAATGGTGTCAATTATTTTCTTGACACAGCTGATATTTACTATGTTGATAGACCAATACAGACAGCTCAAGGACTGAGTCTGTGAGTCATATTTACAGAGTCAATATATTTCATCAAAATTAATGGCACAACTTTTTATTTTACATTTTTATTTTAGATACTCAGATTCACAGTTGACGTTATTCTTTAGTTCATTAGAAGGCAAAGGTAATTCTAGTCTTCAAATACAAATCCCCTCCCATCAAAATGCATGAAGCCAGGGGTCAACAGAACAATTTACTGAATTACAAGGTATCACTAATCAAGCTCAATATTTGTTTTTTAATTTAAATTTATTTATTTATATGAAATAAATTTATTTTTAATATAAAATAATCCTAAGAATGGTCTTAATAATAATATTAAAATTAGTGGCAATATCAATTATCAAGTAACTTAAAGTATCAAAGGCCTAAAAGTGCAAACTTGCCACTCAGTAACTCTATTTGTAGTGTTTATATTAATGTACCAGAAGTTTAAAGGTCAAGTGTTACATCACTAATTCCTATTAGTGCCAGAATATGTGTTTTTTAGATGAAAAATCAAGAAAAACAGGACTTTCCTTAAGTAAAGCTTTAAACACAAGGGGGATTCTTTCTAGCATGTACTAACCACATCCATCATTGTGGAACTCTTGTTTTCTTTGAATAAGGACTTTTAATACAAGCCTGTATAGTAATTTCAACATCTTTATCATTATAACTGCCTTTAAGAGGAGTGAAGCAATATATTAAATGTCAAAAGTCTTCTTACTTTGAACTATGTTATTCACAGTTACATCTTTTAAGGATTTACTTAGGCTATTTGGTTTTTGTTTAAACAGTATTGAATAATGCACCCTCTGAATATACTGACCTTTGATATCTTCCTTACTTTAAGTTTGGATTTGGGTGTAAATAAATACATGAATATATATGTTACTTTGTAATAGGCTGCAAATATGAATTATGGTTTGTATTAACTCATTAAAGATGTAATTTGATTATGACTGTTTAATACTTTTAGTGTTTTATGACGGAAAAAGTTTATTGATCTGTATAGATAAATTAACTTTTCTCCAGTCTTAAAATAGCATTTTCTAGAACATAGATGATTTGAGTTAATGCGTTATGGAGTAAACTGGCAAAGAACAAGGGGTGCTAGAACCACACTGGTTATGCTTGAGAATGTTTCTGGACTGGAGAATTGAGGGGTCGCAATCCTATGATGCATCAGTACATACATTTATCTATTAGAATCGTTTTCAGTTTCTTCGTTGCGAATTAATTTGCTAATTACTTTCTTATTAACAGATATAACTAACATAAACACATTCAAAATATGTAATATGTGTGGAAGCAACACGAGGGACATCTTCCTCTGTATACTTCCAGTGCTTGCACATTTATGAAAGAAGAACAAAGAAAACCATTCATTGTTAAACTGATCCTTCCATTCTGTTTCCAGTTCAACTTTTCCACATAAATCTGTACATTTTTAGCTGACTTCCTAATAAAAATTCAAAATATTCTATCCTATATTGGTCACAAACCAAAGGAGGAAGAGAGGCTATTTTCTTAAATGTGACATCTTCGTTCACTTTAGCAAAGTTTAATTCAGCCCTTGTCATTTTAATGTCATAAATTTGATGGAATTGATGAGATCGTACTATGCTACTGTGTAACAGGAAGGGGAATGACTGCTTAGAGCTGAGGGCACATTTCCACAGAAGTTTCACAAGTAGATTTATGAGTAGATACGGCAGTTACTTGTTACTTCTCACCCTACTTGTTCAGTACATTGTCCCCTTGGATTAGCTACATTAGTTTTCATGTGAAATACATGTATATGCTATTGGGCACACTTAGGTAAATTATTTATTTATGAGAACGTATAGCAGTAAAAATCAATTATTCTGTACATTTGGGTTATCATGAGAGTCTGAATATCGTTTGTTCAGTCATTTGATACTTCACATGTTCCAAGTAGACCACACTCACATACACATTTATAGCATTAAGGCATTTTGAATTTTATATGTTCCTTAAATGGTGTCATTGAATAAATATATTTTATATTCTGAAGTAGTTGCTTTGTGTTTTTCTGTCATTAAAAAAGGGATGGAAGTATAGATGGTCATATTGAGTCAGTTTGGAAAAGTATGTTCTAGGATCAGGAATAAAGAAGCTGTCATGCATTTCAGAACTAGTCTACGAGTATGAGGATATGACATGATATGATGGCACACATAATTTATTATATGAAAGCTTAGTGTGTCACTCTACAATTTAAGATATGTTTATTATTGCCCAGGCTGCTCTTTTAGAACAATGGATAAAGCCTATTGTGGTTCTATTAGTCTTTGAGCACAAGTATTTCAATGAACTGATGTTCTTAAAATAGATGTGTGACAGTGAAATTATTTAACACAACAATTCTGCAATACCCGATTTCTCAAGAATTCAGAGACATGTTTAAATCGTGGTCTGCATAACTTCGAGGCTTGATTGACCAGACCCAGTTTTCAGCCTCCTCTTACTTTGTGCTGTCAGGACCTGTGGAGGAGCAAAGACCTCAGCCGGAGTCCCAGGCTGTCCTGTCTGTCTTTAGGCAGCAAGTTCACAATGGAAAGTCCTGTTAGTAAGAGGGAAGAGAAAAGAAAGGGGGAGGCACAAGGTTCTTCCTGTTTCCCCTTGGGAACCCTTTGCTCCTACATCCACCCTATTGCTATGGCCCCTTTGCTTCTTTTGTTACTGCAGGAGCAGTGAATTATTTACTGTGGCTCTTCTAGCTAACATCTCAAATTCTTCCTAAATGACCTTTCCCAGCATGAGTCTGGTAGGAAGGTGGGGGAAGACCCTGATAGGATTCACCTGTAAGTAATTGTGAACAGAATTCCCTGGAATGTCATCCTGCTGCATATAGAATGAGAACTATGAGCAGCAGGAGGAGGATCTCATTACAGCAAGAGCCAAAAGAGGAACTTTCCCTCTGGACCCGAGATCTGTGCAGTGAACCTCCTGGATCCAGAAGACAGCTATGACAGCAGAGGAGCAGCAGCAGGTCTAGGAGCCAGAATATGGAAAGGAGTGGTGGACATCCTAACCCACAGAATAAGTGAAGCTGAGTGCTTTTGTGCAGGAGGCTGGCTTGTAGAGTGGGGTCCTCTAGGTTCTTAACTGGGGGAGCTGGGCTTGTTGACTCACACAAAGTGGAGTGCCTTTTGTCTGAAGTTTACTGGAGTAGGGTGTCTCTGGGCATTTATTTCAGGGAGCTGGGTTTGCTGACCTACGAAACTTGAGTTGAATATCTTCAGGTTGAGGCTTACAGCTGAGTGGGCTGCCCTTTGGCATCTATTGGCAGCCTTGAAAGAATATTGTAACATGTCTTGACAAAATCCTGAGTTCTCTTACAACGTGTTAATTTCCCTAAAAACCCTTTAATCATTAATTATGTCTGTGAGTTCTATGTAGTCCTTCCAATGGATATTAGAACGTAGCGATAACAAACAGAATACTAATTAAGACAATACAACTGCCCCATCTGTTTCATTCTCCAAACTAGGAGTAGTTTTGGAGTCTAGCTGTTGCTGACCTCTGGGTTATCCAGCATCACCTGCTTCATTTAACAGCTCTTCATCCTCTGTGTAATCAATTTCCTGAGTTAAACCTCTCCGCTTTAAATGTCTAGCATATTTTGTTGATGGAATACTGATCAGTACATAACAAAATAACAGTTGCAGTGATTTTTATTGTATTTGATTTTTGAATTAGTACTTTGCCTTAGGCACCATAATTTTACCTTTCCAACATTGTCTATGAGTACACATCAGGGCTTTCCCTACACTTAAATTATGGTAAAATGATAAATCCAAAGTATATTAAATATAAAATTGAATAAATGATGTCAGTAGAAAAAATACATAATGTTCCCGTGGGTGGTGGGGAATTTATAAATTGATGAATTGCCACTTGAGTTCAGTGCATGCATGAGTTCATTCCAAATAAAATATGCTTAACCATGTCTCTGTGATCAGGGAATGGCTGCAGACAAGTGCTCTTAGTGTTAAACGTCCCTTAGTTTTCGTAGGGTGACTTCAAAACAATCCATTCAAAACACTGAGTTTGCTCAAGAGAGTTAGCTCAACCAAAATGTGAAAACTCACCGCCATGGAGTCGATGCTGGCTCATAGTGGCTGAAAGTACAAGATGGATGCCTCTGTGTTTCGAAGACTGTAACTCTTAACCGGAAGTAGAAAGTCCCAGCGTTCTCTCAAACAGCTACTAGTTTCCCACTGTTGACCTTGGCAGTAGCTGCCCAAAGAATAACCACTGGGCTTCCAGGGGGTTCTGGTAGGCCCCTGACAGTAAAGCACAGAAGTCAGCTCAGAGGGTGATGGGGACCATATTTTGTTTTGGGATTCCATGGAGTAATTCTGATACATTTTCTTCAAGAAAATAGGCTTCTTATGGAGAAATTTCAAGAAAACTGAAAAATGTATTGGTCCAAAAAAGCCCAGGAAGATTGTGCTGAGGAATGTTTTCTTCCATCAAGACAGTGCACCAGCTCATCAAGGGCTTATCAGGGCTTCTCTAGAAGAATTTCAAAGGGAAATCTTACCCCTCAGCCACCCTACACCCCTGATCTTGCCCCTTGTATTAGTCTAGGTACTTTGGAGAAACAAATCCATGGCGACTCATGTATAAGAGAGAGTTTTATGTAAAGAAAAGGTGCATCACGAAAACATCCCAACCCAATGCTGCCCAAGCCCACAAGTCCAACATTAACCCATACCCAACACCAGTCCCCAAAGTCTTCCACCTCACAAAACAGAGGCAATGATGCCGACTGCAGGAGGAAAGCTGAGTCAGTGAACAAACAAGCATCTCAGCACTGGCAAGGGTCTCCACACGGCTGCCCCAGCACCCAGGGCTGCATCGGGATAGATCCATGCGGCTTCTCCTTGGGGATGTCTTGGAGGAAGTCAATCTTGCAAGCTGAAGCAGGGAGCTGCTAAGGCAGCTGCATCCTGGTGCGACCATCACAAAGCAAGAGACCAGAGAACTAGAAAGGCCGAGGCTCACCACCCATTTATCCCTCCACCTTTCAACCAGCACCACATGTGATTATTGGCCAGGCTGGCACAATTAACTAACTCACCCCTCAACACTGCGCTCTGTTCTCCAAATGCAGAGAACAACACTGAAAAGCAGCATAATTTGAGCCCCTGGAGATTGCAAAGACTGTTACTTTGATGTTAAATAAAGAGCACAGAATTCCTGGTAGAAGGGTCTAGATTTAGATAGAGGATATATGAAGAAACAATAGTTTCACAATTTGGCATTTTTGTTTAAGTTCTTTGATTTTGTTGAAATACTTTGACTTACCCTCATATATTTGCAAGATTCAGTGATGCGGTGTCTTCCTTTGACTACATAAAAGAGGACTAGGTCTAACATCTGGTTGTGGATATGTGATCAAAGAATGCTGAGACAGTTCTTACAGTGTTTCCTATTGAAATCAATAGGTATTAAAGGACTTTTTTATGTAGCTGAAAAGTATGTGACCATAACAATGATTGTGATTCATGTCTTTGACTGTTGTAAGAATTAATCTCCAAGACAAATTAAATCTTTTGATTAGGTATCAAATCCCTTTCTACAATATCGTTTTCAAAATGACATAAATTAAAAGATTATGTACATCACATATGTTACAAGAGCAATAAAGATTCAAAAAAAAATTTTAAGCATCTTTAGTAAAAAAAAAATGATGGAGAAATATAGCAAAAGTAGGACTTGATGGTGACACTTGCTTAGATTGAAACCAACACCTACACAATATCTTTCAGAAATAAAGTTTTATATAAAAGATGTTAATCTGAAACCACCATTAATGAAATGACTCGCTGTCTGAGATGATGTGGATAGGATTTCAAAATTTAAGTGGAATGTAGACTTGTTTGATCTCTGCCTTCTCAAGTTGTACCGATCTATTAAAGATCATCATTGACACTTATGCATAAGAGAAAATATAGCTTATTGCCTTATTTTCCCCTAGAAGCATCATCTTACCCACCTTTTATTTTTATATAGAAAATTTAAAATTGTGTTAAATGTTTTATATCAGATATTTTATGTATTTTAAATACACTGGTGGAAATAAGAACTTCCTCACTAAGAAAATCAGAGTTCTGTGTCGTTTGCTACATCTCTCACTGCCACTGAGTCGACGCTGACTCATAGCAGCGTATAGGACAGGGTGGAACTGCCCCTGTGAGTTTCCGAGACGTAACTCTTTTTGGGAGCTCAAACCTCATCTTTCTCCTAACTGCTGACCTTTTGGGTTGCAGCCCAACACATCGCCACTACGGGCTCCTTGTTATTTTCTGCATCGGCACAATTGTTATTATATTGGATTTTAGTTATTCCACCATTCATGAGAGAAAAATTTTATATTATCAGTTCATGAAGAAACGAATGATAGAACATTTTGAAAATGATTGTTCAAAGCACACTGCTCTTTACTGTATCCCGGTTGTTGTCATCGGGCGTCAGCAAGTCAGTTTTGACTCATAGTGACCCTGGACAACAGATACTAGCTGCCATAGCCCTGACCATTCATCACTCGATCTGGAGGGCTTTTTCACAGAACCTGCCGTATGTCATAACAACATTTCTTCTTTGTTTATAAATTAATGAATCAATGTAAATATAAATGATGGAATAAATGCATTTGTGTATTTTGTCTTCATTTTAATAATTGTAATATCTTTAATACTCTGTGGGATCTGCAGAGTTATCATAACTAAGAACATTTCTATTGACTATGTCAACATTTTCTGCCTTAAGTAATTCCTTTATAACCCTTAGAATTATGTGAAGTCTTATTGAAATAGTTTACTGTTTTCAGTTGTACAATCCTATTTAATAGTGGATCTTGAAGAAACTTACCAGGAACTGAAATGTATTTTTTTGAAAAATAAAATTGATCTGAAATCATTGCACACAATAAAGGTAAGTATTATTTTATTAACTTTTTAAATTTCAGGCATGTATTATCAATTATGGCAGGATTTCAGACGTAATTCTTATTGTGGGTTGCAGCTAAAAAAGTTAAATTGCTTTTTCCTGCTGGATGCTGCAATACCAGCCCCAGTCCAGGGGTGCAGGTGCTAGCACAAGAAGGGGTCATTTTATCCCTTAATAAGAGACTTTAACTATTCCCCTGAACCTATATGCCCAAATTCCCAAGGGCCTAATGGGACGCATTGTACCTTATCCCCATATGGCAAAATTGGGGTGAACTGTGAATGGTGTTCTATTACCTAGTGGTTGAGATGGCCCGCCAGTCTTGTAACTGAATAAACCGCTATAATTGTGTTTTGTCAGTGAGTTCTGTGTGGCCATTGTAAGAAGTTATTAAATCCAGTTTAGAAGTAGATTACCTTAAGAGGAATTGTTGGTGTCAGATTAAGTAAAGAAAGTTGGAGGTATGTCTGATGCCTAATCTCTGCCTTGGGACAACAGGGAAACCAGAGATATCAGACTCCCTTGCCTCCCTGAGCCATACTATTCAGAGGGCGTTTTCTCTTTGTAGTGATCATTATTAGATCAGAGGAACAGGCCAAACTACAAAAATGCCTCCTAAAAACTCACTGCCATCAAGTCATTCCTGCAATTCTGCTTCTTCAGGCCCGCATAGAACAGCGTAGAACTGCCCTTTAGGTTTCTAAGTCGATCAGTGCTTATGGGAGTAGAAAGCCTCATCGTTCTCCAGTGAATCACCTGGCAGTTTTGAACTTCTGACCTGCACTTAACAACTAAGCACATAATCAACTATGACCAGACCTCCTAGGCTATATTTTTGCTCTATGTACTTCAACTGCTTAATGGAATCTCCTCTTCTTGTAAGATTTCAATTCAAGAGAATCAGAGATATTGGCTATTTTAATATGGATGCATAACAGTCAGTGTGAAACAGCTATGTGCCCCACACCAGAGCATATTTTTGTATCATTCCAATCATCTTCCAGAGGTAGGTCAACAATACTTCATAAACTACAGGGCATTGATACTAACTTAAGAATTTTAATGTGACTGTATTGTTTTAGGCTATAATGTGGAGGAGGTTATCTATTAGCGTAGTGGTTTCTAAGGCATTTCAAGTTCCGAATCCGACAGAGGACCTTTGATGCTCTTAAGCATCCAGCTTGCATGGGAATTGGTCTCTTAATCGCTTTCTCTTAAGAAACAGGAATAGAGGAAAGTTGGGACTTGGCAGAGTTGTCAGCAGTAAGTGTTACCCTTTTGAATAGTAGCCAATACGTTGTACTGTCCGAATAGCTGATAATTTGCTCAATTTAAGGAAGCTGTTTCTAACCATGTTCAGTCTAGAGTTCCAGTGTTCTTTTCTGAATTATACAAAGTCATTTGGACATAGGCAGAGTGATCATGCTTATACTACAAGACAGGCTTTTTAAAAAACTATTGCTATTGTTTAAACCATTAAAGGGTTGGGTGATTTAATGGGCAATGGGAAATGTGTGTTCTGGTATCTTTAGAAACCCCTTTCCTATAATACAACTAAATTAAATTTAGAGATATTAAGCGGACATAAGAGGTAATGTGAACATAAGAGCTATAATCAGAAGGCAAGAGAATATTGTTTGTATCTTCTCCCAAACAACATTATATCCTATTGTAGAGATATTAAATTAATAAATCAAAGGACCCTAATGTTTTCCTAATATTATTGATAGAATATTTCTTATAGAAGAGCATATTTAGGTGTATTTGATTCATAACAAAAAATATATTAGGCAACTGATCAACTGAAATTGAAATTATGTTAAAATTTCAAGTCTACTGCTTAACACTCAGGTTGGAATGCACATAATTAATGCTCAAAACCTGAATTTTGTATGAAGGAATGGATGACAGAGGGAAGTAGTGAGGTGAAAAGGGAGGGAGGAAAATATGGTATATGAATAATTTTTCATCAAATTACTTGAAATTTTAAATTTATCAAAAAAATCAAAACTCACTGCCATTGAGTGAATTCTGACTCCTAGGCACCCAATAGCACAGGTAGAACTACCCCTGTGAGTCTCCAAGACTGAAACTCTGTAGAGATTAGAAAGCTAGGTGTTTCTCCTGTCGAGGGGCTGCTGGTTTCTAACCGCTGACCTTTTGGTTAGCAGCCCATCTCATGACCACTGTGTTACCAGGGCCCCAGGAGGAGAGGAAATGGAGACTATGCTGTGCCTTATATGGTAGATCTGGTGCCGTTTGTTGGCTAAGTGTTGGACAGTTCATCACAAGGTTGATGGTTAAAACCCGCCAGCTACTCCTCAGGAGAAAACAAAGCTATCTATTTTCAGGAGGATGTTCAGCCTCAGAAATCCCATGAAGAGCTGCAAAGAGTTGGAATCAAGTTGACCACAGTGGGTTTGTCTTTTGCTTTTTTTTTAAGATAACACTACAGTGGTGTCATAAGAATATTTTTATCATATGGTTCATTAAATCATGGAATTTTTTCTAAACTCATATCCTCCCCATGATGAGTTTGTGTACAAATTAAATTTATAACATCATATTTTTAATCATTGAAGATATTTTATTAATAATGCCATTCTTAGGCTTGATACCACAGAAAGCATTCTTCTAAATTTTAGTCATGAGTTTATATTTATTTTATTTATCCAGTGGATAGAGTATTTTATAGTACCACTAATGGCCCACAATTCCATTTCAGTCCATTGAAGGTTGCGTATAGTTCATATTCAAGAAAGTTAACCCTCGGAGATGCAGTCCATTCATATGGCCCTTCTAACTGAGTCACTCACATGATATGTTACAGATGCTGGACTCTGTGCCTGTGGCTATCAGCCCATTTTAGAGGGAGCTTTCTGTGATGCTAAAAAAGAGACAAAACAAACTGACTGCCGCGAGTCAACGCCGACTTGGAGCCACCTTATAAGTAGAGAGTGACCTGTCCCTGTGTGTTTTTGAGACTGTAACTCTTAAAGGAGCACACTGCATCTTTCTTTCTTGGAGTGGCTGGTTTTTCTGGAACTGCTGACCTCGCAATTACAGTCCAACTCTTTACCACTACACCAACAGGATTAAGGTGGGGTGTATGCCGAGTCTCCTCCTTACTAGAAGATATGAACCACTATTTTAGTTTTGAGAAATCACAGGGACAAGGCTCCAGATACTAATTTGATGCTGGACATAGTGCTGAGTTCTGTATATGTTTCATATTCTTCACCTATAAAGTGGGGAAACTTGAACTTCCCTCTGATTTCTGTGAAGAATAAATGAAATGGCATATATTAAATGTTTCGATCCACATACCTGGGGATCAAAAAATGCTATATATTATTATTTTATTTCTCAAGATCACTTCTTTTGTTTTATGCCTGCCTCCAAATTCCTCGTCTATTTATAATTGTTTGAGAAGACATATAGTAGTAGCTCCCTATCTTGACCTGCAGTGGGGGGTGCAAGGTTTTCACCCTTCTTTTCTTGAACTTGTATCATTGATAAACTATTTTTCCATACATCATGGATATGAAATGATCGCTATGGTGAATTTTGCTTCTGCATGACATTTTATCTTCTGTTGTAATTTTTTTGTTTCAATGAGTTTGGTCAGGCTTTGAGGTGACCGGAGTTTATGTCCCTTCTTCTAGACTCCTTGACTGTGATATTGAGCAAATGCCTTACTTTCACTTAGTCTAAATTTCTTTATTTATAAAATAGGAAACCAGTACCTTCCTGAGAGAGATGGACACATGAGCTATATATATAAAATGCTAACACATCACATAGTACAAAATGCTAAATTCAGATTTTGGTGACCTAGTAGTTACGTGTTGGGCTTCAATCTTCAAGATCCACAGTTTGAAACCACCAGTCACTCGAAGAGGGAAATATGGGACTCTCTTCTCCCATAAACAGGTAACAGTCTTAGAAACACTCAGAGACAGCATTACACTGCCCTGCAGTCTATATGAGTTGGTATCAACACGAACTTAGTGAGTTTGCTTTTGGCTTAATAATGTTATAAAAGTGCATTCATGGTCCTGTTGGATAAATGTTGGACTGTTAAACACAAGGTCGGCATTCAAAAAATAACAATATGTGACTCTCTAATATTAATATCAACTTGGAGTTTACTGGTACTATTTCTTTACTGACATGGATGTATTTTCCCCGTCTAAATTGTTCTACCAATTATTTGCAAACCCTTGTATAGAAAGCATGGAACATACATATATTTAATAGTTTAACAAAACCAGTCAAATATTAATTGGAACTCAGTGAATATACTTGGCTTACTAATGCTGCTGAGCCCAATAAATTAATGAAATTGCTGCCAATACAAAAATAAATACACAGAAGAGGATGTTTCAACTATTAAGGTACAGAATATAGCAGTCAACAACTGTGGAACCCCATATATGATACTCGGTGGACTATTTATGGTAATTTTGTTCACTTACAGATAAGAGGTCGCTGTAATCAATTCATTATGTGAAACACCCAGGACATAAAATAAAAATGTAAAGAGACAGAAGAGAAGAAATAAGCATTAGAAAGTATAACAATGTTAATAAAAGAGAAGATTCTTATTGATGACACTTGTAGAACTGAAGAGGTGAAAACTAGTGACAACATTGGGAAAGTGGTAAGATGGCTAGGATCAATTAAAAAGAGTTATCCAACTCTGAATCCTGGGTGGGATAGAAAATACCTACCCAGGAATAGCTATCCCCATCCATTTTAGTGGTTCAGGGGAGCATCCGTGTCTTATGCTGAAGGCTGTGTAACTCAGAAGCAGTCACCATGGGAAAGAAGTTTCTTAAACCACACACAACACACTGAGTAGAAGTATGAAAGCTTGCACTAATGCTACCAACTTTCATATTTTCCAAATGTGTTTGTTCATAATAATGATGCTGCCGTCAAGATCATGATTTAGATTCTACAAACATGCACCGAGGACCTAGTATATATGAGGGACTTTTACTCATTGTGTTCTGTTTCCACAGGGAGCAGATTTGTTTACATTCCTTCTCCATTAAACTCTAAATATATTTGTTGAGTGCCCGTCACATGGTGGGAAGTTTCTATGTGTTTGACATCAGTTATGGTAAAAGATTCAACCCCCTCTATTACGGACTTTACATTGTAATTTAATTAGTATGCTTGTGTAGAATAAAACAGGTTGAATCTTCACTTCACTTTAAGAAGTGCTGGACTTTTTGATTGTTTTCTGTTTTTCTGGGAAACTGTTTTCTTGCCTGTAAAATGGAAATAATTTCCTATAACTCAAAATTACCACTTGTTTATTACTTTGTCTACTGTAGTGGCTTGCATGTTACTGTCATGTCATAAGTTATACTGCCTGTTCATCGAATACCAGCAGGGTCACTTATGGTGGACTAGTATCTGCAGTGTTTTCAGATGAAAAAATAGACTAGGATGAAGGACTTGGTGATCTGTTTCTAAAAACATTGGCCAGTGAGAATATTATGGCTATCTCTAGAAAATTGTTTAATTTTGAGCCTGATGGTGAACCCCTCCGGTTAGAAGATATTCAAAATACAGCTGGGAAGAGCTGCCTCCTGAGTTAAATCAACCTTAGTGATGTGGATGGTGTACCTTTTCCTTGCGCTTTCATTTTGTGGTGTTACAGGACTCAACATGGGAATACACGGGAAATTATGCAGCACCTTCAACAGGAAATTTATAATGCATGAATCCAGGAAAATTTGAATTCATTGTAACTGGAATGAAATGCATAAGTTCTGATACCCTAGGCATTAGTTAACAAATTGATTGGTATTAGTCATTTTGAATTAGACAACCATATATTGTGGAATGACAGGGATGAAAAAATCAAAGGTAAATATAGTCACAACCATTTCAATATATATCTTGAATTACAATCCAGGTGATGATCAGATATTATTCACATGCCAACAAGGAAGATCATCAGAGCTCATGGAAGCAGCAGTCAAGAAACCAAACACCACATTGTACGGGGAAAATCTAATGCATAAGTCCTTTTTAAGTGTTGAAGAGCAAAAATATCATGTTGAAGACTAAGATGTTCCTTAACAAAGTGGTGATATTTTCAGTTCCCTCATATACATGTGAAAGTTGAACAATCAGTAAAAGCGACCTCAGAGTACTTGATGCGTTTGGATTATAGTGTGGTGAATATACTCAAAGTATCATGGTTTGCCGAAGTCAGAAAATCTTAGAGGCAGTACACCCTCACTCCTTCACACTTCATCTTAGGTAATCCTCACTACTTCATCTCATGTACATTGGTCATGCTATCAAGAGAAACCAATTGCTAGAAAAATAACATCATGCTTTGTAAAGTCGAAAGCCCAAGAAAAAGAGAAATATCGTCAATGAGTTTGGTCGACACAGTGGCTGCAACAATGGCCATAAGCACAACAGTTCTGAAGATGACAAGGACAGAGAGTGTTTCTTTCTGTCGCATATAAGGTCACTCTAAGTTGGAACCAATTACATGGCATTTAACAACACCATAAGAGAGATTGTTACTCAAATTTATGCACCAACCACTAAGGCAAAAGTTGAAAAAAATGGAAGATTTTTACCATCTTTTCCAGTCTGAAATTAAACAAGTATGCAATCAAGATGCATTGATAATTACTGGTAATTAGAATTTAGAAGTTGGAAACAAAGAGAAACATGAGATCATGGAAAATATGGCCTCGGTGATAGAAACAATGCAAGGGATCACGTAATGGAATTCTGAAAGACCAATAATTTCATTGCAAATGGTTTTCCAACAACTTGAATGGTGATTGTACATATTCACATCACTTATATTTGATAATACAACAACATGGATAGGAAATATTTTCACAAAAGATCATCTTCTGATTTAAGAATGCTTTATTCTTTTTTTACATATAATACTGCCAACAGTAATAATTGATTGATATTTCCTTAAATAAAATCACATAAACTACAGAATGAATGGCATTATAGTATTGCATCTCTATAGTATATACTCGAGTATAAGCCGACCTGATATCAGCCGAGGCACCTAATTTTACCACCAAAACTACATAAAAAAATGTGCTGAAAAAACTCGGCTTACACAAGAATGTATGGGATTTTAAATCCTAGTGCTATCCATATGGTTTTCACTGAACAATATTTTTTCAGAAGTGGATTTCTATGTCTTCTTCCTAGTCAGTCAGCCTGGGGGCTCTGCTGAAACTTGTCCCTCATGGATGACCCTGCTGTGTAAAATGTTGGTGACATAGCTTTTGGCATCATAGTAATACTAAAGCCTCTACAGTATGACCAAAAAATGAAAAAAGAGTGGTACATTGAGGACATCTGCTGCAAAGATCCCTTCAAAATGTTAAAAACACAATATGACACCCTGAGGACTGACGTGGCAGTCTGACCAAACAAAGGTATTTCCATTCACCTCATATGCATACTGTCACTTGCAAGTAAAATTTTCCTGAAGATATTTTAAAGCAGTTGTAGCAATACATCGACAGGGAGCTGCCAGAAACACAAAACCAGATACAGAAGTGGACAGGGCATGAGGGATATCGTTGCTGACAGCAGATGGTCCTGGGATTAAATCACAGAATACTGGAAAGATGTTCTTGTTAACAAGGTGCTTAATGCAGATGACACAGTCTTGCCAACTGAAGATAAGGAGGACCGGAAGCACTTGCCAATACAAATCAGACCACAGCCTTTGGTATGGATTGCAACTCAATGTAAAGAAAACCAAAATCCTCATGTCTTGGCCAGTAGACATCATGATAAATGGATTAAAGGCTGAAGTTGTCAATGATTTCATTTTTTTCTTGGGGATTACATCAATGCTCATGGAAACAGCATTAAAAAAATTTAAAGATGTATTGGGCAAATCTGCTGCACAAGGCTCCTATACGGTGTTGAAGAACAAGAATGACACTTGGAGGACCAACCTGTGCCATGGTATTCTTTATTGCCTCATACATATTTGAAAGTTGGACTGTGAATAAGGATGACTGAAGATGAGTTGATGAATATTAATTATGGTATTGAAGAAAAAAATTTGAAAATACTGTGGACTTCCAGAAGAACAAATACATCTGTCTTGGAAGAAGTACATTTAGAATGCTCCTTAAATCTGAGAATGGCAAGACTTCATGTCCCATACTATCCCTGGAAAAGAAAACTGCGAGTGGCGAACTAGATCAATAAAACGGAAGACCCTTAGGGAGATGGACTGACACAGGGGCTGCAGCCATGGGCTGACACATGACCACTATTGTGGGGATGGCGCGGGATGTGGCATTGCACGGTTCTGTTGTATCCAGGGTAGCTATGAGTGGGAAACAATTTAGTGACTCCTCACAGCAACCACATCAGCACATCCATGGGAGAGCTGGATAATTAACAAGAAAGCCTAAGGATAAGTTATTGCCCTTGCATTATGGTATTTGTGAAGGATACGGAATAAAGTGTGGCCTGCCAGAAGAAAGAAGAAATCTGTTTTGGAAGAAGTGTAGCCAGAATGAGCCTTCGAAGCAAGAATGTCAATAGTTTGCCTCATACCCTGTGGACATACTTATCTGGAGAGATGTTATCTGCTGGGCCCCATCTCTGGAGAAGGAAATCATGCTTGGTAAAGTAGAAGATGAGTGAAAAATAAGAATTTCCCATTAATATGTATTGAGAGTTTAGCTGAAATTTAGCGCTCAAGCATAGCAATTGTTTTGAGAATGGCACATCATTGTGCCGTGTTTCATTCTATTATATGGCCACAATGAGTTAGAGTCAACTCCACGACAATTAGCAACAGCAATATGTTTTACGTAAAGGATTGCAATATAGGATGCTGTAAGTGAGTAGAAAAAGTCTCAATCTGGGAGGACCATTAAAAAAAATTTGTGGAATGTAAGAATTGTGATGAATAATGCATGATGAAAATGATGTTAATGCCTATGAGTTTTATATCCTAATAAGAATTTTTAAAAATAAAATAAAATTAGTTAAGCAGTTCATTGAATATTTTCTGTTTACTTTACCATGCATTCAGGTTCCTAGTTCATATATTTAATATTCTATGCCATAAGAATTTAAGCACTAAACAATCCTTACTTTTGCTTTAGAGAGACATAATTTATTTTTTACAATATTTTTTGGGAGCTCTTACAGGTATTACAACAATCCATAAGCCAATTAGAAAAAGCATAGTTATATAATTGCTGCCACTAACACTTTAAAAACATTTCATTTCTTCTTGAACTCTTTGAGTTTAGCTCCCCTTTACCCCCTCCTTCCGTCCCTCCTGTCCCCCAGGGGCCTTCATTATTACAATGTACTATTGTTATTTTGCTGTATCTTTCATTATCCAATGTGTCTGTTCACCTACAATTCTGTTATTCTTTCCCCTCTAGTGGGTTATACAACCATCTTTGCTATCAAGAGAGAAATGATTTCTGATCTCTGATGCTTTCAGCAACCTAGTGAATCAGTCAATCAATTATTTACTGATTGATTGTATTTCACTTCCTTGAAAGCTTGAACTTCTCTTAACCACTAATTTCCATCCTTTAGTAAATAAAAGGCATACTTTTGGATTAAAATTAATTTTTAATTTTCAAATTATATTGTATTAGTAAGAGAGTCATTTTTCTTTGTGATCAATACAAAAATGAAAGTTTGCTGTACTGTAAAATTAGTCTTTTAAATGTGATCATTTTTAATACCACCAAAATAATTAAAGTAAAAGGCTATAAAAATATTTTCTTAAGTAAAGAGACAATGCATCATCTGTTTTAAGTGGTTTTTATTTGGCATTAGCAAATAGCTTGGTGGTCAAAGGCAAGCATCTTTGAGCAGCCAAGTATAATGAAACAGAAAAGATTGTCCAGGAGTTTGGATTAGGTATAGCTTAAAGGATAAAATTTAACATAGGAAAAAAGGTAGTAATTGTGTAGTTCCACAACTTTTGATTAAAGATAAAAATGTTAAATATATATCATTATTGAACTATTTTATTGAAAATGATACTGGTATATATAATTAAAATTTACTCTGTACAGTTGTTTATATATCAAGTTATATATTAATTGAATTAACTTAAATAATCTTTCTGAAGCCAGAAAGCTATATAAAACTAGTTTTTGTTAATGTGTTTTCCAGCGAAACTATTCTATAGGAAAATCAGTGTTTGACAAATTAGGAAAATTTTTGTGTTCCTAAACACTTTTTTGAGAAATAATACACTGATGTTCTAAAATGATGTTTCATCCCAGAGATATACTGATAATACTTAATAATGTACTTATGAATAATAAACCATAATAAACCAATAATTTCTTATTAATATTACTTATTATTAAAAGTGATTGAGCCATTCCAATATTATTAGATTTTTAAACATTGAAAAATTAAATCCTCTAATGGGACTATTTCTTCTCAATATAATTTTTTACTTATTATACAACATAGGACTTTATGGACTAAAGGAAGTCAAAAATCAAAATGGGATGAAAATTGAAAATATTGTTAACCATTTTAGTACTTTGTTTTATAGATAATATGTTAATGACATATTTGTCTTCTTTTTAAAATGCATTTTACTGTATGAAATAGACAAAAGCCATAATATCATATCTATAATTGATATATTTCAGAAAGTTTTGTGTTGACAAGATCAAACACTTTATGAGCTGCTGGTTACAAATTATTACTTTTTAATGTCTACCAGGATTATTTCATTTATAAGTGTTCCTCTACTAATTTTGTAATTCCTTATCAGAGAGAAATGTAGTTACTCAATCTGCATATGTCAACTTGAATGAATTTTGGTTTCCTTACATTGGGATAAAAAACAAAGTTAAGCTGAATTCCAATTAGAATTCATTTAAATTATTATTGTATAGTTCAATAAACTACTTGCAATGTGAATTTTCTCACAGAGAGTTTGTCGGTGTTTGGAGAATGTGAAAAAGAGACACTGGAATATCATCGTGTTTGGTGGGATCTTTAAGCTCACATTGCTTTGTGTAGAAACAGAGCTTTCCTGCCTGGGAAGTCTGACTTGTCACATAGTGCTTAGTCTCCCCGAGACTATTCGCTCATCTTTTATATCAAGGATAACAATGGTGTGTATTCATACAGTTGTTTTAAGATTTTTTAATAAAATTTTTGGATTGATTTAAATAGTACTGGGCTCATAGTAAGTGTTTAGTAAATGTTAATAAATTATTGCATGCAGGCTGCTAAAAAAGTTGGACTTCAGTCTTTGAATGAGACCAAAGTTCCTGTTCAAAATTATCATTCATAACAAGTGGACTTAAAATTAAAGAGTATAAAATCTGAGGTGCTGACGGATGTCTCAATACTCTAAATATCCATTTGAAGAGCTATTGTTATTTAAGCCTAAGACTTCAAAGTAAAGTAAATCTATACTATTATACAGTAGCTGATGTAACATGGTTTCCACTAACCTCCTCAAACCTGGCATTCCATTACTTATGAAATGGGACCAGTCCATACTTTATAGGATTGCTGTGATGATTCAACAGATGAAAATTAGGTAAATCACTCAGTTCATTTATTGGTATGTACGAATGGTTGATTGTCGATGCTAGATGCTGTACAATTGGGCCCTGATTTATAGAGACTCCCTGAATAACACCTCTGTGATCCAGAGGGATTTTACTGGCTGATTTCCAGAAGTAAATTGTCATGCCTTGTTTCCTAGCCTGTTTTAACAGGTGGTGGCTGGACATGAGGTACATTGATTGAAAACTGAACCTTGATGTCCCTTTGATGCCCTTGTGGTGTGGTGGTCACATTGTACTGCTAACTGTAAGGTCCGAAGCTCGAAAACACCTGCTGTTCTGAGTAGAAAGACAGGGCTTTCCACTTCCATAACAAGTGACAGTCTCAGAAACTCACAGGGCCAGTTCTACCCTGCCCTATAGGGTCATTATGAGTCAGCATCAACTCCTGGCAGTGGGTTTTTTTCTTACATTTTTTTTTTTTGTGTGTGTGATGCAGTGGTTTTATGTTAGGCTATGATCTGTATAGTCAGTAGTTTGAAACCACCAGCTGCTCCTCTGGTGAAAGATTTTCTACTTTCACTCCCATTAATAGTTACAGTCTCCAAAACCCCCAGGGGGTCGTTATGAGTCAGCATTGACATGATGGCATTGTCATGTCAATCTACTTTGAGACAGGTCATCTATGTCTAGAAAAATTGAGTGCCTGTGAAATGATGGTGAGAATGCTGGTCCCATAAGTCAACAATAGGTTGTTATGATTACTACTTAAAATTTATATAATATTTAATTCTCTTAAAAGCATGTAACATTTTAAAAATGTTAAAATTTCTTAAAACACTTGAGAAAAGGAACAAATACAAAAATTATATGATACTAGAAAAATATTATTAAGAACTGAGAGGTGAAAACAGTGAAAGAGGTGAGAGATTAAAAGAAGAAAAAGGAAAAAAATTTTTAACTGCATTACAGTTTTGCCAAAGACTGTTTTACATACAAATATAGTTTTATTTTTATCTCATTATTGTTGAAGAACATTTATTAGGTTTTCACATGTTCGTGTTATGTAAGGGACCATTAAATAGACATGATACTTGCCCTTTAGAAAGATATAATGAAATGCATTCTCTTTGTATAAAGAACCCCAATCCATAAAAGATTGTTACACTTGAAAATTGCACCTTTTCTCTGAAATAGTCAAACAATGTGTATTTTTAGTACAAATGAGGCGAACCTAATTCTCTAGTCATGAAATGCAGCCTCCAAATTGTATTAAGAGTTGTAACGCCATTTGATTTGTTGTATTGCGGTAGCTTGGGTGCTGCTGTGATGCTGGGACCCATGCCCATAGTGTTTTAAATATTAGCAGGGTTACCCATTACAGACAGCTTTCTGACGAACTTCTTGACTCGGCAATCTACGTTGAGACTGCTCATCGGCTTCTAGAAAAATTGGCCATTGAGAGCCCTTTGAATCACAGTGGAATGTTGTTGAAAGATGCACTGAAAGCCGAGTCCTTCATGTTGGACAGTACTCAAAATGTCTACGGACAGAGATGCCTCCTCCAAGTAGATTCCTCCTTAATGTGGTGAATAGAGAAAAACGTGAGAGATCTTCATTTCCTCCTGTGGCATGACTCAAAATAGAAAGAAACAACAGGAAAACTATTATCAGAACATTTAAAGAACCAAGTATAAATCTAGGAAAACTGGAAGTTATCAAAAATGAAATGGGATGCATAAAGATTGATATCCTAGGCATTAGTGAGCCAAAATGGTACCAGCCATTTGGAATTCGGTGACAATATGGCCTACTGTGCTAGAAATGACATCGTTTAGCATGTTGGTGCTACACATATTGTCAAAAAGGACATTTCAAGCTTGACCCTGAAGCACGACGCTGAGAGTAGTAGGATAATCTCCATATGTCTACAAGGAAGACTAGTTCTATGATTCATATTATTTATGCACTAAGCAACTATGCAAAGGATGTAGAAATTGAGTACTTTTACCAACTCCTGCAGTTTGAAAAGGATCAAGCATGATGTTAAAATGCACTGATAATTACGAATAATCAGAGTGGAAATGTTAGTAACAAAGAAGAAAGGTCAGCAGTTCGAAAATATGGCCCTGGTAATAGGACGCCAAGATTGCATGATAGAATTTTGAGTACCAACAATGACTTATTCATTACAAATACTTTTTCCCCCATCAACATAAATAGCATGTGTACTTCATGTGATGGAATACAGATTAATCAAATTGATTATGTATGTTGTAAGAGATGGAGGAGGAGCTTATTATTATTCAGCAGTGATGGCAGAACAGGCTATTAATTTCTTCTATGGAATTTGAAAATGAAACAGTAAAATTAGAACAATCCATGAGAGGCAATGCCCAGATTTGTGTATATCCTAACCTGAATAGCAAGCCTAACCTTCAGGTGATCTTTGAATTCTGATACACACAAATATGTACTTTGCCGTTCAGGGATTTATTGTAATATTATTAAACTTAATTTTCAAATTTCATGGAAGATGAACTATTCTGAAGTCATTCCTGATCTTTAGCTCATTGACTACCAGTGACAAAAGACCAAGTTGTGGGATGACATGAAGAAATAAAGGGTCATTAAAAAGATAAGAAAGGCAAAAACAAACAAAACAAATTCCTAGACGCTCATATGTGTATAGGGAAGAGCTTTATCTAAAAAGTAATTGTACATTAAGAAAACATCCCAGTCCAGTCCAGATCAAGTCCATATGTCCAATATTAGCCTATATATCCATTACCAGTCTGTAAATTCTTCAGACTCACACAACACATGCAATGACACCGAGTGCAGGAAGATAACAGTCCAGTGGGTGGAAAGTGTTGTAGATCCCATGGTGGTGAGAGCATCTCAGCACTGGCATGGGTCTCTGTGTGGCTTCTCCAGCTCCAAGACTCTGGCTGCCATTAGCATAGATCGATGTGGCTTGTCAACAGGAATGTCTCATTGGGAGTGAGTGTGTGTCCTGCCTCCAGTGAGCTATTTATCTCCTTAGTGCCTCCAAATGAGGTCATCAAGCTGCGACCTGATTGACAGGCTAAACTCTACCCCTTCACAAGTTGACACCAGATTATGTAACCACCACAAATATGGATCTAGTAAAATAAAAGGAAGAACACACCTGATAATTCTCTAGTCCAAGTAACTAAAGAAATCATTCATTTGGAGTTGTAATACTGAAGACTTTTACTGGCAAAATATTATACAATATAGGAAGCATCAGAAGAGATGGGAGGCATACACAAAATCACTGCATAAAAAAGAAATAATTGATATGCTTTCAACTATTTCCGGGGATAAAATATGATCAAGAACTGATCGTGTACATGTATTGTTGGAGTACATCCAAGGTTGATTGAAGACTTTGGTTAAAAACAATGTTTCCAGAAATTGATGAATACCAATTGAGATGTTTCAATAGTGGAGGCAATGCTAGCAATATTCACTTATCCATCTCAAGCAATTTGGAAGCGATCTCCCTAGTCCATTGACTGTAAGAGACCCATACTTGTGGCCATTCAAAACAAAGGTGATCCAATGAAATGTCAACATTTTACATAAAGTTCTTACCACCATATGGAAGTGAAACTGTGTTAACTATAATTTAAAAAACGGTTGCAAAGTGCATTGACAGAGAACACTAGAAATTCAAGCCAGATTCATAAGAAGACATGAAATGAGGAGTATCATTGCTTATAGAAGATGGATGTTGGTGTAATCACAGAACACCAGAAGTATGTTTACCTGTGTTATATTCACTATGCAAATGAGTTTTACTATGTGGATCTTTAAAAACTATGAATAACATTTTGAGGAATGGGAATTGTACCAAGATGCAGTTTTTCAAACAGAAAAAGGATATGTTTCATGCTTTAAAATCAGGAAAGGTGGGCATTAGGATTGTATCCTTTCATTAAAGTATTCAGTCTTTATGTTGAGCACATAATCTGAGAAGTTGAACTAAATAAAGAAGAACATAGCAAGAGGAATGGAGGAAGACTCATTAACACCCTGTGATATGCAGATAGCATAACCTTGCTTGTTGAAAAGGAGGAGGACTTGAAGCATTGACTGATGAAAATCAAGACTACAGAATTCAATATTGATTACATCTCAAATTAAAGAAAACAAACATTCTCGCAATTGAGTCAGTATGCAACCATGATGTTAAACAGAGAAAAGATAGAAGTTCTCAAGGGTTTTATTTTACTTCAATCCACAATTAACACTTATGGATACAGCAGTCAATAAATCAAATGAAATGTTGCATTGGGCAATGTACTACAAAACACCTCTTTAAAATAGAAATAAAAGTGATACTTGGAGGACTAAATTGTACCTGACCCAGTCATCTCACGTACATTCAGAAGCTGAACTTCATGACTAATGAAGGCCAAACAATTGATGCCTTTGAATTATGACATTTTTAAAGAATATCAAATATACCATGGACTGCCAGAAGAGCAAACAATTCACTTGAGAAGTACAGACAAAAGTCTCCTTGGAAGTGAGGAACTTCGGTTTATATATTTGGAAGTATTATCAGGAAATATTACCAGCTGCTGGAGAAGGACATCATGCTTGTTAAACTAGAGTGTCAACAAAATAGAGGAAGACTCTCAATGAAATGGATTGATATAGTGACTGCAACAAAGATCTCAAACAAGAAGTGTGGTGCCGGATTGGGTAGTGTTTCATTCTGTTGTACATCAGGTTGCTATGCGACACAGCTAACATGTCAACCCCTAGTAAGAACATACCCAGAATCAATGTAAATCAATATTCACGCATATTTATTTTTGCATTTAATCACAATCTCACCTAAATAGTAAGAATTTTTAAAATTTGCTCTTCTTACCTGTTTGATTACATAAAATAAAGTTAAATCATAGATCTCATTTGGAGATTGAATCTGGGCCTGATTTGCCCCCAAAATTTATTTCCTAAAAATTCCATTACATTAATATTGTATGCATATCTCCATTTTGTTAACGTTTTATATGTATTCAAGTAGTTATAGCTAAGCTATATTATTGATCTTATTTGATAAAATTTATGAAAGAAGATCAAAAGAAACCCAAGCCCTCTTTGTACTCAGAACATACATTTTAGTTTTTACATAAATTTTAGCTCATTATTTTTTTTCTCTTCCTGTGAACTAAAATAATGAAACAGAAGGTAAGAAACAAATTAAGTATTGTATGTATTATGACGCGACACAGAATAATTATAATTTCTAATTCAATTTCAAATGTGTATTTTCAACCTCCACATCTATTGAAACTAGGTAGAGGAAGAGGCAAGGGTGCATTCTTGCCCTCTTCCACTGAGAGAAGGCAGAGGAAAAGAAGCGGGCCAGCTGGGGCAGTTACAATTTATAGTCAATGCCAATGAAAGCAATGTTGTTTGGAATCTCCAGCTGGATGAGCATTGTGTCAATACTTTTGTGGTGTTTCTTGATGATATCTTGTTAGTCTGAAGAGCCCTTCGCAGATACTAATGATCATCTGGTGAACATTCTTTAGTCAAACAGGTGAAAATCTATTCAGTTTGTGCAATGCATGCTCCATTGTCAACCTAAACTGAAAGCTACGAAGATGTAATGCTTGGTGATAGTGCAGGGGTAAAGGAAGTCGGTGTTTGGCTTTAGTCTATAATAAATATACTTTTAATGTACTATTTTGTAAAATATATGTTTCTCAGTGGTTGGATTCTAAATTGTACCATTTTTATTATCAAGTTGCTCAAAGGGATTAGCTATAGTTGATGTAATTCATGTTATTGTCCAGTTGTCACATAAATCCCAACATACACACTTCTATATTGATCTGTAGTATGATTTTAAGTCACTAATTTGGAGAAATATAATCAGCAGCATCTATACTTTAATGGAAAGCCTTAATTCTTTAAAATTATCATGCATTTTTGGTAAATAATACTAACAAAAATAATGCCAGGATTTTCAATTGAGTAAATCCTAAGTAACATATATGGGACAGCATATATAGACCAAAATAATAGAAAATGATGCTCTGACTTTTGAATATATTTCTGGCTAGTAATTGATTAATTCATTAAATAGCTACTTATTGCTTGTTATATGCCAGTTGTGTTACCTATCCTTTCAGTTTCCTGGAAATAAGGTGATTGATTTTTACGCATTTGATCCAAATGATGTGATTGAATGATTTTATGTTATTTATAATTTTATTCAAATCATTTATAATTTGGATTAGATACGCAAGAGTAATTGAAATTATACTAATAATGGTGTTCATGTTAGAGTAACACCCAAAGGGAGTTTTTAAAATGTAATTCTAGTTAACTATGTTCATAAGTTTATTTCCTGTAAAGTTTCAACTTTTTTGGAGCATACTAAATATGAGGAATCATTACATAGAATTTATGGATTAATAGAATCAAAGATTGATTGTGCACAGGGGAAATACAACCCTTAATAATTATGGATAATTATGAAAACACAGAAACATTGAAGCACAGTAGAGTGTAAATAGAGTATATATACATTTTATATGTATATATACATTTTAACTATATCACAACAGCAAAAACAAAAACATTGCCAATGAGATGATTCTGACTTATGCTCGTCCCATGCGTTCCAGCATAGAAATGCTTCTGGGCTTTTCTTGACTGTAGTCTTTGTAGCAGTAGATTGCTAGGCCTTTCCTCTACAATGCTACTGGGTAGATCCTTCTTACTAACAAACCTTAAGCTTAACGGTTAAGAGCAAACCACTTATCTCACTCAGGAAGCTTCACTACCTCTATAGTGTTTGATATATGAGAGTAAATTAAAAAATATTTCTAATAGGATTCCAGTTTATATATGCACAGGTTTATTCCAAACAAAATGTTTTTAAGCATGTCTCTGTGATCAGTGGATAGTAACACACTTGTATTAGTCTCTTGACCTACCCCAAACCCACTGTCATACGGCAAGCATGATTCATAGCAAACTTATAGCACAGAGTAGGACTGCTCCCTAGGTTTTTGAGTTGTGAATCTTCACAATGCTTAACCATCACCAGGTCTCCTTTAGTGTTTTTACAATGCCGTCAACAAAAGGCACAATCCAAACAATTTCTTCCTAAGGAATCTACTGGGCCAGTTAAATTCAGGGCAGAAAGGTCAACTCAGAAGGTTATATTGACTGCTTTTTAGAATTCCAAAAGGGTTGTCTTGGTAAATTTTCTCAAAGGACACAGAATGGACAGGGAGTTTATTATTAAAGAGCTTTAAGACAATTGAAAACTGACTTGGTGAGAAAAAGGCCACACATATTACACTGAGGACTTTTTTTCACCCTTGAAACTGACAGGGTACCAGCTCATTCTTTAAGGGTTTTCAGAGGCGTCGGAGAGAATTTCATTGAGAAACTTTAAACCATCTACTGTAAAGCTCTGATATTTGCTTTCAGACTCCTTTTTATTCCAAAATTCAAAGAACATTTAAAAGGAACACAATTTGAGTCCCTCTAGACATAACATAAATCAAAGAGCTGAGAATACTTCAAGGAATGATTAGAGATGGAAATACTGCTTTCCTAAATGTGTCTATCTACATGGAGGATGTGTTGAGAATTCTCAGGTATATATTGCTTTGCTTCATAAAGGTTTCTAAGATTTTGTGCCAATACTTTTTGACTTACCTTTATAAAAGTCTCCTAAGGAGTATCTGAAGAAATAGGAATGGCTTTAAAGCATCAGAGAAAATTCAACTGCAAATAATATAGTAGAGATTAGTTTTTAATGAAGAATGAATATAATTTAGTAAAACAAAAAAGACAAAGTACTTTACATTCAAGACCAACATTTTCCTGGCTTTTGAAAAATATGTAAAGGTTTATGAAACAAATGTTTCCATATATATTTCGTATATATAAGATGGGATTATCGGGTATCAATTTTTAAATGCAAACACTTTAGACATTTCCCTTTATGTCTTGAAAGTTAGCGGTGTTCTTCCTTCATTCTAAGTATTTTTTGAGTGCCACCTTAAGGCTTAATAGTTCCACTAGCCATTGAGGGAGAGTTACAGAGATGTTATCTATTAAGAGACAATTTGAAAATAGCAGCAAGACACATACTGACTTCAGAGTTAATAATTCTATAATTAATTTTTAATCAATAAATATAAAGTCAATGGTTGATTAAATTTAAAATATTCATTATATTGTTAATGTGGTAAAGAAACAGAACTTGCACTTTTACTAGATGAGATTTGAGGTGGACTTTGGAAGATGTGTAGAATTTTATAGTAGAGGAGATAGGTCAGGCTAGAGAATGTCATTCAACGTCATTCAACTCTGCTTTGAGAAGCTCAACTCTTTGGCAGTTGCAAAGATATTTGTAGCCTTTCCAGATTAGCCTCTTCAGGTTTCAGAGGAGCCCTGGTGGCATAACGAATGTGTTACGAATTGGGGTGCTAACTGTAAGGTCAGCAGTTAGAATCCACCAGCCACTCAGTTGGAAAAAGATGAGGTTTTCTATTACCATAAACAGTTCTAGTCTTGGAAACCCTCAGGAACAGTTTTACTCTGTCCTCTAGGGTCACTCTGAGTCATAATCAACTTGATGGCAGCGAGATTTTCTTCTTCTAGTTTCAGATTTCAAATTTTCATCTTTTAGATGATGGAGTTTTTAATCATTAAACAGTTTTGTGATTAAAATTTTTCTTGTTGAAATATTGATACACATCAACTTCAGCTAGTGTCTTTGTTGATTACTTTTTCTTCCAAAAACCTAACCTAGATCCAGCCTTGGATCCAATTGCTGGAAATCTCTACTTGGATATTATGAACTCACGACACTTTTCATTATGCTCGACGTTGACTATTACCAGTCAATGCCAAGATCCTGAAATTTAAGCAGTACTTTTATTAATCCCAATTAAAGACTTATAATAATGGATAATTTACTTCCATTCAATTGAAATCTGTTCCATATCTACCAATAACACAGTCTTTCAGTGTTCATCCCTTTATGTATGGAGCCTTATTTATTTTAGCTTACTTTCCTGTATTTTTCTTCATATTTTATTCTTCTGCAATGGAATAGAAAATACTCAGACATGGCTATGTACCAAGATAGGGCAGAAAGAATAATATATTGAGTGAAGATGAGGGTTAGTTTATTACTTAATCTCTCTTCAGGCTTATTGTCATGGCATGAAACTATTCTGTTTCTGCAATTTGATCTGAAACTTCTTGTATGATTTTCCTGTATGAAATTCTGGGCATCCAGCCTAATGAGATGGAAGAATTTCCTAGAGAGTCCCTAAAGCATCCTAACGTGAACTTTTGAGTTTTCGAGTAATTTCAAAAGAGAAAGAACGACCATGAAGCTATTAGAAATTCTGTGTTGACAACGATAAAGAGATGATGGATGAGGCAGTAGAGCATTATGGCTCAGTCTCCTGAAGAAAGAATACTATCCAACAAATTCAGCGGTGACTGTTTAACTACATTACCAGATCACTCAAACCGTGCCCACCTCTCAGTCTATAGAGCTCATCTATTCAACTATGGGAACACATCCTAGTATTTACTCTTGGAAAAATATTGCTTGAAGTTACACTGAATGAAGTCACTGGCTTTCTAGATAAGCCTCTAAAAAGTTAGATAGTGTATTTATTTTAATGTAAAATTCACAAATATTATTTATTAGAAATATATTTTGGTATTTATATAGTTTGGTATTTATATATTTGTACGCCAAACACCATGATATCTATATAATAAAAAGTAAAGTGCTGAACATTCTCTGAATAAAACTCTTTTACTGGATCTATTGGACACAATAACTTAGTAAGTTTTCCGTGATTGTATTTTTTAACAGTTTATTGGCATGCCATTTCCATATCATACAATTCAGTAGTTCAGTCATATGGAAAAGAGTTATGCAATCATCATCACAATCAATTTTAGAATATTTTCTTCTTTTTTGTACTCATTGTTATTATTTCTTCATTCCCCCCCAAAAAAACTCCCTGTATTATCCCAAAGAAACTCTAACTATCCAGTTACTATCTTTATAGATTTACCTATCCTAGACTAAATTTACAGAAAAACATACAAAACAAAAAGTAAAACCAAATGACAACCAAAACAAATACAAAGGAAACATCCCTTGAATAATATCAGAAAAGATTTTATTGTAGCCAGAGCACCAAGCTCATTGCCCTCCAGTTGACCACAGAGAGAGTAACCCTATATCACAGGGTAGAATAACTAGGTGGGTTTCTGAGGCAGTAAATCTTTATGAGAATAGAAAGCCTTGTCTTTCTCCCACTTGTATTGTACAGATATAATGAAATCTTTCAAACTATGGTGTGCATATTTATTTACCTTTTAATTTTATTATTTCTGATATATGTTTTTTTGTTCTCTGTATGTTGGAATTGATATATAGTTAGAGATTTTGCATTATTTTTTATTTAAAGCATTGGAAGAATATGATCTATATAGTACATAAGACTTATTTAACAAAATAATCTGTAACTTAAAAACACAATGTAAAACTGATGGGAAAAATGGTCTATTGGTCAGTAATTTCTAACATGTCCCTTTTAAGATATAATGTGACCTAGCAAGATATAACATGCTTCTAGGCTACTTTTTCTCATACACATTCACAAGAGAATTTATAATAAATTGGAGTTGAATTTAATGTCCCATTACTCTCCCTACAAATTTTCTATTTTGCCAAAGGATCTTCACATAGGCACACAAAATTCCCCAGTGAATTCATCTGGGGTTCCCTATAAGAAAATAATTCATGAGTTCATAAATCTTTCTGACCTTTACATTTATCTTGAGAGTCATGGATCGCATGCTGGGTAGCAGTACACGGAGCAGATCCTCTTGAAAACTAAGGCCATCTCCATAAACGTGAGGCTACTCTTTCCCAGAGGGGGTAAGCTGGTTCGGCTCTATAGAGAGGACCTGACTGTCGATTGTTGTTGGCGGGTAAAATCATTCTGGTTGGTTTCCATATTGCTCTGAATGTATTTCAGTGCCTACGAGTTTACCTAATTATGTCAAATGAGCACAGGGACAGAAGAAAGGAATTTCACAGTTTAAGCATATCATTCTCATCTTAAAGCTCTCTAATTTGAGAAGGCATTACAGGACTGAGATTATTATACAATATTTTATGCCATGTATGCTGTGTTGTAGGCACAATGGTGAGCAAGATGATCTTCAATAACTTGTTTTGTATATTTCCTTTTCTATTTGATTATTCATTATTTGAAGGTAGATTTTGCATTTTGTTGTCCCTAATTAAATAAAATAGCAGCTACGTTTTCAAACAATTCATTTCCTAGCAAGTTATCATTTCATTGTTGTCTGTATGTGTACATATATCTATATGCATTTATATACATATGTATGTATATATATACATATTCTTTATGTGCTGTCAAGTGGATACTGACTCACAGTAAACTTAAAAGACAAAGCATAACTGCCCTATTGCGTTTCCTAGGCTGTAACCCTAGAGGAGTAAATCAACAAACCTCTTCCTCCAAAGCTTACCCATTGTATCACCTTATGAATAAGTTAAGACAAAATATTTTCCTTCTTACTAACCTAAATGAAACCCACTGCCATTGAGTTGATTCTAATTCATAGCATCCCTGTATAGAGTTTCCAAGACAATAAAACTCTCTGGGAGCAGACAGCCTCATCTTGATCCCATGTTGGGAGAGCAATAATGGATTACAGAAGTAAGGGTACTAAGAGAAAAGTTTTAGTGATCAATGAAGAGATGTCAATACACATCTCTGAGATATTGCATGGAAGGTTTAAGGTATTTTTAAAAGAAAAAAATGTGATAAACAACAGTTACTCTGATTTTGTTGAAGAAGCGATCAGAATGAATCTGACATCTTTGTGTGCAGGAAGCTATATTATTCCTCTTTCCTTACTTTCTTTGACTGGGACTGCATCTATTCCTTCTTCCCACTTTCTCCTCATTGAAACTCAATCCAATATAAAGTTTCAGAACAGTGTTAAAATTAATTTAATGTTTCAAGATTGTTTTAGTTTTTCTTTCCCTAAAATCCTATAATATGCTACTCTTAGACAGACAAAGCTGTATGTTACAGGAACATAATACCTATAATCTCTACCACAGTTTGATACTTAATTGTCCTCCATTTGTTTCATGTATCTTTTATTTCACTGTTCACAGCATGTAAATACCTTCAGATTTACATGTTTTGGCATGACTTTTTACCCCCTCGTAGGCACCATAGTGCTTTGCTCTTATTAAGCTTAAAATAAGCTTCCAGTAAACGTGTGTGGGTTTAATGTATCCGTGTCATATTTTTATCTATGTATTAAGGATGGTGGGACAGGTGTAGGAAGAATATGCATATTACATTTGAAGATGTAAGAGCACATAGCAATCAAGGCTAACTTTATAGAAAATGTGGTGTGATCAAATGTTTACTAACAATGAATTTTTCAGCCTTTATACTTTTGTAATATCAATATTACCTAATACCATAATGAAAATTTTTATATGTCCCCCTATTATTTTGTTAAATAAGATACAGTTGTTTATAGATGAAAATGATGTGACCTCTTCTAAACTTTTATCTTCACAGGACACTTAGCCCTTAGCTAATGCTTTGCTTATACATAACAAAAGGTTAAAGGACACAGTAAAATAACTTTGTGGGACAGAAAATTGCAGTGTCTTCTGTGTATCTGAATGTGCCAGAAAGACACAAGTTTTTATTTCTACTGATGATTTATAATGATTTCATTTTTATTATATTTTCTGGTTGAAATAGATAGGATAGTGAGCTTTTTGATAAAAAAAATATATACAATGATTATTGCAATAAATGGACTTTGGTAAGTCTATTATGTGCAAAGGTCTGTAAGAAAGTACTGCTGCAGAATCATGGAAATATTTATTACACAAAAACACCAATATGTGAAACTATTGCTGCCATTTGCATCTCTACATTTCTAAAAGTGGTATTTCCATCTTTTTAATTATTACCTTATTGATGTGATCTTTAATTTTCACTGTCAAAGGGGCAGTTTTGCCATTCTCAAAGGACTCAAATTGTATTCCTTTAAATGTTCTTTAAGTTTGGGGAACTAAATGAAATCTGAATGGGGAAAGATCAGTAGATAGGGTAAGTTTAGATAGGGTAGATAGATAGGTAAGTTTTCTCAAGAAAAAATTCCTGAAACAGCTTTTACTATAGTTAAAGAATGAGCAGATATTTTGTCATGATGAGAAAAAAAATACCTTCTCTCAACTTGCTTGGTCTTCTCCTCATCAATGAAGATGTAAGTTTTCTTAAAACTTCTTCATAATGATCATCCAGTGTCCTTTGATAAAATCTACCAAGATTACCACTTTGAAGTAACCAAAGTTAGTTATAAAAATGTTGAGCTGAGTTATCTGCCTTGTTCATTTTTCAGGACTTCTTGATATTTCTTAAAATTCTTAATCCATCTGAAAATGCTTCCTAAAATGCTTGATCCATTGATGTGGGAAAGCGTTCGTATGAATTTGTTGCAAAGCTTCAAGGATTTGAGAAAATGTCCACTTGAATATTGTTAAATTTTAAAAAGTTTATTTAGTTTAATCTTAGTCTTGACCTCATAACAATAACCACCAAAAAATCATTTGTTTGCTCTGGCAGAAAATGGATTCTCCTTTTCTAAGGCACCCGGACAAGAGACTAAGATAATTGTGCTACTTGGAGAACTTGTCTGCAGCCATACACTGATCATAGAGACATGCACTTAATTGTGCTCACTGCTCATTCCTCTGGATTTTTCAAACTGTATCGCTCTTAGTAAATTAGAATACCATAACTCAAAGCATCTTCAGAATTCTAGCTGGATTGCATTCATTGGCTGCAGAAATCTATACATTCATTGAAGCACATTTCAATGCATAAGAAACATACTTTCAAGGTAGTGCCCCCCAAATTAGACAATTTTTTCAAGCTATGTATTTATTTATTTTTTTACAAAACAACCTTATCACCTACAAAGTATTGCCATTACATTTAATGCATTTATCAAATTTGTGATTCCATTCTTGGAAGCATTGTTCAAATTCATCTGTTTGGATGGCTGACAGCATCTTCCTCATTTTTTCTCCACCACTTCTACATCATCAAATTGCTGTACTTTCATGTCCCCTTTTATTTGCAGAAACAAAAAGAAGATGCATGGAGTGAGATCAGGTGAGTAAAGTGCATGGGGCAAGAGAGGCATGCTGTTTTTTGCCAAAAATTGGTGTACTGAGATGGTTGTTGAGCAGGTGCATTGTTTTGGTGGCAAAACCAGTTCCCTGTCTGCCACAAATCAGGCCTTTTTTTGTCATACACTGTTACACCATCTTTTCAGAACCTCTATATAGAAAACTGACCTGGTAGAATGAACTCCAAATGCACTACCACCCTCAAAACAAAAAAACAAATATGCATTAGTTTTTTGGGGGAGTAGGTCGGGGTGTACCACCTTGTGCAAGCCATAATAAGTAAAAAAAAAAAAATCTAAATTTCCATTCTAGTTTAGCTACTTAAGGAATGACAATGGGAAAGTTACCTAAATTTGTTGACAGTCTTTTCAGATTTGAAATCATGCTAAAATCACTTATAATGCATATCCCTCTTAGTTACCAAAAATTATTCCTTAAGCTTATGATAAAATATTACATGAGCTATATGATAAATTATACTATATTACAAGATTATTTTCCAGGATATTATAAGCAAAAATAAAATTAACTCAAGCCTACTGCCATCAAATTGATTTTTTTTAGGCAAATTATAAAAATGTTTACTACATCATTTTTACATAGGTTCCATTTATAATATTTACTCCACTATGTTTAGGTCTTTGTCATTAGTTTGATATTATTAATATTAATAATATTGATATTATTAGTTTGATATCGTTAATTTCATATTATTAAAATCAGGTCAAACTAGCTCCCTCAAGTCTTTATTATATATAATTATTAAGAAATAAATACTGCCTTTGAAAACGGCAAGTTCCACTTTGTAAGATATTTGTTTGTGAGAACAGTTGATGGGGAAAGAAATGAGTTATTAGATGCCAACAGGAAAACTGCCCCTGCTTCTGCACTGAGAAAGACCCCCTACAATGGCAAATGTGATCTATTGTTTTAAGTTCATCAGGTAGCTACTTAGTACTAAAGGGCATTCTTTCTTAAGATGTATTTAAATGTTTGACTTTTGATAATAAATATTAATTGGTTTACCATGTATATGGTAAATGGCACACATAAAAACACATAAATGATTTTTTTAGTACAAAGGAATTAGAGTACATTTATACTATATATAAATCTCCACATTAGCAGATACTCCTGAACGTTTGCTGGGCTTCGGTCTCCAGCTCCGACTGTCCTCAGAACTCTGGATGACAGAAGCAGCATTGTCCTGGGAGAGCCTGTCTCACAGTTGTCATCCAACTCCTCTCCATGATCCCTGAGGAGAAATCTCGGGATGGAATCCTAGACAGCAAATTGATTTGGATGTATAGCAAACATAAGGGCAGAGTAGAGAGTCTTTATAGGAGCAGAAAGCTTTATCTTTCTTTCTCTGAGCAGCTAATGTGTTCAAATTGGGTTTGATATACTACTCATGGCCATCAATCTAACCTGTAACCCATTATAGCACAAGGGAAATGTTTGATAACGAATATAGAAATAATACTTGTGTTTACACTGACCCACAGAATGTACATCTGAATTTATGGCTCACGTCTAGCTATTTTTTTCCCTAACAAAAGTCTAATGACAGGTACTGCCGCTTTTCTTTTTGAGGCGGTGGGGTTTTGGGTAGAGATTATGAAAACTGTGGGCTCTGGAGAGACGATTTACGTGGTTTCGTCACTTGCACCCAAGGGTTGCATAATCTGGGGCAAGCATTTTGTTATGTTTATTTCTTTCTGTCCTCATGCCACAAGGATTCAATGCCTTGACATAGCTAAAGTACTTCCAAACGTGCCAGGTGATGGAAGCACTTGCTGCTGGCTTTACTTGTTCTGAGGTAGCATAGTGGTTAGCCATTTTTCCTGTTACATGACATGCCCAGTATTTTTGAAAGCAGATGATAAATACTTCAAGAAGTTCCAACTAGTAATACTTGGTGAACTTTTTATACAATTGTTATTTCACTAATTTTATGTGTAATAAAAATAATTCCACGATTTCTTAATTCATATTAAGTATTTATAGAGAAGAGCATTATTATACTGCTATAGTATTCTGTACTAAACCAGATTGACAGAGACCGTGGAACAATGGGGCCTTTTAATGTCATTTTGACACTCAGCATGCATTTACTGATTGCTTACTTTAATATAAGCATTATACTAGTTATTTTTGTTTTAAAATTAAGAATGCAAAATAGGTAGTAATAATAATTAGACATGCTAAGTCTTTTTGAAATTTATTTTTGTTTGAATAAGGCAATATTAAGTGAATGTGAAATATATAGAATTGTTAAATGATCAACTTTTATCTGGAAGGAGTCATGGATTCCAAAATTAAATAGAACTCATGACATGGGAAAAGCTCCTTCTTGATAGAGCTCAAACCGTACCGATGGAAAGGACATTATAGTTTTCTATTTCTATTAATTTCTGTAACATATTTAAGTTGATGGGCCAAGCAATTTATTTAAAATTTGCTCTAATCATGTCTAAACCAATTAGAAATCTTTGTTGGCCAAAGTCACCCAGCATAGAATTTATTGTAACATAGTTACAATTCCGCAGTTGATAGTTTTGGCGATGTGATACAGAAAACCCACAAAAACTCAAGTGTTTAGCCTGTATGGGTATGTATTAAATAAAGTTGAAGAATGTGTTGAATTTATGTTGTTTTGAAGAAAATTCTGAATCATGGATCATTCTATGTAAAGCAGGTAAAAAAATGTTTATAAAAACCTAGCGAAATTTCCCCAGGATGGGACCTGGGTCCCCACTCTGCACTCCCCCTCATTCACAATGTTATGATTTTTTTTTTTTTGTCTTTGATGCCTGATACCTGACCCTTTTGCCCCCTTGTCATCTTACAGGCTGGTGTGCTTCTTCCATGTGGGTTTGTTGTTTCTCAGTTAGATGGCCCCTTGTTTATCTTCCAGCATGTGGGACCCCAGATTCTGTGTAATTTGACAGCTTGGCACCATCAGCTTTCTTCACCGCATTTGCTTATGTATCCGCTTTGTCTTCAGCATTCGTGTTGGGATAGGCTGGTGTGCTTCGTCCTTGTGGGTTTTGTTGTTTCTTAGCTAGATGGCCGTCTGTTTGTCTTCAAGCCTGTAAGACCCCAGATGCTGTATCATTTGATAGCCAGGCACCATCAGCTTTCTTCAACACTTTTGCTAATGCACCCCCTATGTCCTCAGCGATCGAGTAGGGGTAGGTTGGTGTGCTTCTTCCGTGTGGGTTTTATTGTCTCTCAGCTAGATGGTGCTTGTTTAGGTTGCGGGGAGGTGAGGAACAAATCAGAAAGCAGTGTAGTAATGATGAAATATGCAATTTTCCTCTGATTCTTAAATGCTTCCTCCACCCCACTACCATGATCCCAGTTCTACTTTACATATCCGGCTGGACTGGAGGAGGTGCACTGGCACAGATAGGAACTGGAAATACAGTGAACCCAGGACAGATGAACCCCCCAGGACCAGTGGAGAGAGTGCCGATGGCGGGAGGGTAGAGGGAAGGAGAGGGAGAAAGGGGGAACAGAGGACAAGGTCTACATGTGGCCTCCTCCCTGGGGGATTGACAGCGGAGAAGTGGGTGAGGAAGATGTGGGATGGGGTAAGATATGATAAAATAATAATAAATTATAAATTATCGGGGGCTTGGGGGGAGCGGGAAGGGAGAGGGAAAAATGAGCTGAAACCAGGGGCTCAAGTGGAAGGTGGGTGTCGTAAGAATGATGAAGTCAACATATGTACTAAAGTGCTGGACACAGATGACGTATGTACAGATTGTGATGAGTTGTATGAGCCCCTAATAAAATGATTATTTAAAAAAAAAAACTAACAAAATTTAAGATTCCTCAATCTTGCATTTAGATTACGGTATTTTATTTTTTAGGAAAAAACAATCTGTAATGGAAATAAATTGAGAAATTGACAAAACATTATTTTAGAGATAGAAACTTGTAAACAGATATATCTCAGAATCAATAATGTAGAAACTAAGGCATTTGTATCAGCCTAGATGTGGTAATCTTCCACTGCATTCCTGACTATGTATTTGAATTTGAAAAAAAAAAAAAAAGGATTTATATGATGAAGGCTTAAAAGTTCACGGGAAGATTCCATAATTTTTAATTCTACTTTTTCTGAAAACTTTTTGAAGACTTCTCATATGTAGAATGATGTCCTCTACCAACATTGCTACCTAAACAAAAGAAAAGAAAATGCACATGAAAAAATGAGACATAAAGGTTGCAGTCGTACTCTTCCCTGTAATATTGCTGTGAATTAGAGTAAACAGCATGACAATAAGTATGTTGTTGGGTTTTTTATTACTATTTAGAATTAACATGGGATCAGGGACTAGAATATGGTGCACTGGAAAATCAGATTAAGATGCTATACTTAGATAAATCTCAAAGGATAAATCTAGCTTTCTCTGTAAATCACCTATTAACCTAAAACAAAAGAATTTAATTTCCAATTCAAACTTAAATTAAATTTCTTGATCTAATATACACTAACAGTACATTGCTATTTATACAGACCTCATGCCATACAGAAGTTAATGTACTTATTTTTTGAAATAATTTGAAGTACTGTAAAATGTGTAAGTAATTTAGAGGAACTCTTGTGGTGCAGTGGCGAAGCACTCGGCTGTGGACTGCTTGCGGGTTGTCACTACATGGGAGAAAGAATTGATAGTCTATTTCCCGAAAGATTTACAACCATTGAAACCCTAGGAGGCAGTCTAGTCTAAGTTATAGGTGGTTTGAATCTGAATCCACTTGACAGGAGTAGGTTTGTTTTTAGTTGTTTTTTTTTTTTTAGTATAAGTATAATATTTGATTGTCATTAGGTAATGAAATGCAAATAATTAGGCAGTGAAAGTTAATGATTATACTGGTGATAATTAAGTCAATTTATGCATAAATACATAACTATCCTCTAGTTCTTTAATATTCCCTTCCCTCACTATTATGGCTCTTGTTTTACCACATTAATCTTGTTAAATATGAGTATGTTCATATGTATAATTAAAATGATTTGATGCATGAAAGCCATGATAGTTAACCCTTCAAAAACAGTAATGAGAGTAATGATTCCCTGTGGTTACAGGAAGAAAAGGGGGTGAAGGTGGGGAATGGGGAGCTGCTAGTAATGATGACTCTATATTCCCACTCGATGAGAATGAATAATGGAATTGTAGGTGGATAGAAATAATGGAGGGTGTAATACATGGAAACTAATAATAATAACAATAATAATATATAACATATTAATAAGGGTCCTATGGGGTAGGGAAGGGGGTGGCGGATAAAGGGGAGCTGATATCAAGGAGTTCAAGAAGAAAGAAAATGTTTTGAAACTGATGGCCGCAAAATCGTACAATTATGCTTGATCTAATTGAATTATGAATTGATACAACATCTGTAAGAGCTTCCAATAAAGTGATTAAAAAAATTATCCCTAAAACCATTATCATCGGTGTCATTTTAAACATTATCAGAAGTATATGTAAAGAGATATAGAATATGTTTATACACTTTGAAAATCATTTTAAAGTGTATAGTAAAAAGGGAATCATGGGAAATTCTATTTATTTACTTTTCTTCAACTGTTAATTTACAAATTAACCCACTCCTATCTATCAAGTTGGTCCTTATTCATAGCAGCCCTATGTAGGGTTTCTGACTCTGTACGTCATAATGGAACAGACAGCCTCATCTTCTCTTGAGTGGCAGGTGGGTTTGAACTGCCAACTTAATAATTAGCAGTGAGACTTACCCAACATCAGGGCTTCATCTTAATTTGTGATCGAGAATAACTGAGTAAATTTATTATTATAACGGATTAAATTTATGTATTATATTGACATGACTAATATGAATTCAACTAACCATGAATTTATTAATTAAATTACATGGTGATTTTCAAATATAGCAAGGTACAACTTCAGAATCTTTCTTAGGACAATTTCTGGGCACCCTCTACACTGAGTTTGCCAGATGAGTATCCATAGTTTCAAGAACAAAGTTTGTGAAGGAGTTTTGACTTAAAAAAAAAAAAGATTTAGTGATTACTGGAAGAAAATTATCTTCCTGAGTTAAAGGATTGACTACTTCCATACAGAATTTTATAATTAGACATAAAATTGTTTTTTAAAATAGTTTTATTGGCATATACTTCACATATAATGTAATTTAATCATTCAATCGTATTAAGAAGAGTTGTGCAATCATCACCCCAATCAATTTTAGAAAATGTTATTCTCATACTCATTGTTGTTAGCTCCCCATCCTCCCTTGCCATGCCCCTAGGTAATTATTAATCCAGTACTGTCTCTATAGATTTACCCATCTTGGGTTTATAGTCAGAAATCATATAAAACAGAATCAAGAAGAAAATAAATGAGCAAATAAGCAAATGAAAGAACAATAGTGAGTAGATAAAATAGATAAAAACCTCAATCTAAAAAATCGATTATGGTGGTGACTCTACAATTCTTGATATCCTTAAAATCTTGAATTGTATGATATCTAGAAAAAGTGCCAATAAAATGGTTAAAAAAAGAAAGCAGACAATAATAAAAACTGAACCTTTAAAATGGGTCAAAAGGGAGACCAAGTGATTGTGGGGATCCTACAAAATCTACTGTCATCTATAACTTTGGGAAAACACAATATAAGCTAAATACCATTCCTTTCTTCGGATTTGGATTTTATTCTTTACAATCCTTGGATCATACTTGCTGCTTGTTCCATTTTGATGTCGTTGATGCCTCCCTCAGATGTCTTCTTGTTTGAAGACAAGCCTTTAAAGACCACAGGCCCTGTTCTTTCAGATGGCTAGGTGGCATCTGGTTTCTTCACCGCACTTGGCTATGGCTCCTATAATTTCATTGATCTCTTCATGAGGGAGAAGAGATAGAATAGCATTGATAATTGAAAAAGAATAAGGGTCAGGATATATTGTCCCATTCCCAACCATGCTTTCACACAAAGGAGTGCTTTACTGCTAGACTTTGTGTCTTTCAACTTACAGTTTTTTAGTTTGATTTGTTTTCCTTAATTAATAGAGTAATTCATTTCAGAAAAGCTCTTTTATGGATTGGAAAGCGTGGGAAGTAAGTTTCCCTCAGCAACTTGGAAGTAACATGGGCATAACGCAAAAGCTCAAGAAGCAAAATATATATAGACCTTTGGAGAAAAAAAATATGTATAATACAACAAGTCATTTTTCTGTAACTTAATCTAATCACCATCCTTCGTGATGTGATGTGTATAGAAAGATTCTTCTGCTCCACAGGTTCTAACTCATCTCTTTCTTGGTATTTTGAACTCTTTGTACATTTTGGAAAGCTAACTGTACTAACAGGTGAGTCTTTAAGAATAGAATGGAGGAGGTTCACACTGAGGCCCCAGAGTGTTTATTTCAAGCAAATTATAATAGGATTACATTATAAAATTTGCATTACAATTTGTAGGGCATAATTGAATCTATCCTCAGTCACATTGCCAAATTTCTAGTGTCAGCCGGAAGGTGACATTAGTGAACCAGGCAGACTAGCCCTACGCCTTAACCGACCGCTGCTTTTAGTCAAAAAGGAATCATTTGGTTACCAGAGCAGTGGGCTTGCATATACTTGAGATCTAATTCTCTTGCAGAGACTTTTTCCATATTACTTACAAATTTTCCATTTATCATGAATATGAAAACAGACCCATTGCCATGGAGTCCATTCCAACTCACAGTGAATCTAGGCAGTGTTTCCCAGGCTTTTAAAATCCTTGCAGAGGCAGCATCATTTTTCTCTCCCACAGTGACTGATAGATTTGAACCCCCTGTCTTGCAGTTAGCCTTTCAATGATAACCTGAAAGCACCATCAGGTCTCATTGCCTTCTATATTGTCATTCATTCAGGAATATTTACCAAATGAACTTGAATATTCAGTGTCAAATGAATGGAAATACACAACTTACCTGTATTTTAAATGATCACATGCATCCAATTACAATATTTATATTGTAATTATTTGTCGTTTGTCTCAAAAAAGAAGCTGCGATTCTTGAGGAAAAGGGCTATGTGTGAATCCCCTTGGTATTGTGGAAATTTAGCACAATGGATGTTAAACAAATAACTATTGTTTGAAGAAAAATTGATTCCTGTTACCATGCTCAGGGTGAATAGGTTGTATAGTAATGATTTGAAGTTATTAAGGCTGTTGATGAAAATTAATCTCTTCCATGTTGTCAGACATTTAAATCACAAATAAAATCAAATTTCATGTAATAAGGCAAGAAGGACAAGATCGGGAGAGAGAAAAGAAAGGAAAACACCTGTATTGAACAGCTACTGTGAGGTGGATGCTGTGATGAAACATGACCAAATTCTCTCACGTAATGCCACTGGCAGCTTCTCAAACATAGTTAATGATTGCATTATACAAATATCCAAATTATTATGTGTTTGGCCATGTGACTAGTGAATTTCAAAAACAAAATGAGAACACTTGTGCACTAAGCAAAGGTCACGGTGGGCAACTCTCATGTACATTGCTCGCTGGGCGATAAGGATCAGCATGACTCCAATTTCAAAGCCCAGCCCCTCCCACTTCTCCAACATCATTGACAACCGTTCATGCAGCACTTCCTGTCTTAGTCTCAGCCACTCAGAGTTAAGTCAAAGCTCACAAATTAATGGATACCTTCCTTCAGACCTCCAAATAGATTCCAATTCCTGCCTTCTCATTGCATGTGTGGGCTTGTTAATTCAATAGAATTATATAGTGTACACTCATAAGATTAATCGAATGTACATCATACTTAGGCTTCAATTATACAAGATTCCCCCCAAAGATACATATCAGCATACACTTAAAGGGTGCGGTCTGGGAGTGACCAGAGTGTGAGGTATCAATACTACATTCTGTGCATGATCACCCACTTACTTGTAAGCTCCTTTTGAGGGTTAGAGTCACGGCAAGTGGCCATGATAGACTACATCATGCTCCATGCAGCTTAGTCAGCACTAGACCCCGAAGGGGTTCCTCTTGGTCTCAACTGACCCCATTCATTAGCCTCAGGTGTTGCTATGCTCAATGGAAGGAAGAACAAAGACCAAATGGTTTTCTACAAGGTGATTCTACATCAAAGACTCCATTAATCTTACCTCCCTAATCGAAAGTGAAAACAACAACAAAATCTCTGGAAACATGGTTTCCTAAATGTATATGAGAAAATGACAGCTATTTCATTGTAAAACTTTTAGTAATTGGAAGCTCAATTACAGAACTTCTCTTTTTCCAAAAAAGGGACATTTTTGAAGCATATGCTAAACAAATTTAGTTATTGAGTTGGTATTGATTTCAAATTTATGATTCTTTGGATTCAGAATCCTCATCACATCATCATTGATCTGTAAATGAGCCTTCAAATAAAGTAAGAAAGTTCACTATGAAGGAAAACATAAATTCCTTAGCAAGCCCTTTATTTTATATGATTTGTACAAAATCAGATTTTATCTATCAAATGAAATACATACACAATTATAACTATTTAAAAGTTTATATACATACCATATATTCTAATATAATTTGTTAAATTAGTTGTGAAAGAGGCCTCTGATGAATATGTATCTGTTTCCTATTTTACCTTTATGATTTATGAAAATATTTATTAAAAACAACTAATGAAAATAGTATATTGAGTAACAAAAATGTGTAGACAGAAATGATTAGCATTTTACACTTACTTATATACAATCAAGAATAAATTTTACTTAAAAAATAAGCATAGTTTAGAAAACATCACAAGGTCAGCAGTTAGAAACCACCATCCACTCCTCTTTCTACTTCCGTAACAAGTTACAGTCTCAGAAATGCACAGGGGAAGTTGTACTCTGCCCTGCAGGGTTGCTGTGAATTGGAATCAAGTCAATGGCCAGAGGTTTTTAAAATCCTGACTAGACGGAAAACAGAATTCTAACAAAATTGTTTAATTCTGGGTCAGATTATTCAACTGCCTGGCATAGAGTGTGACATGAATATTACTGTCACTATTTTCATAATATAAATATCATTATGTTATTTTGTTTATATAAATTAAAATTATGTGCTAACATATTAGAAAATTGAATCTTACCAATCAGAAAAGGATGAGTAATAGGAAGTGACTTTTTTTCAGATGTTCAAAGATCTCTTTGGAAATAGAAACCAAAGATGTCGCTAATTCTCTCTATCCTCTTACACACATAAAAATAAGTCAGCTATTATTTCTAATTAAGAACTGAATGTTAATGTAATTTCAAACTAGTGTTTCATTCAAAAATTTCCAATTGGAAATGTTCATAATCTTACATCACATTGACCTTATAGAACATGTTTTATTTAAGATTACTATTTGGCTAACATTCTTTTAAATTCCCATGCCTCACTAATTACACTGATTTTCTAGCAAAACTCCCCAAGTGACAATTGCTCCTAGTTCCTACTCTTTGAAATGTTCGATAATCATGTTAGTATTCACAATACTGTATTTCCTGGCTCTAGGTCTAACAGATATTTTGCTCCTTCTTCCTGAAGATAATAGTAATATCTTACATGTGCTTTGCATTTTGCCTTTTATAAAATACTTTTACAAATATTATTTTATTTAATATCTTCTGCTACATCCTCCAATACATCCTTCTTTCTTCTAAAATGAGAATTTCTACATTGAATTGTGTGGCACATGAATTATGTCAATGAAACTATTTTATTTAAAAAGACATTTTTTTTTCTGGAAAAAATATAAATTTCTTCATGCTCTATTCACCATTCAAAACTATTACTCAGTTTCCATCGCCGACTCGTTGTTCTTAGCACACGTTTCAGAGTCCTCCAACTCCATCTCCAAACTCCCACTCCAGGGTAATTTTCAGCCACCGACCTTCACGTCACCTTCCACATACACTCTTCCAGGATACTCACACTTCCAGCAGCTGTTCTGTATGTTCATACTTCCGAAATGCATCATTTACTTTCAAATTTCCACTTCCTTGCCCACAATTTTCTATCTTCTGAAATGCTTAGTGATGATTTTCTTCCTATAGCTTTTCGCTGTGCTTTTCATCTTCAGCATATTCTTCTAGGCCAAGAGGAAACACGGCCTTCTGCACACAAGTGTCCTTAGTCAGGAGAGCCATCAAAACTGCCAAACCAAGACCATTGCCATTGAGTCAATTCTGACTTGTAGGGACACAATATAGGACATACAAGAACTGCCACCAATGGTTTTCAAGGTCTTACTCTTTCTTTTTTTGTACAGGAGCAGACTGCTCCATTGTTCTGGGGGCCTGATGGGTTTGAGCCACCAACCTTTGGTTAGCAGATGAGTGAGTACCCTAGGCCCTGTGCCACCGGGGCTCCATTACAGGGCAGCAAGCATAGCTGTTTCTTCTCACAGCTACTTTATTTTAACTTTTACACTTTCCTTTTAATAGGAACTGCACCGTGGTATTTGTATATGGATCAGTTTCTTGGGGATAAAAGTGATGTTTCTGTGTATTTCCACATACCCACGTTCTTCTTTATAGAGTTAGCTTTCAGATACATGCTTTTTACAATTTGGTGACAGCAAACTTATGTCAGCGGTGTTCTTCCCCATAGTTCCCTGGTTTGAGAAATGAAAACCTAGGTACATTGCCAACTGATTGTATTTTAAGACATTACTTTGTATGCCTTTTAATTAATTCACTCTTATCTCCCTGTATTTTCGATGCCTCGTGCCTTTCTATTTTTGCTCTAGAGGGCATAAAAAGAAGACATGAAGAAGTAAGAGATACTAAAATTTGGGAACTAATAGAATGAGATTCAAGGAAATATAAGGATGGGTAACTACCTATGATACTTTTTTCGTCTCTTTGCCTGCAGCCACAGCAAAGAGTATGATTTTATTATCCTTCCAGATTAAAAAGATAATAGAAAGAAACTTTATAAAAGTAAAATATAGACCCCTATGATAGACAAAATTAAACTTTCTCTGTTATTTTAAGGGTGGGACAAATTAAAAATATATCACAGCACATGTTTTTATGGACATAGTTTGTCAAGGCCAGACTATAACACAATTATGAACACGGTAGTTGATGGTAAAACAGTTCATTCAGCTGCCTAAGGAGATTTTCCTATCTCACCTTATTTCTAAGGCGGCAGAATGCCCTTCCCTGAGTGGATTTATGTGTAGTATATGCATCATTTCTGTGTCTGCATGTGCATTTGAATTACTTGGAAAGCTTGTTAGAAATACAAATTCCAAAGCCACTCTAAGATATCATGATCTAGCAATTTTTAATTTATCTAGTAACTTTTAATTTATTATCTTTTTAAAAATTGTGGTTAAAATATACAGAAGAAAATCTTCTCTAATTCAATAATTTCTTAATAAATATTTCCATGACATTAATTGCATTCTTCATGTTGGACAACACTATACTTTCCTATATTGTTGCACATCATTAACATAACAGTAGACCCCCCAAAGCAAAAACTAATCCTTTCTACCTCCCTCTCACCTCTAATAATCAAAGTATTTGGTTTCTATACATTTACATATTTTTATAATAGTGCTTTGCCCTTTTTGGTCTTAGTCCTCCCAGCCACACAGCCCTGTGGCCTCTGCTCTGCTCCAGGAAGAGTTACAAAGCTCGTTGAGTGCTAATCCCCAAAGGAGACTTCCTCTGCTATTCAGGCTAACGCCCTAAAACACAGGTTCAGCTGCAGCCCAGGAACTCTGTTGCTCTGTCTCAGGTCTCAGTGCTGCAGCCACTGGTGAACCTGACATTACCCTCGCTTCACACTTCATACCGATCCTGTACACCCCACCTGGTGGTTATTTTTTCTTGATGATCATTAAATTCTCTGTGCCTGTTTCTAAAATAACTCACATATTGTCCAACTCAATGGTGAAACTGGCCAGTCTCTCTGTTCTCACCACGTCACTGGGTGGGAGGTACAAAGGCTCTCAGAAGAAGGGACATATTAACTAATTTCAGTTCACTGCATAATGCTGTAAACATTTTGCCCACTAATTTTTAGGATTCTCTACAGATACTGTGAACAACTTGAAATATGGGGCCATATGAAGCATATTTATGTTCTTATGATCATCTGAACATAGACTGTGCTTAAGTAATTTGGTTTGGAAAGACTTGAATAAAGGGGAAAATGAAGAAAGTAATAGTGTACAGGGAATTTGTAATGGAAATAAATATTTGGTAAGACCTGAATTTTTGTTCACTAATAAACAATCCCACTCAGACAGATGCAGAGGATTCTACTCAACACTGGTTGCTTGCCTGTTGATCTCATTTAGGGCATTTAAAAAGTACCTACAAAACAACAAAGGACAAACAACCTAATTTAAAAATAAGTGCAAAGGACTGGAACAGACATAAGGATATTCAAGTAGCTCAAAAAGCATCCAAAATTGTTCAGTGTACTTATCGATTAGGAAAGTGTGACCCCAAATCACCATTAGATGCAACTTCACCCCATTGGAATGACTGTGATAAATACTGAAAATAACAGGTATTGGCAGAGTGTGGATAACTGGAACCCTCATCCATTTCTGTTGGGATGTAAATGTTACAGTACACAACAATTTGGTGCTTCCTCAAAATGTTGAACACAGAGTGGCCACATATCCCAGCAGTCCCACAAGAAATGAAAGAAGGCTAACAGACACTGATATTCATTGCACAGTTTGCATACCATTCGAAAGTTGTAACTTACTATATGAAGTAATAGACAAAATGTGGTGTGTAAAAATTATTTTGGGCCAAATATATTAATATGATCAATTCTGTCAAGGTTGACATAGCAATAATTATAGTAATAATATCAAACATTTGCATAGCCACTGCCATGGTTGTAGGTACATTGCATGTATCAACTGATTCAATATTTAGAACAATTTTATGAGATAGGTATTACTCATATTGTTATCACTCTATAAAAGGGCAAGTGATCCAAAGTGAAATCAAGTACTTGTCCCTAATCATATAGTTTTTAAATGATGGAGCAAGGATGTATATCCAGGTAATCAAGATTCAAAACTTGTGCTCTTAACCTACATAATTTACAGAGAGGCAAAACTTGATCAGTGGCAAAATCATCTTATGAAAAGAAAGAAAAGAGAACTGAAAGACACATTTTGAAAAGTGAAACGAGGTTGACGGCAAGGCCTTCGGCGACGGAGTGCTTGGGAAATAGGTTTCTAGATAGCAGTAATACTGCTCTGGACTGCTCCTCCAGCCTACAAGGGCAACTTGTTCTTTCACCGTGCTATACTGTTCTCATCAGGACATGAGTCACTGGCGTGGACACTGCTTGGACCACTTTGAGATTCTTCCGCGACTTGTAAATATAACACCCACTGATGTTGAGTTTATTCTGACTCACCACAGCTCTATGTAGGGGTTCCCAGGATGGAGATCTTTATGGGAGCAGATAAACTCAACTTTTCCCCCAATGAGCAGCTGGTAGACTTGAGCAGGTCAATGCTTACAGCTCAGTGCAAGTAGGTCTCCAAGTTTTTGTGACAACAAATTAAATTGGAGAAGTATTGATGAATATTAAGGAAATGCCACATTATTGGAATTTGCTTGAGAATATATCTCTTTGTGAGCAATTCCATGTTGACCTAACCGTGGTACTTTATCGGCAGGATGTAATTCCAGGATCAATCTATTTAATATATTTGTGTTGTTTGAAGGTAGAGACAAAAGTGTGCTTATTGTGTTTTGGATGGCAGGCAGCTGGACATTGATCAAATCTTGGACTCTATTATAAGATTAGAATTAAGATGAACTTTGATAAATCAGAGAAATGTTTAGCTTCCGATTAGATGAGTAGGGTCAGTTCAGTGTGCTTTTGGTATGAGAAAAGAGAAAAGATGACAACTGAATAAGAGTAAAATTTAAAAAATAAATCTGATATTCATGAACTAACTAATGACCATCATTGCTTTGTTTATAACCATTCAGCACAAGTCTAGATTTATGTTTGTAGCGAAGAACATCATCATTTGATTTACATATTTGATGACTTGCATTTAAAATTTATCTGGTTTTATCTTTCATCAGCAAATCAGTTTCTAACAACAGAGATGTAAAAATAACTAAGTCCCATTTGTACCAATCAGCACCACATTTTCTAAAAGTAGGTATTAGGTACAAATGATTTTGTAATCATTGTATCATTATTTGAAAGGAAATTTGTGAGGAAGGTAGCTTGCTTTTTTCTTAAAAAGCAAAGTTTAACTTTCAGTATGAGCTTGATATTGCTTGCTTTGCCAGAATTAGATTGGCAAATGATTCCTGTGATATTTCCAGCCATGAAGTCTGCAAAGTATCTGACTCAGTATGCTTGCTGAAACAGTTAAATCCTCTGCAATCAGAGAACTCCCACTGAACTAGTGATTATCTGTATGATATATTCTAATGTACTGAGCCACTGTGTAAAGATCATGTGGATTGATTGTTCATTTTACTAACTTCTTAAAGGGATTGAGTGGAAAAATTACACGGTGCACTTTTCATTGTACAAAATCCGCTTTTTGATAAAAGCAGAATGCCCTAGAAGAATGTGGAATTTAGAAATGTAATTTTCATTGCTTGTTGGAACAGATTTTCTTATTTTGGAAAAGATCTTTGGAAGCAGAGGGTGAATCTAATTCTCTAAACAAAATTTCATTTTACAGGCTTTTCTGAAATACATTACAAACTGTGAACATTTAGTTTCTTTATAAATCAACTTAAAGAAACAAGAGAAAAAGATGTATTGATTAGCATGAATATAACACTCAAGGAATTACAATTAGTTTAGGTACATTTTCCAGATTCTAATTTTAGTATATTCTGCATTGAAAAGAGCTTTGACAATCAAGACTAAAACTTTTAATCAATACAGATTTGTAGAAGTTTTGAGATCACTTATTTTGTAAAAATTTTAAATTTATTATATTGCCTTGACCTTTTAAAAACATTTGATAATAGAGCCTACTTTTGATACATGATAATTTGTGAAACCCAAATGTTTCATGTATGGATATATGTGTAGGACTATCTAAATATAGGCCCCAAATAGAAATATGAGAATAACATAGATTCCTAGATACGTTTTACTAAATATTACAGTAGTTTGGGATTACATTTATCCATGTCAAGACTTTATAGGCTTTCTTACACATGAAATTGGGAAAATAATTTTGGAAATATTTTTTCAGAAATATCAAATTGATTATTTAAGAATCTATGCATATGGAAATGTAAGTCCCAAGAAGAAGTGAGATTAATAGTTTAATACTACTCACACCTTTCTTTGGAGATTTTTTTTAGTAATTGTGCTATTACAGATATAGTAAAACATAGGGTAATAAGCATTTTCAGTAAAGTGAATTTTCAAGGTAGTTCGCTTACTCTTTTTGCCATTTTTATGATTCTGACCTTCACCCTAAGATGCTAAATTGTGAGGGGAAAAATATTACTAAAGAGCTACAGAATTAGCACTTTTGAGGTATATTTTTTCTCAATGAGAAGTATTGTTGACTAAAGAATTGTACATTCAAAAGTACCCAACTGCCCTTTGTACAGATGCTTCAAGATTTCCTTCATGATACTTTTGAGTTTGACGGCACTGGGCTTCGTTTACACAGAATACTAGCCTCTGAGAGTAAGTCAGCTCACACTTTTAAAATAATAGCATTCGCCTGTACTTAAAGCTCATTCGATGTAACAAATAAATTTTGCTAAAGATAATTAAAGAGGTTTACTTGTGCTTAATTGATTATGCAAAGGCATTAGACTGTGAGAATCAAAATATGCTATGAATAATTTTACAAAGAACACTTAAATGCACTCTTGCAGAAACTGTGTATAGACCAAGAGGCAGTCTTTCAACCAGAACAAGAATCTGAGATCGTGAAAAGTCTGTACAGTGTCAGGGCTGTGTATTTTCACGGTGGTAGTGCACTCTGTGTACTGAACAAATGAACTGAGGAAGTCTACTACATAAAGCAGAATGGAGAAAAACGGGTGGAAAACCCAACCAAAGAATTGGTGGGGGTCAAGGCCGGTGAAACAAATCCGAAACTTGACATCATTGTGTACAACGGAAGGAAATACTGCCCAGGCCTATGTCATCCTCACAATTGATCTAATATTTAAGTCTCTCGATGCGGCCCCCATGCCAGTCTATCTCGCCTAAGGTCTTCCTCATTTTCTCTGGAAGGATACTATACCAAACCTAACATCCTTCTCCTGCGGCCTTCCTGACAACCTGTCAGTGCGTGAGATGGTGTCTCACCATTCTCGCCTCTAAGAAGCTTGCTGGCTGTATTTCTTCCAAGACAGATTTGTTAGTCCTTTGACAGTCCATAGAACTTTCAGTATTCTTCTCCAGCACACAGTCATTCAGATGCACTTAAGAAGGAACAGACTGTCCACTTCTGAGGAAAGAACGAATGAAAACATTATTGTCAGATAAAAGATTCGATTCAAATCCAGTCAGTTGAAATCTGTTCTTTCCCCCCCATTCCGGCAGTAGTTCTGGTTATGTAAATGGTTGTTGTTCGGCCCAGTGAGGGGTTCCCCAGCCTAGCAGCATCTCCCTCACATTCCTTATGTTTGATCTCTTTGTTTCTGCCACTGTATCAATGGATCTTGTTGAGACATTTCCTCTTTTTCTTGACCATTTGCCAAGCTTGATGTCCTTCTCCATGCACGAGTCCCTCTTGATTACAAGTCCAATGTATGTGCGATGGGATCTCACCATTTTTGTGTTTGAGGAGCAATCTGACTGTACTTCTTCAACACGGATTTGTTGGTTTTACTGGCAGGCCAAGGCCTACTCAGTGTACGGCACCAACACTGTAATTCAAAGATCTGAATTCTTCTTCCTTTCCTATTGTCCACTTGTCTCATGCTTATCAGGCAATTGAAGATACTATGTCTTGGGTCAGTCACATCTTTGCCGGAACGTGACCTTTCTTCACATCTTGAAAAAGTCCTCTGCCGCAGGTTTGCACCATGCAGCAGGACACGTGACTTCCTGACCGATGCTCCCATATGTGTTGCTTTTGGAATTATAAAAATGAAATCCTTGACAACTCAATTTTTCTACATTTGTACTGATGCATAGTAGTTTGGTTGTGAGGAAATCTTCATTGATAGAATATCTACAACTTTATTAGTCTCGGTAGAGTGAATTTTTTCTTATTTAAAAGAAAATGTGGTCTTGTCAAAATATGCATTTCAGATCCAATCCATTATAAATATGTGTAGAGCTGACTCATCATGCGATACATATTAAAAGTGAGAACTTATTTGTGGCACCATCTCAGTTTTTCCTCAAAATTAAGCCTAGGGAAATTATAGAATAGAAATAGTTTTGGCAAACTACTTGTCTTATGTGTTACTATCCTAAATAGATGTGGAAGGCTGAAATGGCTGAAATGGCTTAACAGAAGATCGTATTTGGTAGTTTTACTGTTTATAACAGTGCGATTTTTGATTTTTTAACAAATCCTATTTTCAGATTAATTTACTTATAAGTAGTTAGTATTATTATCAAAGCTGTTGCTATGTTTTATGCATAGATATAGTTTCATTGAAATTTCCAGAAAATGAAATTTTCCTTTCTTACCTCTCAATTTGCTACAAGAGATGCTTCTTTCTAACATGAACTGAATGAAATGATCACTTCAAATATCATTGGCATTCTCTCTTAACATTTCAAAAATTAGCCCAATCTAATATAATTTTTCCCAAGTAGTGAATCATCTTGCTTCTCAACTAATACCAAAGACTATTATTTTTTGTCAAAATAAATAATGTTGAGAATATTCTTTATGCAAGTATTTTATTTAATTTTATTGCTCCAGTAATAACTCATTATGATTAGTTTTTGTTATATAACAATAATATATATATTAAATATATAATATTTTGTTAGAACACTTAATTTTAGATGTAGACTTTTTCAATATGCCTTGAGTTTGATCAGTTTATTGTTTATAATTAAAATATCAGAACCTATTCTTTTTTATTTTATTCTTATGTTAAAAGCAAAGAGTTTTATTTGTTTGTTTGCAAGCTTACTTAAACTTGATTTTGCTTAGTGCCTGAAAACTTATTAATAATGTTTTTCAGAAACATGAAAAGTGTACACTTCCAATATTTTAGAATGAGAAGATAATGCTATTTATATCTGGATACTAGTATACTTTTATAGAGGATGTACCTGAAGCAGTAAAGATATAAGACCTTTTAATAAAAGTGTTTAGCAAAGCCACATTAGAGAATCAATTTTAAATATGTAAACAGTGACAAGCACCAAAGAATTAATTTCGTATTTTTTGCCGACCCTCTATCAAGCACGATGTTTTTATCTCGGCACTCTTCCCTCCTTATATCATGCTCAATTTATGTGAGAGGACGTCGCAGTGTAAGCAGCCCCTCTTGTGCAAGGAGCATCTGGCTGTACTTCTTCCAAGACAGAGTTGTTTGTTTTTCTGCCATCTTGTGGTATATTCAGTATTCGTTGTGAACATAACAGTTAAAGTGTCATTGATTTTGCTTATGTCTTCTTTATTCATTGCCCAGCTTTAAGATATAGTTGAAGTGACTGAAAATACTATGGCTTGGGTAAGTAGCACCTTAACCGGCCAAGTGACATTTTTGTTCCATGATACTTTAAAGAGATGGAAAATATGTGTTCAATGCCACATATTGTTTGATTTATTAACTGTTATTTCCCTTTGCATTGATTGTGGTTCCAAGAAATAAGAAACTATTGAAATTTTCAATCATTTCTTCATTTATCCTGATGTTTATTGGTCTAGTTATAAAGATTTTTATTTTCTGTAGGTTAAGTTGGCGTACATATTGAAGACT
>NW_022104341.1:51758683-51759675 GCF_000313985.2 Echinops telfairi
GGTGTCGTCAGGTTGGGACTTGATTGACAGGTGTGCCTCCATCCCATATCCAGGAGAGTCTAGTTGACCCAATCCCTAACTACCACAAGGTGAAAACAGATAAAAGCCTAAATAATCTTCAAGTTGAACCTTGATGTTTTAAATCAAAATCACTTTCATATTCTATAGTAGTAATTTTACTTAGTCTGTTTTCTTCACTTAAATAAAATGGTATTTCCCCCCCTTCAAATAGAACCCTTTAACAGAAAATGAAGAAGCCACAGTGGCATAGTGGGTTATGAACTTACTAGCCCCTCCATAGGAGGAAGATGAGACTTTTTGCTCCCCCTGACTCACAGCGTCAGAAGTCCACACGGGCAGTTTTACTGTATTCTCTTAGGTCGGTAGTAGTCCACTTGAATGCAGTGAGTTTTGAGTTTCAAACAGTGAAATCCTTCACTTCCAATATAGTAGAGCTTTTCCTATCTCTCAGCGCTTAACTATGTCATCAATGCAACTTTATATTTACTCATTGTTTTATATTGCCTTCCATTAGGGCATATAATCTTCATTTTATATGCCTCTTGCTGATTTTAAAACCTGATGCAAATTTGTCATGAAAAATTGTAGAAAGGAGGCAGAAAATATTTTTAGCACTGCTCATAAATCAGAATTGGGAACTATAGGCCGTTTACATGTTTAATTAAATAACATTTTATTCTCATTTGGAAATTAAGCATAAAAGTCTCAATTGTTCTTTATATGGCTTTGAAATAGAAGTGAGAGTTTTGTGTGTCTATAAGCTCTGTAACTCACTGACACTGCCTTGAAAATATATATATATATAGCTATATATATATATATATAGCTGTGGTGACCCAAACGATACTATAAAGATTCAGTATGTATTCAGTTTGGATACATGAGAAACAGATTGCATTGTTACACATGCTGTGCGATAGGGGTGGTCCACAGTGCTTTCAAAGATGGGGAACACCAACACTCTCTCTCTT
>NW_022104341.1:51760739-51763153 GCF_000313985.2 Echinops telfairi
CCAACAACCAGAGGGAGACTTGCCTGCCCGCATGGCTGAGAAGAGTCATTGCAGACAAAAAGATCGCACCTTTAACACTTTGGAACCTGTTAGTTTCCCTAGTGAAACTAACTCATCCCATAATGATGAGTGTTGTCGGTGAATTCTGTGTGGCCATTGCAAGGAGTGATCAAACTTCGTTGAGAAAGAGCGCTTTGGGAGGGACAGTTGAGGCCAGAACTGGAACAGTGCTACCCTACCCTGGAGGGTCACTGTGTCCTATAGGGTCACAGTGACGCTATGACAGTGCATTTTTAAAATAAATGTTTATTCATTATAAATGTTATGCCAGATATTTATCATACTAACTTGTTGAACTGTCCCAGGATCACCATTTCAATTGAATATAATGTGTATAACTTACCTGAAGTTTTATAGTAAGGTGGTCCGGATACTTAAGCCAGACAACCCAGAGAAAGATATGAAATTAATTTTAACCAAGTTCATCAAATTCTAGTTCTTTTAACACGAGGAACCTAAATTGACTGTCTCTTAATCCATGGTCAATAGCAAGTTTCATTTTCTTTGTAAGTCATAACATAATTGAGTCCAATTTGACCAAATGTAGAAATGTCTTTCTAATTTTTTCATCAATATATTTTGGTTCATTTATTTTTTATATATATTCTTCCATTATGTAGTCTGTGGGTTGGGGATACAAGTGCTTTTATTGCTTTTGTATACTAGTCAGAACATTATTTGTCTTTTACAAGTGCTGAAATAGAGGCCACCTCAGCACTGGAACATTTACATGGCCAATGATGGGAGCATGCGCTTCCCGTTACTGTGTCAGTAAAGGGAACTGTGAGTTATCCCCCTGTGTCGATAATCAGTATCTGAGTGAACAATTGGTTTTAAAAGATAATTCTCAAATATCTAATATTAGTTTACAAGAGCGTGATTCTTTTGTCAAAACTCATTCACTACCATGTTGTCAATATGAACTCATCGTGACCCTGAAAGACAGGGTAGAACTGTGAGTTTCTGAGGCTCTAACTCTTCGTGGGGGTGGGAAGCTTTGTCTTTCTTCCTTGTTTTGTCAAGGAGAGGTTATATTGGCTGTTGAGTTAAGTTACTAAGTGACAGTTATTTTTCCAAAATTGATTGCAACTGAATAAGATTCTATAAATAATTGTCAGAGATTCCTTTGTAAGCAATATAATCTTTGGTCAGTGTGTTATCACTATCATAATCAAATTTAATTTAATCATTGATTTATTTAAATATTGGCATAGTAATATTTTGAGAGGACAATGAATATGTTGACTTTTTGTTGCATATAAAATTGCAATGTTATAAAGTTCTTGATCTTTTCCTCAGTTTCATATTAGCCAGGTGGCATTGCTAAAATTTTCAGATAATTAAAAAATAATAATCTAAGCAATGTTCTGTAATATTCTACTGAAATAGAAATTTGATAGTAGCTAAATTCTCCAATTAATTGTCCCAAGTTATATATTAAGTTGCCACTATTATACGGCACACAGGGAAATGAGAATATGGTTATTAAAGTTTTAATTTCATTCTCAATTATTAAAATTACTTCTTGTGGGACTATGCTTTATTATCTAAATTATCCAGAAATTATTTCATTATACTTACACATACCCAGACTGGGCAGTGGTCTCGAGGATGGCACTGGTCCAGGCAGCGTTTTGTTCTCTTCCCCACAGGGTTGCTATGAGTCATATTCAACCGGGCAGCAATGAACCATATCAACCAAATGCATGCATATTGACTCAGTCCTTTTTTCTCTAAGTATAAAATTACATTTTTCTATTAGGGTCACTTCATGTCCACGTTAGTCACTACTTTAGTGGAGCTATCTAAAGGTACTCTGATTTAGAGTCCTCCTATAGGACAGGGTAGAACTTCCCCTGGGGTTTTCAGAGACTCTAGGGAACAGAAAGCCTAGTCTTTCAACAGTGGGGCAGCTGGAGGTTTGCATTGCTGAACTGTAGGTTAGCAGACCAATGCATAACCACTTATGTTGCTATGTTGCTAAACTGGGAGGTGCCCCAATGACAAAAGTAAATTACCACTGATTTGGTAACCTCAAGGTCAGTAGTTCAAAACCACCAGCTGCTCCCGCAAGAGGAAAAACAGGGCTTTCGACTCCTGTAAAACTTTGCAGTCTCACAATCTCACGGGGACAGTTCTACCTGTCCTCCAGGGTTGGCATGAGTTGGCATTGACTCAGCAGCAGGTAGTTTGGTTTTTATATATAGCTGCTCTCTTGAAGATGTACAGTTTCTATGGGACGTGTTAACTCCCACTTAATTCCCAAATAAAATAAACAAATAAGAAATATTTACAGTATTGAAACCCCAACATGGTCCTGTGAGTTGAAATCAACTCAATAGCATTGGGCTCTG
>NW_022104341.1:51763450-51766064 GCF_000313985.2 Echinops telfairi
AAAAAAAAAAAAGATTGTGTATTGCTCAAGGAAAATGATTCAAAGGAAGATCAAAAGCGAAGGTATGGACATGAGGAAGGGAGAAGGTGCTAACTTACTGACATATAATGTTGGAAACACATTGGGTTATGCATATACAACTGATCTCACTTTCCCCAGACATTTAAATTATGATCTTCAGCAACACAACTGCAAAAAGAAAAATCACATATTGATGATAATTTTTAAGATAGAATTTATATAAAAGAACTGTTAATTGTATCTATACAGATACATACATTTTAACTGCAAGTTTTAAACCTTTGTTTACCTGTGATTGTTAGTTTTTTAATGCAAGACATTATATCATGTAATAAAAATAAATACCTAGGTTATTAAATATTAGAAGAGTGATTTTAACCAAGTTGAACATGAATTTAAAAGTGAATTTCCTTTGAAAATAAATGAACAATTCAAAATTTAAAAACCAAATAGGCCTACCAGCCCATAGGAAAAATCATTTATTTGAACTGTACACTGGATATTAGGGATAGGTTCATAGGGTTATAAATGATAAGCTTTGAAATAATTAAGAGATTGTTTCATAACTAGCACTGCAATCTACCTACCATTCATCATTGGAGAGCCTCTCATAGGATGGCACAGTACTTGTTGCTATGATGTTGGAAAGTATACCCTTAGTTCAGTCACCCAAGGACTGGATTTGGCAGAGCTTCCCAGTTAAGAAGGAAGGAAAACCCCATAAAACTACTGAAAATTAGTACAGGAAAACCTGATGAATGGCAACATAATGTGTCCATCGAGTCCTAAAATTTGAGCTCCCTAGGTTGTAAGATAATTAACAGAGGCCACAGCAATGAGGTCAGGCGTGGCAATAATCATGAAGATTGTGTAAGATAGGGCCATGGTTTGTGCTCTTGATGATGTGCTGAAATGGTATGAGGCCACATTTGATCTCCCATGGCTACACAAATAAGAAGGAAAATCCAGCTCCACATCTGCCCAAGGGTTATTGCTATAAGGCAGAATTCCTTTATTCTATTTTTACACCAATGCACCTCACTGCTGGACTCAATAATCAATGAGGGGGGTGTCTATTAAAGAAGTTAACAGGTTATAAGTCAGATTTAGAAAACATGGAGGATACAGTCCTTTTTTCTCTAGTGATGTCTCCTCTTAGCCAGGATGGCAAGACTGGCCCCAGGATTCTCAGCCACATGGTCCCTTGGACTCAGCCCACTCGCTCCCATGGCCCTGGTGCTGCAGCCTCTGTCGCTTCGCTGCCTATATCACTTCAGGCAAGGGTCTTCCATTTGCTCTACTCATGGCCTTCCTCTTTTGATAGTCATGGGATTTTTTTCCTGCTTCTGAAATGGCTTATTTTATATCCAATGAAATGTCAAAACTAACCCATCTCCTTGGCACAAAAGTGATAGAAATAGGGAGAGTTTCACACATCCTTCTTACATAGCCCTACCTAATACTTTAGTGGAAATTACAAAGACAAAATTATGAGTCATACTAAACAATTTCACTTTACCACAGTTTTCCAAGAGTCAGATTGCAATGGCAACTAACAGTGCCAAGAAGAGTGACTTTGACCATTGAGTATTATAAGGGTCTTCTAAAGTATTTTGGTGGTGGTTGTATAACAATGTCATGATAGTCACTTCCTTCACTTAGACCACTAGCCTCTTGTAATGGTTGAGCATGGCTATTGCATACAGAGATTTCTGTTCTTTTTTTTTTTTTTTTTTTTTTTTGAGATTTCTGTTCTTAATCATTTGTTATTCCTCATTGTCATTGTGTAATTGACAGAAGCCAACAGACGCGTGCAAGAGACAAGTCCCTTCAATATTCATTATACAACATTCTATGTACATGCATGCTTATGCTATATCTATATATCTATGTATTATCCTAGTAATCTATTTGTATATCTACACACAACAGAAAAATAGCCTTTTCCCCAGTTGGGAGTCAGCTTACTGAACCCGTCAAAAGTCTTAACAGGACTTTTGAGAAGTTGGTGTTTTGTTTGTTTTTTTCATCTCCCTCTCAAGAGAAATCTCAAAACCCATGGAGAAACAAGAGAAATACAGGAATTCTACATGAATGACAAAGAGTCGCCCAGCTTGCAGTCAGATCCTGATGCTTTTCATGAATTTTCATGGCACGTACTTTTTCACATGCTGAAGACAATGGGTCTATCTGCTTTGAGAGTGGGAAGTTTATGGTTAATTTTCCTGCTAACAGCCCATGGAAAGAAGCCCTGGTTGCACTGTGGGTTAGATGTTGGGCTTCCAACCTCAAACCATGTGGGTCACATCTCTGAGCAGCTCTGCAGGAGAAAGATGGGGCCGTGTGCCCCTGTAGGCATTCAGAGGATTGGAAATCCTACCTTGAGCCTCTGTGAACTGGAATTGACTCAAGGGCAGTTGTGATTATCCTCATGGGAAGATAAGTGTTTAAACTAGTAGATAGTCTATGTCAGAGAACCAGTTAAATAATCTTGACCATCTCCCTGAGTGGTGGTCTCTGCTTTGACTCTAACAAAGATGGGAAGTAAAATTATTTATTTATAACACTCTGTTACCAACAAGTATAAAATGCT
>NW_022104341.1:51766234-51821105 GCF_000313985.2 Echinops telfairi
CACACACACACACAATAAGGCTATGTGACATTTATCTTAATCAAGTAACAACCATTTACAACATTTATATGAATATAGTAACAAATGGAGCCCTGGTGTTGTAGGGGTTATATATTAGTCTGCTAACCACAAGGGCATCAGTTCAAAAGCACCAGCCATTCCTCGGGAGAAAGATGAGGCTTTCTATTTCCATAGCTGCAGTCTCAGAGGCCCACAGGGGCAGTTCTGCCCCGTCCTATAGGGCCACTATGGATCAGAATTGATTCAGTGGCAGTGAATGAGTAACCAAAGGGACTTCTGTTTTCAGATTTAAATATTTATAAACTGGGATGGGGTCAATTGTTTCCTTCTGCAAATCCAAGTGATGAATTTATTTCCCTTGTGCTTTTTAATAGATAATCTATGTTCCACGCTTCTCAAATTTTCATAATATATAAATGTTTATACATAATCTTCTTTATGTTATATTCAATGAGGAAGGATATTCATGGAATAAAAATGGCAAAATGGTCACCATCATTAGTACACTTGATATTATTACTAGATTTTATATTCATAAAGTTTGTCTGAACATTATAATGGAAAATTGTTGAGCTTGATGCTGATGTATAGGGAGGGATAAGTTTCAATTAATTATAAATGATATATGGTAAATGTTTTTTTGTTGTAATTTTAGATTAGATGCATCTAAAATGAAGCATTTTAATAATGTATATATAATTTTACAAAATAAAAGAATGCCAAGTAGTCTTAGATAAAGAAATATATCACATTAAATAAATTATATTTGTGATACTGCATTAAAAACTTGAGTGCATCTTTGGTTTTAAAATATATTTTAACTTTCGAAGATCCTGTGTAATTTCTGGCTCCCAGTAATTCCAGCAATAAGGGTCTTTAAAGGGAGTGATGGTGTTAACATGAAAATTAAAACCCATGCTGTTGAGGCAGCTCTGACCCATAGTGAATGTGTTCGACAGAGCAGAACTCTCTATAGACTTTTCAAAGCTGTAAACCTTTACTGAAACAATTTGCTGTGTCTTCCTTCTTTGGAGCTCCTGGGGAGACGGAACAGCCTATCTTTAGTCTAGCAGCTGAACATTTAAAACCCTCTTCTACCAGGGCCTCATAGTGTTGACATAAGGAACTATTAAAACTAACTATAGTCTTGTTGTGTAGCTAGTTTTGTCATGCACTACTGTAAAATTGTCATAAAAATATATCTTTTTAAAGAATTGTGCTGCAGTTATTTTCTTTTTAGTGACACTTCGTGCTGCGTTCTGTTTCTATTGATTATTAGACATTTTGTACTGACACTTTCTTGATTATTCTGCATGAAATTATTTTAAAAATAGACAAGGAAGAACTTGTTTTCTTTTTCAATCAGAAGGCATCCTATTATCAATGATTCCTTGATGACAAAGACCAAAGAAAAGCTATATATATTCAATTTTATGTAATGCATTAAAGAAGCATTTCTCTGTGGATTTGAGCCATGGAAAAGTTAAGTATATAATATTTAACGTTTACAGTCAATGAGGAATTCCATCATTTACTGGCTCTTAAGCATTGGGCTCCATATCACAAGGTGGGTGGTTCAAACTTACCAGCCATCCTACAGGACAAATATGAGGCTGTCTGCTTCAGTAAAAATACAGTGTTGGAAACTGTGAGGAGCATTTCTACCCTGCCTATAGGGCTTCTATAAGACAAAGTAAACTCCATTGTAGTGGGGACTATGGCCTTAGAAAAAGTATGTCTCCTTCCTCATGGTCTTTAAAAGATAGTGCCCAATATTGAGTGTTCGCCTTAAAAAGGGAGTCAAATATAATTGGTGTGTAATAATAAACAACATATAACCAGTATATCAATTACCCAATTATTTTCAGGCAAAACTATATCCTGTATAAAACAAGATCCATTGCTGAAGGGAAATCCTTCTAATATCCAATGGAAAGGTCTCTCAGTGTTCATATAAATTTGAGCATGGTAAGCCCTATAATCTCCAAGCTAAACCCTGATTAGCTATAATACTATATATAAAAGAAACCACCATTATCCGTTGGCAATGTCCGTTTTTAAATAGCAAAGATAATACATGGGGTATTTGAAGCTTAATCAGTATTTTTAGTTAACTTCTGCAAAATACTATTCTTGACTAAATCAATGATAACATCTGCCTCCTAAAAACATAAGCACATAGTATCCTAAACTCTAATTTTCATATTTAATATGTGTAAGTTGCAATTAGCACTAACATTTGAATTTTATTTAGGAAGATATACTGAATCAGTGCTTTTGAAATTTTAAGAGACAAATTCATATTTTGTAATGTTCTTCCTAGAGTATATTATACTGTGATGTATTTTACTATCTGCCAAAACTGCTCTCTGTAACAGCAGAAGATAAATCGCTCTTTATCTCTGAGCAGTCCTTTTTTTGCCATAGCCAGTGGGATTCAATACCACTGATTCTTTTTACAATCTTGGTTTAGAAAATTAAAGACACTCAAGTAGCACTGCTGCAACCCGGTCTTGGCTAATACATCTTGTCTCGCATGACTGAAGACAAGTGCCCTCTAGATTAAATTTTGCTGCTCAGTACTCTGAATTTTCATAAAATATAGCCCTTACATAGCTCCATGAATACCCCAAGCATGTGGTTTAATTTAAACTAACATGCTTGAGTCACCCATTTGAATAAAATGTTTACAGTGTTCCAAAACTATTTTATAAATGCACCTTCCAAAAATAATACAAGCAAGCACTGTGGCTTCAAATGAGCTAAAACAATATCTGATTCAGTGATAATCAGAGAGGATTCAGGGAGAATTACCTTAAGGATTAGACATGTGTTTCTGAATACTAATTTGTAAGAGAGGAAGGTGGCAGTGCCGCTGTGCTATAAGGCAGTGCAAGTTACCTATTGGTCTACCCTGCTCCCTTATCCCCATAGCCAAAGCACCAATGCAATGGTCGATAGGAATGGCCCAGCAGAAAGTTACCTTCTCCTGTAATTCTCTGCTTAGACTGTATGCTGTCCAATTTACAAGACAATTCTGATAAAATTAATCAAATGATAATGTGTGAATTGGGTAAAAATAAACGATAGAAAAGTGGATTCAGAAATGCATCGATGCAGGTCATACTAGGGGGTTATTTGCAATGATGTGTACACAGAGTCTATGAATGTGTTTTGTTATAGGGTGCTTGCATTAGAAGAATGCTGTCTTGAAGGAAACACTTCAGAGTTTTATATAATGATGGAAACAACAACAAAAAAACATGGCACTCCAAGTTTCTCTGGCTTGTATTTTGTTGTTGTTCTGTTCTGATATGTACTGTTCTGTTCTGTTTTGCTTTGTGTGTGTGTGTGTGTGTGTGTGTGTGTGTGTGTGTGTGTTCTGATTTCAAATGATCTATCATTCAAAACATTAACACTACTTTTAAAACTCAGTCTCAACAATTTTGAGTGGATAAAAACAATGGAATGAACCTAACATTTTAAATAGAAAGACTCAGTCGACATGTTGATGTTATATATATGCTTACTGAAATGGTCTAAACCAGTGAGAGAGAGTTAGTTTCTAATTATTAGGAGAATGTTAATAGAATGCATATGGGGTCTTAAATATATGTTGTAAGCTTTCAAGAATCATATCGAGCAGAGACATAGAGATTCATAGTGTTCAAGTCATTACATAAGCTTTTCCTCTGAGTAAACCAGAGGTAGCAATGCAAAAGGTAATGAAATTAATAGAACCATTGTTTTACATGAGTTTTGTTTTGCTTGTTTAAACACAGGCTTATAAGAAAGTTAAGGTGGAATCAACTCCTGAAAACTTAACTGAAACTTTAACAAAAACAATTCATTTTATAACAATTTCTATCCATGTTAAACTTCTACCCAAATTTGCTTCTGACATCATAGCAAGCCAATGCTTTACAGCCATAAGCCTTGGGGCTTCTCTTTGTTCTTCAAGATCTCACTTACTAGTTGATTCCAACTCAGCAAACCTGTAGGACTGGGTAGAACTGCCCCTGTGGGTTTCCAGGACTCTACTTTTTAAATGATCTTTCTCCTGTGGAGTGGCTGGTAAATTCAAACTGCTGACAAACGTGTAAGCACTATGCCAACAGAGTGCTTTAAAAGAAGCAACAGTGCCTCTGCTCCCCATCTTTTATAACTCATTCATCTTTGGACTTGATGAATGTACCTATTTTGAAGGTTATATACAAGTAGAATCATACATTTGTCCTTTTGCATGTTATTCCATTTTCCCATTTACTAATTTAGCATAGAACTTCATGTGTCTTTACAGCCTAATATTACACTATTATAAATGTATACTGCATTTTGTTTATCCATTTATATTATTTTTCTCATTAAAAAAGAAAGCATAAGTATTAAAATGTAAATCATCTTTAAAATGATACAAAATCGAAATCAAATAATAACGTATTGCATTTTAACCTAACAACATCAGCCATGAAGCACTCTACAATGCTCTCTTTCTGGTAGCAAGGCTATTTATATCCATGGTCTATGGCCAGAGGGGATTCACTGGAGGCTTAATCCACGTGGGGTTCCTGCCAATGAATTTCAGGTTTCTATTGCCATCCATAGCCCTCTGCAAACTGGGTGTTGAAAATTTATGGTCTGATACCATACCCTCTTTAAGATGTGGATTTTGATATTTACAACCTTGAATCTCACATACTGGTGTGTTTCCACGTGGACTAAGTTGATACCTGGTTTAGATGGTTTTCTTGTATGAAGGCAAGCTTTAAGACTCCAGATATTATCCTGAAAATAGCTGTTTTCTTCACCACACTTTACATACACTAGCACCCATATCTTCAGTGATCTTCAGTGATCCTTAAGGCTGGCATCTCAAGCAGGGTCATGTCATGAGAACTAAGTCTTAGATTGGGGGCTAGCCCCCAATCCATTAAAATATCTTTGGTTTATGCATGTCTCTGTTTCATTTTAGCAACATCACTACCATTTTGTTATAGAGAACATTACAAGTCATACCCCTGGGCATAAGGTAATACTATTGATAGTACCATTAATTTATCCAGTGTTATAAACTATAAAACACAGTTGAGAAAAGGGAATTATATAAGTTTAGGCTCATTTCAGACCACAAAGCATGAATTTTTGACTTAAACATATTAAACTCTTAAGTGACTAGACGCTATTTAGAGAAACAATGGAGGCTGGGGATAGGGGGAAACTTTTAATGACACTCATTAACAAAGGCCAAACCATGCCGACCAGTTTTACAAATGTCATAAGAGAGCGTGGAGGATATTATAATAGCAAATATATGGCAGTCCCAGGCCACAATTTATTGGGCATCCTCCAAGCAGTAGATCCAAGCCAAAGTCCAATGGCTGCCAATTCCATAACTTAGGGATAGCAGTCATCTGCTCTTCTCACCCTAGGGCATTTCAGCCTTTAAGTGCAAAGGAATTTATCCATTTATCTGTTGATAGACACCGGGTGCTTTCCACATTTTGGCTAATGTGAATATTACTCTGGTGAACATTGATGTATATATATATCTGGCACTGCTTATAGTTCTTTGAGGTGTTATATACATAGAGATGTAATTGATGGATCAAATGATTTTTCTATGTTTTTTTTTTTGCATGTTAATAGTACTCATCCTACTGGGTATGCAGCTATATCTAGTTTTGGTTTTAATTTGCATTTTCTTCATTCCTATATTGAAAGTCTTTTAATGTTCTTTGGGGTGATGTTTATTCAATTCCTTTGGCTGTGTTTAAATAGATATTTAGTTAAGTTTTAATTTCCTTATATGAATATAAGTCACAAAGTATTGCTACAGAATATAAATCTTAATAAATAAAGATTTCAAAATATAAAACTTTTGATTCTCGGTGGGTTTAATGATACAAAGATATATTTGTTCTAGTGTCTTCACAGAGTCACTGTTCCCAAAGGAACTGGCTATTGTGTAACTATTTAAAGAGGTAGCATATGATCAAGGCCCAACGATATAAAAGGAAGAAGTCCAAGTTGCACTGAAGGCATATTAACAAAAAACCAAGGCTATAGGGATTGTTGGAATACCAGTTGAAACACACCAACAAACTGATGAGGCACTGGAGGTACCCGGTCATCTATACCAAGAAATTTGAAAGACAGCTGCCTGCCCAATCAACTGGAAGAGAGATTTACCTGTGCCCATTGCAAAGAAAGGTGACTCAACAGAATATGGAAATTATCAACCAAAATGATCAATATCACATGCAACCAAATTTTTGCTGAGAATAATTTAAATGGTTGCAGCTGTCCAGGGTGCAGTACAGCACTAATCGAAGCTTCCAGAATTTTAAACCTTATTCATAAGAGGACATGACAGGGAACATTGAAATGCAATTGTTTAAGGTTCTAATGTCCCAGGAACCTTTGCTAAAAGCAGAGAACACCAGAAAGATGTTTACTTGTGTTTTATTGACTATGCAAAGCCTGTGACTTTATGGATCATAACAATTTCTAAATCACAGCGAGAATATATTTTTCATAATACCTTTAAAGAGTAAGGATGTCACTTTGAGGATGAAGGTGTGCCTGACTCAAGCTAGTATGCTTTAAACCAACTATTTGAAATCAAAGTTTCATAGTTTCATAACCTATTGTTTAAATAAGAATTTTAAAAAGTATTTACTTCTGATTAGAAAAAATATTTCTGATTTTATAACCTATTGTTTAAATAAGAATTTTAAGAAGTATTTACTTTTGATTAGATGAATGTAGAATGTAGGTATTTTTTTGTTTTTTGTATACAATGGGGCATTGTTGTTGAGGTTGTGTTGAGTGTGACTACATACACAACAGGCACCATGTACAGCAGAAGACACATTGATTGCCTGGTCCTGGACCATCTTTTAAATAGTTTGTGTGATCACGTCCATTCTTGTGACCACTGTGTATTTTAATGTGTCACAATGTAGGGGGTTATCTTCTAACACTACATCGTACAATGTTCTATAGTGACCCACTGAGTTTTAATTGACTTATGATTTGAAGCTGATGGAAAAGCATTTCTTCTTAGTTTGCCTTTGGTCTGGAAGCTGCTCTGAGCCTTGTCTACCATAGGTAACTCAGCTTATATTTGAAATAGCTGTGGCATAACTTCCAGCAACATAGCAACCTTTAAGATACCGCAGTATGACAAATTGGCAGATGATGACAAAGAGTGATAGTTAAGGCTAATATGCCAACAGCTGTGTCTTTTGTGATTTGGGTATCATGTGTACAAATGTGTGCTTTGCAAATAGTTCTAGAATTAATAATATCACTGGTAGTAATTGTAAACAACTTGAATTTTGCTTAAGCAGAAGGCTACAAAGTCCAACAGATATTCAATAGAAATTAATTCTTTTTGGTTTCAATAAAAGACACTGAAAAAACTTAATTTTATAATTACAAACACTAAAAGAAGAATATGATTAATGTTTTCCACTCCAATTAAACAAGATGTTGCCAAGAATTAAATAATATTAATTTCACATATAAAATAACCAAAACCCAGCTAAAATATTAACCATAGAAAAAATGGTGACAATAATATAAGACACATTTTCTCCATAGTTATTGAGAGCAATCTTATCTTTGCAGATTAGCTCTACAAATTCATGTCTTACTGAAAAACCAAAATATTTGAAATGTTCACCTTCATAAAATAGTTTGGCTTTGAAATGCAATTATTTACGTTCCAAGGGCAGGAGTATCTTAGAAATATAATGATATAGTTGCAGTTTCTGCTTACTCATTCATGTGGCAAAAAAGATTAGCATTTAACACCAGAGGGCTTAAGGAACACAAACTATTCTCAGATTTAGAATTATTTGCATACACTTGATAGTATTAAACTTTTCCTTCTTCATTGGTCAAATTGATCACAGTTGAGTTTCAGAAGAAAGATTAATGTGCAGCATATGAGTAATGTTGGTATACTAATTTGTGTTCTAATACCTGTGCTAGGATCAGCTATGCCTGAATTAGAATAGCTATTCTATTACTAATCAACAACAGTAGGTTGGATTGGGTTTACCAAGGTTGTGGTGAAGATTGTATTAGATCATGCATAGAAGCACGTAGAGTCTCTACTGTGCTGGAGTATTAAATTCTGTGCTAGAAAGTGTCATGTCAATATTTATTTTATAGGAAAGTGGAATATACATTAAACATTGAAAAATCCCTTGGTGACAAAAATTTACTGATTACTTTTTGCAGGCTAAGCAGTTTTACTATTGATGGTTAGCCTATTGAGAAGGAACAATTGAATTGGTTAGTTTCTAAGAGTAAGGATAAACTTCAAATAAAGAAAGTGCCTCTACAGCTAAAGAGGAAAGCCTTGGGAACTCGATTATCACCACTCTGGTAAAAGAAAAAAAACATAGCTTTTTCAGTCTATGACGGTTGGCTATTTAAAATGTCAGTGCCCCAAGTCTAGAGCTAGTATTAGGCCACACTAAGTGTGGCTGTTTTTGAGGCAGAAAAGGTGAAAAGACAAAACAAAACACTTGACTCCGATTTTTGTTGTTGTTATTGTTGTTCTGACTGAAAAGAAAACGTAGCAAGAATTTGACTTGGAAGAGGGAGGGAAAATCAGAGCTATCACTTCCCTCTAGTGGTGAGGAAAGATTCCACAGAACACAAGAAGGGCACTAGAAGGTGAATAGCATACTTATATACTTAAATGAACACATACATGGATATATCATAATAATACTTGTATTCTCAAGTGCCTTTTAATTTTGTCTTTGTGGAGCTTTATATTACTTTTAAGGAGTGTGAATTACAGTCTTCTATAGTGGGTACCCCATTAAGAGTGCAATCTTTACCAATACTATGAAATGAAAATAGCAATTTAAACTATATATTATATTAATAAAAGAACAGAGCTTGTACTTCTAGTTGGAAGGTCTCACAAAAATATCCTACTTCTTTCCTCTCAACCATTCTATATAAATTAGTTGTTATTACCACTGAAATTCTGTGTAACAAATGAACACAGAATTTTAGTCCCATTCAATAATAAACTTATAGGACAAATACTCTAGATTTTAAATTGGGGGGCAGAAAATTCAGTTGACTAGACAAAACAGTTGTTCCAGTTTCTAGCTAGCTTACTCAAACATTTGTGGGTGGCCTCGGGTGGCCTCTGCTTCCCCTGTTTTTCTTCTTAGCTGTGGGACTATTTGGCCCTCCTGAACATCTTCTTCTCTTCAAGATCTCAGAGCACAAGAAAGTAAATCATACTAGGACTTTCAAAGCTGATTCTCACAACCAGCACACGCTCAACTTCATTCTATTAGTTGAAACAAATCTGGAGTGGTAAAGAAGATGGGGAGCAACATCCACAGTGGGTACCCTAAAACTTTATGTGGCAAACTGTGTGGATCCAGGGAGGGATGCAATATTAGGGGTAACAATTTCATCTACCACATATTCCTAAGAAGTCATTTTTCTCATTCCTATTTTACAAATGATCGAATGTGTAACACATTCCCCAGAGTCTAAGACAGTTGTTGGCAGAGGCAGAATTTAGATCCAGCGAGTCAGAAAACCTTTCCTCTAAATGGACTAAAGACACAACAGGTGCTGTGCATTGAACATACAGAGAACATACACGTAGTGTGTGATTCAGGGGCAACACATTTTCAATAACTACTATACTCTGAAAAATAAGTCAGTATTCTAGGATGTTGAACTTGAAGTTTATGTGAATTATAGGTAAAACTTGTGTCACGGAAGGAAGGACAGCCTTTGACAGCGGGTGGTAATGGAGGACAATCTGTGTTAGGGCCTGTTGAAGGACAACTAGTAGATCAGCCAGGCTAGAGGAAGTGTACTATGCAAATATATGCATGTATATGCAAATTTATTAAAGGAACAATGGTCAATGGTTTATCTGGTGGTCTTTGTTTGCCAGAGCTAGTCAGAAATATTTTTAAGGGTATTACTTAATATTTGTGTAAAAGAAAGCCTAAATTGAAGTGGGCATGATAAATTTTTTAAAATGCTATGAAACATTTTGAGAACATAGGGTAGACTTGCTAAAAGATCTCATAATGGGGGAAATGCCAGCGAGTAGTAAAATTTCAGCACAAAGTTTTACTCCTAAAGCATAAGGGTCGCTTTGTGTGGGAATCGAGACAGGTCATATGTGGTCAGAGTGGAGGAAACGCTTAAATGAGTGGAGTCACACACGTCCTAATTGATGACTGGTCCCCCTTAACCCAGTCCACAGAGAGAAAACACGCTGTTTGGAGCAGCCCAGGAATGGACTGACATGGGCAAGGACGCAGAGGTTTCTTTGAACTGATTGGATACCCGTTTGTGTTCCGAAAACTGGGGTCCTGTGCAATGTGAATTGAGGAAGCAGGGGGTGGAGGAGAAAACATAAAGCAGTGGACTCTGGATGGTTTCTTTGGTTATGGTATTCTATAAATGAAATCATCTGTTTTCTGAAAATAATAAGTGTATTTTATTTTCCAAGAAAAAGAATAGAATTTGTAGGTTGGTTGGCACAGGTGCGTATAGTTCTTATTCACTCTGACGTTAGTGCAAGGAAAGGTTAGAAGCATTTTCAAAGTTGTACAGGTCGCACACACAGCAATTGAAAGTGATTGTGAAGAAGAACTTGTTTTCAATGGGGTTGGTTCACTTGTTTCCAAATTAAGACACATTTCAATAACATTAAAGGGCAAGTACAGACGTGTCCATGTTGATGTTTATAAATGGGAGACTGCCTGTACTTGCATCTCTTCACAGTTATAGCACAGACTTTTTTTTGTTTGGTTTTGCAAAGATTGTACTTACATAGTTTGTGTTGGTTATCCTGTCAGAAACTTTTAAGTACAAGGCAGATAGTTCAAAAGGGAGATTATTGATAGGGGGGAAAAGGTCATTTAATGTAAATAATATATCTGACCATATAAAAATGTAACAAGGAAAATTAAGTAAACTGAATCTAAAAAGACCAGAAAAGGAATATTTTACAACTCATATATATCAATAATATGAATTGTAAAATATTTCATATATATATTTAAGATCAACAAATAATGTTGAATCCTGTTATGGGTGCTAGGAAGAATATCACTTTTCTATAATCATGGAAATAATAGTTTTACACGCAAGAACTCTTGCATATAGACACACAAATATATCTTACTTTTTTCACCCCAATCTCCTTTTTATTGGGAGGTAATACATTCCATAGTTCAAACACATCAAGCAGTATCAGAAAATTGCTACCACAATCAGATTCAAAACATTCTTTTTCTTCTCGAGCTCCTTGATATCATCTCTGTTTTATCCCTCACCCTCCACCTTCCCTCACTGAAACCCTCCTCCCTCCAACCAGGAACCCTTATTCTACTTGCTATCTCTAGGTTCATCAATCTTGGGGTTCATATACCAAAACATATAAAATATAGCAAAACCAAGAGATCTATCTCCAATGACGAAATACATCAGAGCTAAACCCCAATATGAAGAAAAAGTTAAAAAAAGTAAAAACATACTAAAATATTGAAAACTGTGTCAGGGCACATATAAGGGAGGATTCAACTGACCCGGTTTTAGTTGTTCAAGTCAGATTTATGATTTTGATCTCCTTTAGTTATCTCTCCAATGTATTGTTTTGTAACCAGTGTACTCCCATCTTTCCATGGTGAGTAGAGGGAAATCACCGGAGGCTTCTTTCCTGTATAGATCTCACAAACTGTCTTGGGCTCCCACTGTCATCCACAGCCTTCTGCAAACCAGAATCTCACAATTTGGGCTATGATATTATTTCTCCTTTGGCTTCAGACTGTATGATTTGCAATCCTTTGGTCATTGATGTTGGAGCACTTCTTCCATGTGGATTTACTTGACGTCCCAGTTAGATGACTGCTTGTTTGGAAACAAACCTTTAAGAGCCCAAATATTATTTCATCTGATAGCCGGACACCATCTAATTTCTTTACCACACTTTTTTATAGCAACCTTATCCTTTGCATTTCCTTCCTGAGGGTGAGTATGGGGCAGGGCCATGATGTCAGAACTGATTGCTCTTAAATTTGAAGTAGGATTAAGTGCGAGCCCAAACTCCATTCTTGTATCTATATCTAAATTTTTATTTTTTATCTACCTTTGGCTTCCTGTAGAGCAGTGGTTCTCAACCGTCCTAATGCTGTGACCCTTTAAAACAGTTCCTCAAGTTGTGGTGACCCCCAACAATAAAATTATTTTCATTGCTACTTCATAACTGTAATTTTGCTACTGTTATGAATCGGGTGACCCCTGTGAAAGGGTCATTTGACCCCCAAAGTGGTCACAACCCACAGGTTGAGAACTGCTACTGTAGAGGCCTCCTTGTTAATTAATGGTAGAATGTCTTGTCGATCATCTCCCTGGAACATACAGAACTTATGTTAGTATTGTCATTGATTAGCCCCTAAGACTAGTTATTAAAAGAGGGATATTGGACCAAAATAGGCTAACTACATATCACAATACATGAATTATTCACATTGTACAGAATAAATCCTTTGTGGCTGGAAGTTATTTACACAAACAATAGGGGTTGGTTTTCTGGGAAAACTTACACCAATATTCATTGACAATGTCAGTCACAGGTTTTCCTGGATAATATATATCTTATTCCAGCATATGGGACAATGATATAGTAAGTCAGTGATTGCCTGCCTACTGACAGTTCAATACTCATTATAGCTGGCTTCTGCTTCTTCAAGCACCATGAATTTTATGTGTTAAGCCCTTAGGTTACAGGTGTGTTTGAGGTAGAGTTTTGTTCATCCAGTGGAGTTTCAGCATGGGATCTTTCAGTTGTGGCTTTTTGAGTTAAAACTGATCAGGATATAGATTGCTAAATTTTATGCATCTGATATCTACTATATCATCCAATGTACATACATTTAAAATGAATATTTTTGAACTAAATAATTCAGTGCATCTTTGAATACTCTTTATATACACTTTTTTTCCCCATTTCATTTTTGATATATTATAAATCGTGAAGAAGTCATTTCAGACAACAAATATGTCTTAGTTCTGATCATACATCATTTGTGGTTAGACTCTTGTTTAACTTTTGAGCCAATGCAGGTGAGATAATAATAACAATAAAATACAGTTCAAGAAATTCTCTATCTGAAGCATTTTGATCTTTTTCTCTGGGTTATGTCATCAGATTGCATAGCAATAAGATTCTCAGAATAGAATGTGCCTGGTGGGATAGTAAGGAATGGAGCCCAAATATATAATAAACAGAGCTGGATATTCGCCTTGTGTTGGGAGAAAAAGTAGTGTGACAACGCTGTACACACTCTAAGCAGGAAGAGCTGTAACAGGCTTAAAGCCTCTGTGAGCCACTGGCGTCCTGATTTAGCCTACTTGCTCTTGCAAGCTGTCAAGCGGAATTGGTAGAGAGCAAGGTAGATGCTGTGACAAGGTGCCACAGAGAGGAGAGCTAATTGGGACTCCACAAGTCCACAGACTTGTGAGATTGAAGAACGAACTAGCTATTGGAATATGCTACTTTCAGAGAGTGACCATAAAAGGCCGTAAAGCACTGTTGACTGTTAGTCACAAATTCCCTGTCTGTGATGTTTCTAAATAAAATTAAGCTTGGAGGATAAAGTAATAGAGAAAAAAGTGGTCATTTCTTAAGCTAAACAAGATAAATTCTTCTCCTAAGTGCAAATCAAAATCACTTAAAAATAAACAATAGAAAACAGGAGGTATGAGATCTTTCTACAGTTGAATACACTTGACTCCCACTGTTTCCATATTTAAATAATCCCTTTGTATCTGTTACTTTTCATAAATTATGCTTTTAAATAATTTTGAGATTTAAGACAGTACTGTTCTTAGTTTTCTTAGATTCTAAGGTTGTAGAGAGGTATGACTTGTTCAAAACTCAAGGCGAGGATCTGAGAAGCAGCAAACTGTGCTTCCTCTCAGTGAGTCATCGACACTTAACCATGTGCCCTCTGGACAGATTCTCATTGCTGGAGATGATTGTAAAAATAACTCGGTGTGTGCATTGAGAAGTTTAGGAGCCTAGGAGGAAAGCAAACATGTTCTACATTTACATATACCTAGTAATCTCTTTATCTGCAAAGTCAGAATTTTAATGCTTTAAGAAGGAAAAAGGGAAAATATAGCCAATATAGATAAATTTTTTTTTCTTTTCTGGTGGGTTCAAACTATCAACCTTTTGGTTAGCATTCGAGTGCTTTAACCACTCCTCTCATGGATGTGGACACAACGCAAAATCTACATACATTTATGTGCATGTATATATATATATGTCTATATGGAAAAATGAAGCTTGTAGTTTTTTTATTCCACACTTGTAAAACATAAAAATTACCTTTTAAAAAATCCAGTGTTTAGAGAGTCCTATTTCTTCTGGGCTGGAAAGTAGCTAACAATTACTGAGAACTTAATCCATGAAAAACTTACACATCTAAAACAACCTCTCTCAACAACCCTAGAAACCTCTGTGTTCTAGCGTGTTCTACTAGAACTGCCCCAAAACGCTCCCAAGGCTATACATCTTTACAAAAGCAGGTGGCTTCAACCAATATAGATAAATTTTAAGGAGAAATTAGTACTTCAATATTCTATTGGCATAAAGATTAAATTTTATGTTAATTTCTATAAAAAGAATTCAAAAAATTTATAAATGCACAATGATGCTCTATGTAGTTCAGGTATATTAATAAAATATGACACATAAGAATCCAATAGGTGAAAAATGATTAAATAGATTGTGGTACATTATAAACCATGGAAATAAGCTTCTACCTTTTGATAAATGCCTCCTTTACCTCAGCCGGAGGCGCTTCGATCTCATAAACTAAGCTACAGTCCCTGGGAGGCACGTATGGTTAAGGATTGGACAACTACCTGAAAAATGGCCTTTCAAATCCACCCAGACGCACTTGGAATTAAAACCCTGGTAGTTTGCTTCTGAAGGATTTCTAATGAGCCTCTGATTTAACTATTGTGCTTCTAACCAATGTATCAGTGGTTCAAAATCATCAGTCACTCCATTGTGGGGGGGGGGGGGGGATGAGGCTGTCTGCTCCATAAAGATGTATGTTCTCAGAAACCCTATTTAGGAGTAGAATCAACTCCTTGACAATGGATTTGGTCGTCATCTGATTCTGAAGGCTCTTAGCTATGAAAATTCCATGGGCTAGCAGTTTTCCTTTGCTCATGTAGGGTTCTCATGAGTTCCAAAGGGAACTATTTTTAACAACACTGCAACGTCCTTCCTCATCACTTCATGTCTTTCTTGTATGTTTGGACTGAAATCTGGTTCTCTCATTTTTCTAACTACATGTAATGAATAAAGTTCTATATCCTCTCCATGAATTCCTTCTTCATATGTAAAACGAGAATAATAGGAATGTGTGCATAGCTCATGGGTTTAGCCAAGATCAACTAACAACATCGCTTATTTACTTATTGGGAACCAAATGATATAATCATTTTAGTCCATATTTACAAGCAAAATGTTGATTTAATTCATCTTGAAACTGATCCCTAATCATTCTCAATCTCTTTTTACTCACTGAAATGCTGCTCTTATTACTACCCATTTCCCTACAAACTTCTGAGTGGTTCCCATCAAGGAGAATACATAATTATCATTAGCACACACAATTACCATGCTTTATAAGAGACATTTGAACCTTTCATGGCTGGTGGACAACTGAAAAAAATGTATTCCCTTATAATTCACATGCCATGCAATTCAATGGTATGACTATATCAGAGTTGTGCAGTCACCACCACCATCAATTTTAGAAGGTTTTCTTCATTTTGTACTCAATGCTATTATTCCCTTATCCATCCTCAACCTCCCCTGCCATTAGCCTCAGAAAATATTATTCCTGTTAATATTCCCATAGGTTTATCTATTGTAGACTTCTGAAAGTGGATCAATGCAGACATATTTAGGTTGAATATTTTTTCTTTAAAAAATATTTTATTTAATATATATGTCCATTACTGATGAGTTTTTTAATATAAAGTAGTTTATGTGTTTTATATATGTGAGCATATTTTGTTTTGTTTTGTTTTCCCTTTGGTTGTTGTTCTTTTATTTATTTATTTTTATTTATTTTTTTATCAATTTATTGAGGCTCATACAATTCATCACAATACATAGCTCAATTGTGTAACGCACATCTATACATTTGTTGCCCTCATTATTCCCAAAATTCGCTTTCCTCTTGGGTTCCCAAAAGCAGCTCATTTTCCTTTTTTCCCCTCCCCCTCCCTTCCTCCTCCCCTCTCCCCCATGTACCCTTGATAATAAGGGGCTAAAGGGGAAAATGATAAGATGCTAAAATTCAACCTAAATTATTAATATAAGATACAATAATAATTTAGGTTGAATTTTAGCATCTTATCATTTTCCCCTTTAGCCCCTTATTTAATTTGTTTTACTTTTTATTATTTTCTGCTTTCTTTTGGATTGAGGTATTTCTGTATTTTATTTTGTTATTGTTGTTGGAGTTTGATTTGATGATTTTCATTATATGAAGTGGGCAAAGCTATTCACATCCATGGTCAATACTGTGAAATAACTCAATGGATTTAATGCCCCTTGGGACTCTGCAAATAGATTTTGGGCTTTCACATTCTTTTGAGCTCTAAAACAATACCCTCCTCTGAGTTTGGATTATATTATTTACAATAATGGACCCAACTGGCTGCTGTGCTTCTTCTCTGTCGGCTTGACTGGCACCTCACTTAGATGGCTGCTTATTTTAAGACGTTTGTAAGACCCCCAAATGCTAATCTTAATGATAGCCAGGCATCGTCTGCTTTCTTCAATATACTTTGCTGTAACACCCATATCTTCAGTGATCCCTTGAGGAAGATCATTATCAAATAGGGCTATCTCATAAGAATTGATTGCTCTTAGGTTAAAGATTACAGATAAGCATATATATATATATATATCCCCAAATTTGATGCTCATATTTTTTTTTTAATGTGAGGGGGATAAGGGCATTTGGAGTTCATTCCACCAGGTCAGACTGTTAATCAAGCTTTCTATTTAGAGGTTCTGAAAAGATTGCATAACAGTGTGAGACAAACAAGGCCTGATTTGTGGCAGATGGGGCACTGGTTTTGCCACCATGACAATGCACCTGCTCACGCAGCCATTGCAATGTGCCAGTTTTTGGCAAAAAGCAGCATACCTTTCTTGCCCCTTACTCACTTGACCTCACTCCATGTGACTTCTTTTGGTTTCCACAAATGAAGAGGAACATTAGAAGAAGTGTGTGTGTGAGGGAAACAGCGAGGTGCTGTCAGCTATTTAAACAGATGAGTCTGAAAAATGTTTCAAGAATGGAATCACAGATTTAACAAATGTATTACGTGTAATGGAGAGGATTTTGAAGGTGATTAAGGTTGTTTTGTTAAAAACATATTAAATACATAGCATTGAAAAAAATTCTGGTTATTTTGGGTACCCCCTCGTGTGTGTGTGTGTGTGTGTGTGTGTGTGTGTGTCCCTGTTCCATGTTAGTGGAGAACGGTCAGCTTTCTCGGAGATAAAGTATAAGTAACCTCTGTGGAGCCTTTGATCATTCTAATAAGAGTATCATTAAACTAGTCAACGGTTCAGTATTTTAAATGCTATTGAGATGAGGCTATTCATATCTCAGAAAGCTTTGCAGACTAAAATACATGGGATGTTCACTTACACATATGAAAAAGTTATGTGGCTGAATCCTGCACAACTAAAAGCTATCTCACCATTCTGCTTCCCGCTGAAAGCTCCAGAGATTCCCGACATGTTTCTACTTTCCTTGTAAAATTTCTGTCAATATTTCGTAAGGAAATTCTTTCCCAATGTTCCTCTGTCTGCAAATATTCATACTCGCCCCTCATATTTGATTGGTTAAAGTCTATATATTCAGTAAGAACTCAGTGAGTTTACTATATTTCTACAGCAAGGTTTCCCTTTAGACCTCCTTGATATACTATGTGTCCATGTGTATCATTGAATCTACTCTCTGGTATTTTAATCCCTTGTTCGCTACAGTTCTCCATTACAGTTTAGGTTTGATACTGTTGTTAGGTGCCATCGGTGGATCCAGATTCCCAGGACCCTGTGTAAAGCAGAACAGAACACTGCTCAGTCAGCCCTGTACAACCCTTCACATCATTGCTGTGATTGAGCCCATTGTTGTCTTTTTGCCTCTAGGCTCTTATGGAAGTTCTTCCTCACCGATTGTGTGTATTGTATCTTCTAGAGGAACTTCCTCTTTTCTGTTGAACCTCCGCTTTACCAATAATGATGTCCTTATCCAGGGGGCGGTCTCCCCTGATAATCTGTCCAAAGTATCTCGCTTCAAAGGAACATTCTGTTTCTATTTCTTCCATGACCGATGTGTTCATTCTTCTGGCGGTACATGGAAGATCCATTACTCCTGGCCTAAACTGTAATTAAAATGCAATAATTCTTTGCTTTTACTTATTTACCATTCAATTTCTCCATTGCCATTAGGTAATTTAAAATACTATGGCCTGGCTAAAGCTTACTTTGGACATAAAGTGACATCTTTGCTTTTTGACACTGTAAAAAAGATCTTTTACAGCAGTACATTGTGTGAGTTCATAACTGATGTTTCTATAAGCAGCGATCATAGATCTAAATAAAATGAAATCCTTGCTAACTTCAGTATTTCTTTGTTTAATTTTGAAATGCTTGACTCAGGTTTAAAGATTCTTTTCTTTTAACCTAGAGTTGTAATCTTTATTGAAGGCTACATACAGTCTTTGATTGTCTTTCGTTAAGTTCTCGAAGTCCTCTTGAGTTCCAGAAAGAAAGGTGTGTCATCTACAAATGACTGGTTGTTAATGAGCCTTCCTCCAATGCAGCTTCCTGAATTATATGTTCATTATAATGATCAAACAAATATAGTGAAAGGAGAAAATTTGATGTACACTTTCTTATTTTAAAACACGCAGTATTCCCTCGTTCTTCTGGAATTCCTGCCTCTTGACCTGTGTTTCACAAGAGGACAAGTACTTTGGAATTCCCATTCTTCCCAATATAGTCCATTGTTTGCTATGTTTTTGCAGGTAAAGGCTTTTTTTCATGGTTTGCATAAATCTAGGTAAACTTATTCCTGATATTCTTTGCTTTCACAAGATCCATCTAATATCAGAAGTGTTATCCCTTGTTTCATGTCCTCTTCTGAATCCAACTTGTACTTCCGAGTATTCCTTATTTATTTGCTCCTACAACTGTTTTAAATTATCATCAGTATCATTTGACTGGCTCGTGATATTAATGATAGTGTTCCCTACTATCTACCTTTCACTGGATCAGTTTTCTTTGGAAAGGGCATAAATATAGATCCTTTGTGCTTGTTTTTCAGTTAGCTATTTTTCAAACTATTTGGAATAGATTATTGCTTCCAGCATTGCATCCCTTTGCTGAAATATCTCAGTTGATATCCCTTCTGCTTCTTAATCAATATGTTCAGTGTGAATTGGACTTTGTCTTTCCCAGTGTCATAAATTCTTCATTAGTTTCTACATCCTGAAATGATTGAATATTGACCAATTGTCTTTGATAGGTAACTCTGTGTATACTTTCCAAGCTTCTTGCATTATTCAGTTTGACTTTAATGATAGAAAATTCTTAAAATTATATATCTCTAGTACAGGCACAGATTGTGGAGCATAGAAGGTATTCTGTGAATATTAAGAACAAGTGTATGTTAACCTGACATAAATGTTTTGAACATTAAAAATATAGTCAGTATATTAGAAGTATGTAAAAATTATAATGGGAAATTGTATGCTTGCTGATGTAGTTTCTTATTCATATTCAGAGCAAGTTTCAAGTAATAATATTCGTGTATATTTTTGTACCAGTGAAATTTGTGTAATTTTTATTGGAATATCATCATCAAAGAATAGTGCCCCCTTTTGAAATTTACTAGTTAAGACAACACTGTAGTTGGTGTGCTGTTTTCAAAGGCTCACAATGTTATGTCACAGTATGCCTATGTTTTCACATGTTTCCTATTAGATAGGAGCTACATATAAATTTTCAAATGATGCATGCAATAGTGGTATTAATGGTGCCAATACCTCAATTCAGGATTGGTTTCAAACATAAAATAGATCAAACATTTTGATTTCTAAAGCACAAAAAATATTTTTAGAAAAACAATTATGACTAAAAGGTATAGTGCTTTGATCTATTATTACATAAATAGTATATAAATAATTATATACTTGCATTCACTTATGTTTCTTCATTTCACTTATTTGGAAGAGAAAGCAAACCCTGGTTTTATTCTCCAGCACATTTTATCGCAGCACTTTTGAGTAATGGGACTATTTCCTAGAGAACTCAAGCCATTCACGATGCTCTCATTATCGTAGCAATTTTAGACCTTGATAAAGAGGAGAGTGACTATTATGCCACTTAGGTGACTTTTGAAAACCACCTGAAAGCCCAATTGGATTATTAAACTTGGTACTATCATACATGGAGAAAGGCAGGTTGAAAGACCATTTATTGTAATCAGGAGACCAGCGTTAAGTTCTGGCTGTGATTTTCTCTCTCTGTGGGTGAGCTTTGGATGATGACCAGCTTGTGAGCATCTTGTCAGCATCACCTAAATCAGCTCATGGATAGTCTTTATCCTTTCTTGATGAGAAGGTGGACATCCATATGTAATAATTACAATGACTCATTACATTTAAAATAACTTTAAAAATTTAAAAGTGATTAACATTGCACTGCATCTGGATTTTGTGTGCATAATCTTATTGAAAATAATATTTGTAATAGTTATGTTAAATTATTATCCACACATTTACTATAAAATAACAAGGTCTTAGAGCATTTACACAACTTACCAATCCTATTCAAGTTTTGTTTTCTAAGTCTTTCTTTTCACAATATCCTATACTGTCTCGCTGGGATCATAGTAATAACAATAAAGTAGGAGTTTAAAGTTATTTTTTTTCATTCTTTGGGAGTGCACATAAATAACTTCTTTACCTTTTCATTCGTCAACAGTGAAAATTTACAGCATAAGTTGAAAAAAATGATTTAGCTGCAATAATATACTCAGTTTAGTTTTAACAAAAATCCAGCAACTTGGTGACTAGATAGCTTGGAGAAATGGCAGTGAACCTTTCAGTTTTCAGTTAACACATCTATAAAATGGAGACTAAAACATGTCTAGTGCGCTGATGTCAGAAAATGGTGATAAAGTTAGATGAAAGAATGAAACATTTATTAATTATAAACCTTGCCATACAGTTACAACTTTATTATTATTAATCTTCATATTATCTTAATATGTGGTTTATTATTTAACAGAAATGGAATTAAAATTAAAAACTTGATGAGTTCTATAGAACCAGAGAGATGGGTTCACTAAGACTCAACTGGAAATGACTGGCTTTGAAGTTGGCAGAGTGAAGCCATAAGCCAGGGCGTGTGGACAGCCTTTCGGAGCTGGAGGCAGGGGGAGGAAGCTAGACAGAGGGTAAAGCGAGATAGAGCCAGCAGAAACGTTTCCTTACCAACAACTTGATTTGAGGCCAAAGAGGATGATTTCAGTCTTCTGAGGTCCATATGGCAGATAATACATTTGTTATTTTCAGTTATTGACTTTGTGGCAATTTTTAATAACAGCTAAAGGAAACCAATACAATGTGCTTAATACAGAGAGGGAATAGCATAATATATTTTGAAATAAATGCTTTCTAATGGTGCAAAATTATTTTCAACTCTGGTAGCATTCTCTTTGTGATTGATATAGTATTTAGAAGTTATATTTTAGATGTGAAATTGTTTAATCTTTTAAATTTCACGTACAGAAACTATTGTCACTTCTTCTTTTCCTGATGAATATTATGTTGAGGCAGATTGAAGTAGATACAGTGTAGCTATACCTGTTTAGATGGCAAGACTATTTGACTATGCTTCATATAGAAAGAAACCCAGGGTGCACATTTCATGATAGAAGCCCTTGATGGTATAGGTGGTTACCATAGTAGGCTCCTAATCGAAAGATCATTGGCTCGAGCTACCCTTAGGCAAAAAAAAAGAAAGAAAGAAAAAAATCACAAACTCAAACTATCTGCCAGTAAGTGAATTCTGGCTCATAACAACACTATGGATAGAGTAGAACTGCCCCTTTGGGTTTTCAGTCTCTATGAGCACTGAACACCTCATCTTCATCCAGGGAGCAGCTGGTGGGTTTGAACTGCTGACCTTGTGATTAGCAACCCCACATGTAAACCCCGACACCGGGAGGGCTTCTTTCACAGCAAACTGCTACTGAAAAGTCAGCCTTTGACAGCCCTATAGCACACAGTTCAATGATGACATTCCCAGAGTCGCGATGAGTCAAGCTGACAGCAACAAGTGAAATGCGGGTTGTTAGTCAGCACCAGTGACTCAGCTCTGACTCGTAGGGACCTTACATAACGAAAAAGCTGTCCAGTGCCATCCTCACAACCCTGTCTATATGAAGCCTTTTATTACAGCAACTATGTCAGCTATTGCACCCCCCCCCCCCGCCGATTTGAAATTAATATGCAGCAAATCTTATTTAGAATTATTTTAATGAAAAATCATCATCTTGGTTCAGTGCACTAGAAAAGGATGAAAACATTAACAATTTATAATTATCTGTCCCGGTGACCTCTTCACTCTTCCACCCTCTGCTGCTGGTCGTTTTGTAGTATAAAATGCTTTGTTTCAATCCACCAGTTCTTCCTTCAGTTTCCTATTAAGACACTGTATTTTAAAATTAATGAGCTGACAAAGAAGGTCTCCAGCCAGCTTTCTAAAAGAATAATTTCACATTATACAACCTTAATTACAGCAACACTCTGGGTTCACCAGCAGATCAACATTTTCATGACTTAAAATATTTAGTTGTTGAAAGGATTGTTTGATTTTTAGTATGCATTTCTTAGCTTTTTTTTGTATTTTTCTAATACAACATGAAAACAAATATTCTAATATTTCTTAGAAATGACACTACTCTTTATTTATTAATTATTGGTTTTAACTAAAAATTTGAAAACATCCAGGTGTTGATATTTTAATAAAAAGCTTAGCTTTTCATTAATGTGGTAGCATATTGATAACCTTTAGAAAGGTAAAATTACAATAATATTATGTCTATAGCCCAAATAATCAGACAGTGTACTTTAATTGGCAAGAATTTTAAATGAAACAGTCACTATGTGGTAGAGGAAACATTTAAAATGAAAGCAGGTAAATAATTGTCCAAAAAATTAATTTCTCTAAACCTCACAAACACACAAACACCTGGAATCAGAATCTAAATTTTCACAGGCAAACATTTAACTACCAAATGGATGTCTACACATCACCAACTTCTGAATTTGACCTTATTATGTTTTTTATTCATAGAATCCCCACTGGATACCCGAAAGGGCAAAGGGGTACGTTGTGTGTGTTCCGATAACATCAACCAGTGTAGATTTTTTCATGCAGTTTATAAACCAAGATTTAGAGAGAGATGGATTTCTACTGTCTTTATAGTGAGAATCCTGACTTCGATGATACTTGGAACAAATATCAGCTGATGCTTCCTTAGATGCCTTTATGATACTGGTTTGCCTGGCAAGCCTATTGGACTGTGCCGCATATAGCAAACGGACTGGGGTATATGTGTCACTGTAGGAGATCCTGAGTGCTGTAGAGGGTTCATATCATCGGCCCCTAAATGAAAGTTTGATGGCTTGCATCTTCTAGAGGAAGGACAAGGAACCTGCTTCCTGCCCAGGGCCATTTTTAATATTAAAATGGCCATACAAAATATCAACTTAAAAATGTGCCTGCTGTATTTTGTCAAACATTTCATTAACTCACCACTAACATGATGGGTGCGATTGCTTCCTTTGGGTGACGCGTGTGATGTTAGCTAGTATCGATAATTTTACAGGTCTTGTGTGGACTCCGGGACAACATTGAGTCAAAGTTTGGCAATTTGCTAATGAAAAACCAGCCATTGCCAGCTCTATGGAATGCAGATATGTTCTGACACATGCATGGGAGCCTGTTCTTTTGACTTTTAGTTTTTCCACATCAGTTTAGAAAAATTGGTGTTTTTGCATAAATTTGTAAACAAATTATCCTATTCATTGCTTCTGGAAAATAAATAAAGGACTTGCAAGGTATATATATATATATATATATATATATATATATATGTATTTCAGTTGTAGTTTCCTAATTTAGCAATGCCCACAAAAGCTAACGATTTCCAACAATTGTAAAATTCATATACACATCCATATTTTGTTTTTAGCCTTCTGAATACCATCTTCCAATCACTAAAATTACTGTGGAGTGCACAATAAGAAAAACAAGTTTTTCCATAAGAACTTTATATTTTAACAAGGGGAGAATGACAGTATACATATAAAAAAGCAACACTTTAGTATATTAGATAGTTATATATGTTAAAAATCAACAGTTTTTTAGGTAAGTTACTGAAAAGGTAGTATTTAAGTAGAGTTATGAAGTATAGCTTCATGTCAATTAAAAGATTACAAAGACATAGATAAAACCTAATGTCCTCATTAAAATAATATATATGCCCAGGAAGTTGTAAACCACTGGGCATTATAAAAGAGCACATAGCTACTTAAGAGAGAAGAAAGACATTTGTATTCTAAAACATTTAGTACCTCTCAGAATATATAAAATTAATTTTGTAATACAGATATTGCAAAGAAAAACATACATATTGTTTATTTCTAGATGGAATAACATGTTACTGAATATATGGAAGGCTAAATATGAATTCCTTAAATAAATGCTATTAATGGTCTCATTTTTTTATTATATTTTATTATGGCGGCCTCTTTACTTCTCTTCTGCCGAACATTTTTATGTTAAACCATCCATTTGTCTTTCTACTCACCTCTAATTTCTCAATGAACTTTTAACTGACATTTATTAAAGTTCACTAAATTTGGAAATGATTCTCAAGGATTAGCAAGCACCAGACATAATTCTGTGTTAAAAACGATGGGTCAAAGGAGAACCTGACCAGGAATATTTATTTGATAGGTAGCTTGGCATAAATTCGGCTAATATAAAAATCTTTGCAGAATAAAAAGCACTATTTTCATAAGGATAACCGTTGGAGAGTTTATACTTCGTTAACCTGTTGGATCTTATAAAAGGTCAGATGTAGAAATAATATTAAAAACTATACAGAAGAATTCAGTAGAGACAATAAACTTAATTTCTAAATTATAAAATGATGCAGTAATCCAAAGCCTAAGGCAGCATATCTCAGCACAATTAACTTAAAATCAGAATTGAAATGCTAGAGAGCAATATATTTACTATCAAATTAAGGTATCGTATAATAAATAATGCATTAGGTCTATTTGAAGCTGTATGTGTTATCAGGAGAGATCAGTCCCTAGAAAAGGACAGCATGTTTGGTAAAGAAGAGGGCGCCACAAAAGAGGAAGACCCTCGACCAGATGCGGAGAGACAGGGCCTGCAAGCTGGGGCTCACCCATAAGAACCACGGTGGGGGAGGGTGCAGGACCGGACAGTGTTGCTCTCTGTTGTGCGGAGGGACACTCTGCAATTGAACAGACTGCTCAGTGGACCCTGACAACAAGGACAATATTTAGTAGCATGTGCTGAATGCTGCTAATTTTTAGGAAAAACAAATTCTAAAAGGGATTTGAAAATATGAATATGATTCGTTAAGGGTCTGATGTACACCTAACCCTGTCTTAATATGGACAGTATATGAATTGAATTCAATAACACTTACTAGGCTTTTTGATAATGCACTTTGAACTATTCATGGATATCTAAGTTACATACGAATGATCCTAGTGACTTCTAGTGGAGAGCAGTTCTAATCTATTTTTTGCTAGCCTTATCTTTCTCACATCTCAGTGTTCTTCAGAGTCTCAATCGAATTTTCCAAAGCCTTCAGCTGATTTGTACTGACTCCCCGCCTGCACCCTGCACACTCTGGTGGGCACTATTTTGTGGTCTCTTGCCCCCTGTATCTCTAGAGCTTAGCAGACGGGAATGGTTTCCTTCTTGACCTAAAAGATACTTACACGACTGCTACCTAAATAAGTAAGTAACTTTTTGGAAGTCATATATTTTTAGTGTTTTAAATGGTATTGCTAAAAAATTTCAAAATGTGGAACTATTACCATATATACTCATGTGCAAAATGACTTTTTCAGCACAATTTTAATGCAGTTTTTGTGGTAAAATTAGATGCCTCAGCTGACATTCGGGTTGGCATGTACTCAAGTCTGTATGGTACTTCTCAAACTAGCCTTTAGGTCTCTAACCTTCTCTTGGTGCTATTTTCATCTTCTTAATCCTTTCTCAAAGAATGCTGTGTTCTTTGATGCACACCCTGTCAAAATATAGCTTGTCGTTCTCCTGGGACTTAGATTGTATGCCTTTTCAATGCTATTTCATTGGGGGAATAAAAAGATACTGAATGGGGTAACATCAGGATTTTAGGGTAGATGGAATAAGGTTTTACAACAAAAACCTCCCAGGGCAACTCTTGCTACTTTCAAGGTGCATTGTCATGGTGGGAAAAACGAAAATCCTCAGGCTAAATTCCCAGGCCATTTTCTCGTCAATGCAGAATTCAATTGTCTAAAAATTTATAATAAGTCCATATCATCTTAAGTCCTTCAAGTGAATCTACCAAGATCACATCTTTGAAATTCTAAGTCAGTCCTTCTATCCTAGTGAACCTATCTGTTTAACTGGGAAAACATCTACTTGCAAGCAGTCGCTGTTCTGACTGGACATTTTGTATCTGCAGCCATTCACTTATTGCAAATATATGTTTAACCATATTTTGTTTGAAATACTCTCGTGCATGTATGAACTGAAGTCCTTGTAATAGTTTGTGACTTTATCTAGCTTGCTAACTAATTATGCATATCTAATACTATGTATACATCATACATGCATATTATGTATATTATATTGGAGATAGATTCAAAACCAAACCAAACTCACTACCATCAAGTTAATTCTGACTCATAGTGGCCCTGTAGGACAGACTAGAACAATCCATTTGTTTTGCTGAGACTGGTAAATCTTTATGGGGGTAGAAAACCTTATCTTTCTCCGGAGGAGCAGCTTATGGGTTCAAGCTGCTGGCCTTGTGTTTAGCAACAATGCAGGATCTGCTACATTTTATAGAGAGGTAGATAGAAATAAGTCCATAGAGACAGATACACCTTAGAGAAGTGCCTAGTCCATGCAAATGGTTAATGTGATCTCTGCGAACAGAAAGATTTGAGTGCATTCGGAAGCATCCTGTCAGAATGACCTGGTCATTGACTTCCCAACAGGCAGCCACTGAAAATTGTAGAGAGCACAGTTCTTCTCACACGTACATGAAACCCTTGTGGTTCAAGTGGGCTCAGCAACACCTTGTTTGGCTTTAATTAAAAATATATATATTTCCTCTCTTAATTCTCTGAACTTATCTTTACCTTTCTTAGAAGAGGGAAGCCATCTGAAATAATAAAGAAACAACACCCAAACCCACTGCCATCTAGTTGATTTTGACTCCTAGCGTCCCTATAGTATGACAACGTAGAACTGTGGCTCGGGGCTTTCGGGACTGCAAATCTTTACGGGACTAGACAGCCTCACATCCTCTCCCAGAGCAGGGGGTGAGCCGACCTTCCTTCCTCAGTCCAGCTCCTCACCCTCTGTGTCACCAGGCTCTTCTGGAAAGGCACCGACAAATTAGGGGACTTGGAGGCTTGGCGTATGATGTGCTTTTCTTTTATTTAAATAGTAGCATCTTCTTGTTCTAGGAAACTGCTTACTCACTCCAGCTAGAAATATTTTCCAAGTGGAAGTGGCAATGGTTTTATAAAACCCCATCCTAATACCAGGTATTGACTACAGCATCATTCTCTAACTCCAACTCATTCTGGATCACTCACAGAACCACTCACCCACTCATGGCTGCAACGATTTCATTCAGCAAACAGTCTCTTAAACGAAGCCATTCAGTTTTCTGTGAACTTCTTTTTATTTTTTAAAACCTGCAGCATTAACGTAAGCATCCTTTTCTTTTGTAGTGGGAAAACATAAAATGTGAGTTCTGAACTGCCCTCACCATTTGGAGGACCATATTTGTAGGGCACCAGCTGTCACAAATAAAAGAGGAAAGAAAATAGAGAAAGAGGTGTCTGCTTTCTAATTTCTGCCCACTCAACCTTAATTAATTTAGGATTGCTCTTCCTGGTTATGGAAGCTTATTAATGATCCTTTCTATCTAAAGTAGTTTTAGTTGAATTTTGGAGACTGGAAATCACAATCCAGTTAACTAAGCAAAAATACAAATCCATGCTCATACCTAGTAAAAACCAGTATGATAAGTAGAAGGGACGTAGACATTTAGAAGTTAATCAGTCTTCCTTTTTTTTTTTTTAAACTTATCTCTACACTTAACTCTCTCCTTCAGCACCTGAAGTTAAAGAACGGTGGAAACGATAGTTCCCAAGTGAGGGGAAATATTTTCCTCAACTACTGAGGAACCTAGAATTGTCTACTTTAAGCTTTTCAAAAGCCAAACTTATTGAGACAGCCAATTAATTTAGATAATACAAATGATTGGCCAGAGAGAATTTGCCAGAGAACAGGATGGCTAGGCAAGAGTTTAAAGAGTAGGGAATGACGGGGATAACTTGCATCAGGCCTCAAATACAGCCATTGGTTCTACAGTTGCTGATGGTACACTACGCATATTCTTTCATATTTTATTAAAGCTGCTATTCTTATTCGGAGTGATGTTTGGACTAATTATTTTGCTTCTATGTAAACATTATATTTTCTATATATCAAAATGTTTAATCTCCAAACTTTATTTTCTGAGCATGAGTAGCCTACCTAATTAAAATTTTTACTATATGGTCAGTGTAATAGAGAAAATTATTGTCGCTATTCTTGCTTCTGTTATCAACATTTTTCTAGTAAAATTCTTGGTAATAGTAGTTTTCCATATGTGTATTATTCTGATAAAATAGAATTGTTTACTACAATATTAATGATAACAGATGTAGCATCAAGAATTATGTCAACGCACATGCCTTCTGATCTAAAGCGCATGGATGCGGTTATGTTTAATACTTTTTTAAAGATTAATATTTATTTCTGGGGGATCAATAGATCAATGAGAAAACATTTGATTTCCATTTGGGTGGGGGATTTTCAGTACTTAGAAGAAGAAAATCACATTTTAAAACCTTTTTTTCTGTCATAATTTTCAGAATATACTTTTTATTGTGCATTTACCTATCATTTGGCACACATTTTGTTGTTGCCCTGTTGTTTATGGATAAAGCCCTAATATTATTTTTATCTATGCTCTGATGTGAAAATGACTTAAGAGGACAGTTTCCAAAAAGAGAATGTGTGTCCTTGAAGAACTCTTTGTAAATAGAAATTCAAACTTTTCCTTCTGCTGAAAATTACCCTATATATCAGTCATGAGAAATCCACTGACACTTTAAAATCATATACAAATGAAGGTCATTTTCACAATATTATATCCATTTGTCTAACTGTACTAGTATGTTAACTCAAATCTGCACTCTCTCTGTAGATCATCCAACTTTATATTCTTTCCATAATGGTGACACAAGAAACAAAGGGAGAAAAAGAGGCAGGGGGTCCAAAGAAACATAAACAGAGAACGTTAATACAAATATCTGAGACCTAGAAAATTCAAATCATGGGTATGATTGCATTGTATAATATGTGGATTAAATCTCAATATAACTTTAAAAAACAAGAAAAATATTTAAATAGTATATGTCATAACAGGTTTTCTGTTGGCTCTTACATTATATGAATTAGAAAAATAACATTTTATAAATCATTACTCCCTAATAGGAACAACATCATTTTAAGTGAGGAGACAAAGTACACATTTTCCATGTGGAGAAATAACACACCTAATCTCAGCTGTTACGAACTAGTGATTGATTTTGGTTGATTTTAAGGTGAAGCAAACAGAGGGGAAGAGTGAGAAGGGATGATAAACAACCAGCAATATCTGGCCTCAGTCCTGCTTCTGTCACACTCAGAAAAATTTGAAGTCAACAGGTTATATTCTACATTCTCTTGGAGATGCATTAACTCCTTTAAATTGGCATTGCGGGTCTCAGAGCTGTAGTTCCCTGCAAGGTAAACTGCAGCTCAAAGGGAGTAAGAGCCCCTTCCTCCGCAGGGTTGAAGGCACATTTGGTTCAGTTGCCTATACACTTACTGAAAAAGACAAGAATTCTACTATATATCTATCCTTCTGGTTTCTATTTTTAAATGCCTTTAACATTCTCTATGTTTTTTTAATCTTAAGATTCTTTTATGTTAGAATTACTTTGTACATTTTTGTCTCCTATTTTTATCTATTTCCATGTTGTTTCTGCATGTCAAGCATAAATTTTACAAACAATATCTTCACTGTCTGTGGTGCAATTCTCAATTTGTTTTATATTCTTTATTTTTCACTTCCTACCAGAAAATATGACCCACGGCACCATAATTAAATAATGCCACATTTCTCCATTCTCCTGTTAACTAATGAAGCAATAACAAAATAACACAAGTGCTATACCATGTCATATGCCTAACATTGTTTCCGAGTTCATATTTCAATTTTACAATTTTGATAAGTGTGGAAATGCTTGACTATACATTGACTACACGGTGTTCACAGACAATACTCATGATTATGGGGGTTTATTGGGGAAGCTAACAGGTTAAAACTATTCAAGATACAGTCTTTTTTTCTTTTAAAATCATTTTATTGGGGACTCTTACAGCTCGTACAACAATCATACATACATTGTGTCAAGCACATTTGTATATATGCTGCCATTATCCTTTTCAAGATAATTTCTTTCTACTCATTTATGCCCCCCCAAGATACAGCTTTTTATCCACAGAAGTAACTTTTCTCAGATATGTTGGCAGTCATTTCTCTCTGGTTCGCAGTCTCTCAGTCACATGACCAAGTGGCCCATGCCTCAATACATGGACCCAGGAATCCACCCTCTGCTCTGCCTCACAGTCTTGTGCTGCCCCGTTGCGCTTTCTCAGGGTCTTAGTACTGGGTCCTCTTGTACCTCTGCTGCTTCCGGTGGGAGCTTTATATGTGCTTTGCTGGCAGCTCTTTTTCTTGATGGTGATGAGATTTCTGTTTCTTCTAAAGAGATAGCTCTCTTAGACATAGAGGAAAGACAAAAATGACCTACCCCAGGGTTACAGTCCTTTACACCTCATTTACATGCCCCCACACAGTCACTGGGTGGGAGTTACAGGGACTATGGATATAACATCTCTTTTGTATCATAGCATCTTCCCATGGTTTAGTTAAATTAGATTAAGTGGTTGAATTTACACACAGCCTAGTTGAATATCTAAATTATTACAAAATTGAAAACATATGCCTCCATTGAGTTACATTATCTTCAAACTTTTATTTTAACTTATTTTAAACAAATATTTCAGTTTAAATATTTCAGCAGCTGATCCCTTATAATGATATCTGTGTCATGGTAGAAACAAAGAAAGCAAGATAAAAACAAGCGCAAAATAACAACAAAATTGCTTTTAAATACCTTTATTAAGGAAATATTTTATTGCAAATACTTAATTTCATGCCATAAGTTACTTTAGGTTCTGGGTCTGACCACTCACTAAAGGAGATAGTCTTAGACAGTTCCCTGAGACATAAAAAATAGTAACATCTTTTAGGATTATTAAATGATAATTTAATGATAATGCAATGTGTGTAATCATCCTCATAAAGTATAAATATATGATAATATATAATTGGAAATTTCGTTTATTTAAAATTTTGAAATCTGAATTTCAACACTTGCATTAATTTATATCTATTGATTTTCTGGCATTTTCACTATCTTTTATTTATATAAATCTTTTATTTTAAAAACTTCATATGGAATCATACAAAAGGTGCTGAAAATTTAATATCCTTTTAAAAATAGTATTATAATTGCATATTGGATTTGGAAGTGGGAAGATAAAAAATGGAACTATTGAGATATTTTTAGACTTTTAAAAGTTTAATATGCCTTCCCACCTGGGCACTTTAGGGAATTTAAAAGTATTTTGATATAATATTCCAGGGAGAAAAGGCATCGCCAAATGTTCTGTTCTTTTTAGTGCTAATATTGTTCACGCATCAACACCTGCTTCTTCGGAGAAGGTAGCAGCTGTTTGAGTTGGACAAAAGAATGAAACCTTGATGGTTTCACATGCAGCACTACTGTAATGAGCTAAGCCTGCTTCTGAAAATCTAAGTTCTCTGTGGAAGTAGTAGAACATTCTGTGCAGAAAGTATGGATTTATTAATTCAAACTAACTATGAATAGTGACTAAGTAAGAACCCTTTGTCTAAAATCTATTTACTTAATTAGGCTTATGAATTATCTTTTTGTAAAAGAGGCAGCAGACATTGTTGCTTGCTTAAAAAACACTATTTTTTATTGGTCTATAATATGTACAGTTTATATGTACTCTAAAGGTAAGTGAACTGATATCAATAGAAAATGTCTAAATTGCCTTATCATTCATATGATTTGTGTATTTGCTCATCCACAAGTTACAGTATCTCATTTAATATTGTGTTAGAGTATAATAGAAACCCCAATCTCAAATTTAATTTAAGGAGACCATTTATTAATCTTAAAAATTGGAGAGACAATACAAAGACAAAGAGACGTCATCTCGATGAGAGAGGCCATTAGCAGGAGGTCACAATGGCATCCAAGGTTTCACTGTCAGGACACTAACGGCATTAAGCATGGAACAAAGGAAACGGTAACAAATTCATGATTGGTGGCAAATCAGTAATCACAGTTACAGGTGCGATGACGGAGGTGAAAACAGAGCCATGATTGGGATAGTTACAGTATGCTTAACAGAAGATGGGTCCAGGACCTTCCAAATAAGGCAGCCAAGACACAACTGATAAGGCATGACCCATGACTGTGTGAACCCCCAAGCCTGTCCCCAGTAGGGTGATCTCCATCAAGGACATACCCAGGTAAGCCCTTAAGAGAGCATGTGTGTCCTTGGGCTGACTAGAGAAGGATGGAAGTAATCCACCTTTCAGTGCACTCTGCATGAGAGCAAGACTATCCACATTCTGGCTTAATGATCAGAAGAAGAAATTTATTGGAGACTTAATCCATCGGCAGATTCTATAAATGGATTCTGGATTTTCACTGTCACCATATAGCCTTTTACTAACAGGGTGCTTAGGATTTAAACTCTGATGCAATATAAATAATTATGTTCCCCACAATATTTAAAACTGGTTAGACCATAAAAACAGCATCAAATATCAAATTACTATTTGCTATGGATGAATTGTATTCTCACAGATGTGCGCACATTCCTCTCTCCTGCACTAGTGGTTCAAGTGGGGGTGCGGTGGTGAAGTATTTGGTTAAGTATAAGGTGACCAGATTTTAACGTTGGTAAAGCGGGACACCATTGACCGGGGGGCTGCGGGTAGGTGTTCTTGATTAAAAATTTGGTCTATATGGAGCAACAAAAATTTTCATAGAACGCAGAAATAGTATTGTAATATATTTTTTTAAATTTCAACATAAGTACAATTTACAAATATAATACATTAAAAATTATGTATAGTGTTTTATTCTTTGGCATATTTTTCATTTGAGTAAATTTATTTTAGTAGATTGCTGTCATTGTTTAAAAGGTCATGAAAATTTTCACAAGAATTTGTTAAATTATATTTCACACATAAAATGGCTTTCAAAGTCTCAACACTTAATTGTGAATTTTCTGATGTCCACACTTTATTTACCATAGAAAAAAAACCGCATTCAGTCGCAGCATTAGTTCCTGGTAAGGACAGCGCGTATTCCACAATTTTTAGTGCATTATTGTATGGAACATGGTTTGTTTCAAAATGATGAAATATTTCTCACCATTTGTTCTCTATTGTGATTTTTGCTGATGCCCAAGACTTAACCTTTTCCTTATCAATATATTTTTTAATAATGATACCTCATTAAAAAGATCATTTTCGGAAATATTATTATATGGGAAACTTTGAGTAATATGATCGAATGATTTTTGCACATCATTCCAGTACTGTCTGCTAAATTCCAGAAAATTTATGTATTTATGAAATAAATTAATTACTTACCTAAATTATCTGAATAGCTGATTTGTTGACATCACTTGTTTAACTAGCACTAGCACGCAGTACGATGTGTATCGTCTGAGAGGCAGTTACAAAATGTTCTCATCGTTGCCAATGCCAAAAAATGCCATTGTTCATTAAGTCCAAACAACGGAGGTCGAATTCTAACAACTGATCAACAATGCGAACTTTGGTAAGCAGTTCTCAACAATTTTTGTTATTATTAAAGTTTAATATTATAAAATTGACAAAAATAATATAAAACTCAGATCCTGGCGAAATAGCCACATGGCAGCCGAAAACCGTATATTCCCTTCCCATTCTCCCTAGCTTGTCGTGCATCCTTTCCAAAAATCGGGACTTTTAAAAAATGCCGCGGGACGCAGGACAAATTGTTAAAAATCGGGACTGTCCCGCCAAAAGCGCGACGTCTGGTCACCTTAGAGAGCTGTGGTTTGAACCCACCAGTTACTCCACAGGAGTTAAATGTCAGTCTCCATAAAGGTTTACAGCCTTGGGAACCCTGTAGGACAATTTTACCCTGTCCTATAAGAGTAACGACTGGCCCTGGTGGCATAGCAGTTATGTGTTGGGTTGCCCACTGAAGGGCAAACAGTTTGAAACATGAGCCACTCAGAGGGAGCAAAAGGGCCTCTATTCTGGTAAAGAGTTAGAGTCTCAGAAACTCAGCAGGGCAGTAGCTAGCTTGCCCTATGGGGTCAACAGGAGTCTGCACAGAACAGATAGCAGTGAGTGATTTGGGTTACAGATTTACTATAAATTGAAATGGTCTCAAAGGGAACGTATATGTTTATACTTAGAGTGAACAACTCACATTTGGGGATTTTTTCCCTGTTATATTAATAAAGCAGTGTTAATTCACATCAATTTATTTGACATGTAAAAGAGCAGATTAAGCCAAGTGTGCAAAGACAATGCAAGCGGGTATGCAAGACCAATGCCAAGAAAAGTCGGAGTAGAGACTGAAGAGGACAGAATCTTTCCCACAGCCCACAGAGAGCGAGAAGACTCTTCTGCTGGAGCGCCTGTCCAGAATTCAGATCTCTAGCCTCCTGACGCAGTCAGAAAATACTTTGTTGTGGTGGTGATGGTATTTTCTTGTAGTAGCACTAGACTGTTTCAATAGTATTAAATCTATTGTGCATCAAGCATAGAGAAAACAGGAATATATACTGCCTAAATAAGGTTTTTTCTTCTTCCATGTTTTAAAATTCACTGATTTAAGTTGTGGAAATGGGTCTCTGGCATTGCTTGCAGTATTTAGTGTTTGAGTTAGGCCTGCAATTGTCCTGACTGAAGCCCTGGAGGACTTCACATTCGGAGCTGTCCTTGAAGACCACGGGAGGCTTTGTATTGTGCAGAATTCAGTGACCCATTTACTTATGAATGTGAACTCAATATTGCACCTGTGCTCTGCCGCGCCTGCTTTACCTCAGAGTGATATTCAAGGTGTTGTGTTTAATCAACCAATACCTATACAGTTTGGCCTATACTTTTCTTAGAGATTGCGTTTCTTCTTAAATTTAGGAAGGATTAAGACCAGATCAATGCAAGGGAACTGTGGAACAAGCTCTTCCTTCTGATCCTCTCTATCAGAAATAGAAGGTTAAATAAAAGTGCTTTATAAATGATAGCTGAGGATCTAGCTTAGGCATATTTTTGTACCAAGTTATCAAAATTGGAATGCCATTAGGCAGCTAGAGGGACAGGAGAAATTGCTAGTGTCTGACCCTTTCGGAGCTCGATATATTAATTTCACATAATCTAGGGAGAGTACTCATTACTTGCAGCCTCTGCGGTTGTATTCGTCAGCATTTGAAGGTGCTTACATCAGGGTTTGATTTCATTTTAGCTTTAGTTTAGCATGTTGGATTGGATTGGTCTCACTTTATCAGCTGGATTTCCAAATGATTTATGCCGGAGTATTTGTGCTTTAAAACAAAATAAAAGTCCACACCCCCCCCCAAAGCAATATATAATTAATTAATTACTTTAAAAACCCAGCAATGTATTCATTTTAACACTAGTCGTTGTGTTTTAATGTCAACCAAAATTGATCAACTACAATATACTGTTCTGTAAACCCATAGACTCTGAATTGATTCGGACGCATAATAACCTCTCCCCCACCCCCACCCCTACATGGTAGAAGTGCCACATAGTGTGTCTAAGGCTTTAAATCTTCGCAGAAACAGACTGCTTCATATTTCTCCCATGAAATGGCTAGTGAGTTTGAACTGCTAACCTTTGATTAGCAACTGAGTGTTTTAATCATTGTGCCAACAAGACTCCTAAGGTGTACTATAGCTCCTATATGGATTATTACTCAAATTCATGTGATAGTTCAGTTACTTACATGAATGGTCTCCTAATCTGGCAAGTTGTATACTAGAAAAAAAAGTCTTTATTTCCAAACTTGTAGATGCTACATTATATCAGATTCTACCTGGTTAAAAATTACATCAACAATTTAATGAGTAAATGCATCAGGCAGAGACAAAGAAGAGGGTAGGGAGAAGAAGATGGCAGAGATCTTCGAGTGGGCTGTATACAAGCTGCTCAGGCTGTGTACTGGCTACTGTGTCACAGGAAAGTACAAAATCATCCTCAGGCACTAGTCCTCTTATCTGTATGAGTTCCAAAGTCCTACCATCTGGGACTGTCCATAGCGGCGCTAAGCATGATATGCACCGGCACTTAAACCTACACTAAAGAGAACAATTTCCATAGAATATCCTGTTTCCTGCCCTACACTGTATCAGAGACTTTACATTCTGCTAATTTTAAGTGTGATTAACTTATCACAAACCAGTGTACAACAGAGCAAAACAGTACACTGCCCTGTATTATCTCTACTATTATTATTATGATTCAGCCCCTTGTTGCAGCCACTGTGTCAATCCATCACATCTAGGCTCTTCCTCATTTTTGCTGATAATATTAGAGAACATTATATTGATAGGTTATTTCTTCAGGATGGATTTTGACCTTGAGCTAGCATTTCAAAGGTTTTAGGTGACCATCTTTCACAAATGACAGCACCCCCAGCTTCTTAGCTGGCAAATTAGATCTGATGTGAGAGTAGAGTTTCCCAAATGTGCTACTATAGGGCATTCAGAATTCTCAATACTCTCTATACATGGAGAAAAAAGACAAGGCCATTTTCCCCTGTAATAATTCAGTCTCAGAAACATTAGAAAGCAGTTCTACTCTGACCTGTAGGGTCACTGTGAGTTGGAACCTGTAGGGTTACTATGAGCAGTAAGTTCTGTGGGTAACAGCATGTTTTTTGCACTTCGCAGCCCTTCTGTCTAGTCATAGGGAGCGTTTCTATACTCCAGTACTTCCATGGATCTGATGATAAAACTGGAAGTTTTGCTTAGGCAAATATGACCTGTTGTTTGCTTGGACAGTGATTACTTCTGTCCGTGACAAGATTATGTTGTGGGTTTGGTTTTCAGTTGGCATGTGGCAGTGATGGGTTTGTGGATCAGGCTGGCTTGTACAAGTAAAGGAGACAGTTTGAAAGAGAATCAAATGCATGTGTGTCAGTGTCAGTGAGTGGCCGTTTCATTCCAGCAGTTCGCCTCACGGCTAAGGTGATACGGTCGTGGATTTCTAGCAAGTAGTGTCCCTTGGCTCCTTTTCCAATGTCATGTTTAAGCTAGCCCTACTGACGTGCTCACATGAAGAATGCTTACCCTGGTCTTCCTCAACTTATTCAAATAATGGTTTCGTATTAAGGATCATGCCTGCAATCATGCTTTAGCTATAAACGGAAAATGCCTTACAAAGGGTACCATGTGTAAACCTCCATCTTATATTTACAGCTGGTTATAATAAGCATAGGATCTACAAAATTGGTCATAAGTGATTAAAATGTTGAAATTGGGGCATTGGCTAATATTTACACTAAATATGCTTTACCTTTAATATTCGATACTGATGAATGAATGAAAATATCTTTGTGTTTTAGAAGTGAGTGTATTGTTTTACAATAACTGAAACATAAAACAAGAGGCAAGCGAATTTTGGGAATAATGAGGGCAACAAATGTATAGATGTGCTTTACACAATTGATCTATGTATTGTGATGAATTGTATGAGCCCCAATAAATTGATTAAAAACAAACAAAAAAACAAAAAACTCACTGTCCTCTAATCAATGTTGAATGTCCTGTGGTGCCCCTATAGGACCGTATAGTATAGAACTGACCCTGCAAGTGCCCGATAGTGTCCTCCCTCGGAGTGCCTGGTGATTCTGACCTGCTGACCTTGCAGAGCACAACTCCATGCCTACCCACTACTCCTTGTAAAATTGTCACCCCTTCTTTTGGGGGGATAGAACAAGTAATCGCACAGTACAGAAATTAGATAACAGTAACTCATGTTTGTTTTCATCAAAATTTAGGAAAAGTAGTGAGAATTACAAAATAAATATTCTGTGTTCTGAATAAGAAAAATATATTTGTCTATGTATTCACTTATGGGAAAACTGTAATCTCTACTATTTGATCTAATCTATTAATGCTGCTCTGTGCTTCTCATAGGGCAGACATTATGAAATGAAAGGAGAAGCTTTCTAAAACACTGCAGTTCTGTTGTTAGGTGCCATCTACTCGGCTCTGACCCACAGATACACTTCATAACAGAACGAAACACGGCCTGGTCCTGTGCCATCCTCACAATTATTCCTACACTTGATCCCATTGACGCAGCCACTGTGCCAATCCACCTCTTTCAGGACCTTCCTCTTTTTGGCTGCCCTTCCACTTTAACAAACGATCTCCTTCTCTAGAAATTCGTCTCTTCTGACATTATGTCCAAAGTATGTTAAACAGAGTCTTAATATTTTTGCCTCAAAAGATCACTCTGGCCTTACATCTTCCTATATAGTGCATTGGTTAAGATAAATAAATAAATGACTATGACCTAAGAATGCTGACAAAAATCATTTTGGCAATTATTAAAGAAATAATTAAAATGGATAACATTTGTCTCAGACACAGTACAATACTCTCAAGAAAAGTCAGTCAGTCTCTTACTGTGAAAAGAAGAATATTTTACCTAAGACAGACATTCATTGAAAACTTCAAGCTATTTACGCATAAGAAAGTAGATGGTTATTTTTTCCCCCCACTGCTTGTGAAAATGTAGGTCTTGTTCAAGACATACATGGAATAATTACTTAGCAATCTTGGGGAACTGTGTTGCATTGCTTTATTGACTCTTAAACCAAGAAATAGTGCTGAGTACTGGATTGACTTTTATAGGAAGTGGAGAGTTACAATAGGAATTTGAAAAATTCCTCAAAATGTAAAATATAAAGCATGAAGAATGATTGAAATAAGTGGATTGAATATATGTAACACCTGGAAAGATTGTATTTTATTACTGGTTTGATGAATATATGATATAGTTTCTTTCTTCAAAAAGATCCATGTTAACTTCTTAGAGGAGGTAACAGCTCTTGTTTTAAGATAATGTTTTAGTGTCAACCCTCTTCTAGCCTTACACCTGGACCAAGGAAGCATTCCCCAAAGGGTTCTTGCTTGCCTCTTTTGCTTTTCTTTATTTGCGTAGTTTTGTGCGATGACTTCCTTTGCTTATCTTGGTTTAATATGGTGTGCAAATGAACTAGCATTAACTAAATACAGCTCACAGGAAGACATGGTATGTATTTGACTTTGACAACTCATCTAGCACACAGCTTGACACAAATCAAGTGTGTGAAATTTATTTGTAAATGGATGTTAGTTTAGGCTTCTCCATTATGAACCGATTGTTTTCTTTATTTTTAACATGAAACCTTTTGTTAAGTGTTCAAGAAGCATTAAAAAAATAAAACAGTATACCTAGAAGATCCAAATGTAAAATCAAGAGTTTTCTTTGTTTTAGTTTTTTTTTAAATCAGGAATTTTCAAAGGCACCTACTTCTGGATTTTCTGCAAGCCACCTATTTCTTGGATGAATATTATGTGACGTATTATTCAGGCTTCTTTTCTAACATTCCCTCCATCTATTCTGTCACATTGATGTTTGATGCTCCTGGTAATTGTATTGCTGTTAGGTGCCCTTGTGTCAGTTCCACTCACAGTGACCCGATATCCACCAGAGTTACACATTATAGTTTCTCCCTGTGCAGGATGAACGTGAAGATACATTAATTACCTAACATCCAATACATGTGAAATACTCATTATCATCCCATTTTGCAGATAAGGAAATTGAGACTTGGTTTAGATAAGGAATTTAACCAAAGTATCTGTTCCTAAATCAACATATCATTCTGCATATAGGGGGCTTGAATACCTCAACGGAGTGTACACATGCCAGAATATAATTTCTCTTTGGAAATATATTAGAATATTCTTTACTATAGGCTCATAAAGAAATCTATTCAATTATTAACTTTAATAGGTGAAAATAGTCCAAATTCTCTATGAACTACCCTGCAGCTAACATATCATTTCTGAAGTATGGAGCTGTAAAGAGCTGCTGTGCTTGCCAAAATGTTAATTATTTCAAAATGGAAATTTGATTGTTCTTTGGATAATTGACTAGGCCTCTAGGTTATGTGATTTGGCTGCTCTTGGCGTTTCTTCCCTTAAGCTGTGATTTGGACCCATTATGAAGGATTGGCTTCTTTTACTGAAGCTGATGGCTAATTTTTCATTGTCCTTTAGCTGCTAACATTTGAAGTGAGCATTTTTATCACTAAAGAGAGAAGCTCTTGGAATCACTATTGGAATAGGAGTCAGAGTGGTTTTAGCAAGGATGAAAAGGTGAGAACAATTAGAACGCACTCATGACATAATTGTGATATATGAATATCTAGTACATCATAAAACTGTTTTAAATGGTGGCAGAAAAGTGTAACGAGAATAATAAAAGAACAAACTACAGTGTTAAATTTGAAATCAGAACTTCTGTTTTGTCTCATGTGTCCTTGTCGACCTTTCACCATGGCGGATAAGTCTGCATGGTTAATCTGTTTTATTTATCATGGTTTATAGTTTGTATTTTATTCAAAGAGTAAAAGCAGTCAAAGTTAGTCCTCTAATAAAGTCTCTTCTTGCCTCTGTCCTCTTCTAGGGTGGTATCCTGACGTTCAGCCTGAGGGATAATTTATTAATGTATGAATGTGCCCAGTGACCCTTTGTCATCTCCTAGCTGCCAGAGCAGCAGGGTCAGATTGACCTAGTAAATCGTGTGCACAACTCCCTAATCCAAAAGTATGTTGATCTTCAGAAGGGGCTCTACGAAGTCATTATAAAGTGCTTTATGCAGTCTCAATGCACAGGCTCTATTTCTGAGCGAAGTAGACTTTGTATGAAGTTAAAAATAATTAAAATTGTGTTGATTTTTGAGCCAATTCAAAAATGATTGATTTGGGGAGCTTCTGCTTGAACTAAGCATGCCTAGAAACTTTTCCATTCGCAGGATGTGTGTTAGACTTCTGCTCTAGGAATTTACATAGCACCATTGTAGCTGCAAGGAACTTGGCAGCTTTCAGAATAACTCTGATGGAAGAAATGAATTTTAGAAAAGGCTCTGGGGCAACTGACTTCACAACAATGAGCCGATCCTGGAGAGAAGCCAGAACAGGCTAACGTGGAAAGGAATCCATGTGTAACTGGGCCCTGATTTGAATGACACATTCCTGAGTTAGAGGGATATCTATTATTCCTTTTAAATGACCACACCCATGCATTAAACCTCCTATTCATTATGGCTTTAACAGCTTAGGCATATCACACATTCAACTTTGAGAAAAACTTAAACAAAACAATGTAATATGCCAGTTTCCTCTCAATCTGAATCCATCCCAGCTACACCGTAACTTCTGCCTACCTGTTTGAAAAATAGCTGTTCACCTGTGCTGTCACCACTTTTTCAACTCAAACGCATTTGCCAAGTTACATTTCCCTCTACGTTGGTCACTACATGGAGAGAGTCTTATTTTATCAAAATTAACATCTGCTTTGTATGATCCAAATCGGTGATGGTTTTTCCTCCTTAGTTTATTTCGCTTCCAGGTGGAATTTGACACTGTGAGCTACCCTCCCTTCTTGGGTTCCTTTATTCTGTTTTCCACACTTTCATCCTTCTGAGATTTCTTTCTACTCCCTTGCCTCCAGTTTAACAGTTTATTTTCACCATCTTTTCTTGTCTATTTTGTCAAAGGTATTATTCCTTTAGGACAGGTGGGGCTGGGTTGGAGGGGGGCGGTGTCTGACCCGTGGACCATACAAAGTCAGCACAATCATTGATACCAGCTACCATCACACACCTCACCAAAAGAAGTTGCTCCAATCATCACATTAGGGGTGAGTTAATGAAATACTTGAACAAATAATATAACAGGCTAATGTTTAAGTTGATAATTTTGTATAGCCTTTTATTATGTTATAAATACCCAAATGGCTCTTGGCAGAAAAAAAAATTTCCCCACCCGTGGTTTAGGCTCTATTTTTAGCGCCCCTGCTCCCCGCTCTTCTTACGCAAACCAAATCCATGAGTAACGTCACTGACATGAGTGACTTCTGTCATTACACACTGATGTATATGGATGGAAGGTGAGTTAGTTAATTGTGCCAGCCTGGCCGATAATCACATGTGGGGCTGGTTGAAAGGCGGAGGGATAAATGGGTGGTGAAGCCTCGCCTTTCTAGTTCTCGGGTCTCTTGTTTTGTGATGGTTGCTTTGGGTGCAGCTGCCTTAGCATTTCCCTGCTTCAGCTTGCAAGATGGATTTCCTACAAGACATCCCCAAGGAGAAGCCGCATGGATCTATCCCGATGCAGCTCTGGGTGCTGGAGCAGCCATGTGGAGACCCCTGCCAGTGCTGAGATGCTTACACGTTCACTGACTCAGCTTTCCTCCTGCAGTCGGCATCATTGCCTCTGTTTTGTGAGGTGAAGGACTTTGTGGACTGGTGTTGGGTATGGGTTAATGTTGGACTTGTGGGCTTGGGCAGCATTGGGTTGGGATGTTTTCGTGATGCAAATTTTCTTTGCATAAAACTCTCTCTTATACATGAGTTGCTGTGGATTTGTTTCTCCAAAGTACCTAGACTAATACAGAAGGTTAGGTAGATAAATAAGCATAGGTAATCTTGTCTATCCATCTGTGTATTTAATAACCTGTCTACATATTAGTTACGACCTCCAGTTCTACATATTGGCGTACTTGTGAGAATTCTTCATTTGTAAACTCAAAATCAGTCTGTATACCTCGAATTTAAATTTATAATAAACTTTCTTCATGCAATTCTTTCTGTGATTTGTCCCTTGTTTTTCTCAAGTAATACTACTATTGTGATGTAGTCTTTAAATGATTTATCTTTGTTATTGGAGGCTTCTCTCTTTCTACTTTACTTCTTAAGTATTTGTTAAAGAGAAGAAAAATAAAGAGCCAGTTTTTACTTTTTTTCCGTAGTCAGTCTGATGTTTTGTTCATTGAGTACGTTTTTTTCAAAAGCCATCTCTTAGCATCATGACGCATCTCTAATGTGTCTTTGAGGGTAAGCATTGATTTGCTAACTGCAAGGTGGACTGTTCAAATCCATCAGCTGCTCTGTGGGAGAAAGATGAGGTTGTCTGCTGCTGTGAAGATTTGCATGATTGGAAACATTGTATCGGGTCACAGGTGAGAACGGACTCCTTGGCAGTGTCACTATTTTTGAGGGGATGTTAGGGAGTGATGTGTCTTTATTTTTTTTTGTCTGGGATCATTTTTGTAAATTCTCTATTTCCCTCTTTCTTGTTTCTTAGGAACATAATATTGTTTTCTAATCTCTTAAATATGATGCTAGCTTATTTAGTATCTGTTTTTCTTATTTTTCAGATACATTTCTCCAAATTTTGATGTGTAGTATTTTTGTTATCTTTCAATTCTAAGTATTTGAAAAGTTCTTTTCCAATTTCTTCTTTGAAAGCATATTGTTTATATATATATATATATAAATTTCTAATTGCATGTTCACTATGAAATGTTTTTTGTTATTTTTAATTAGATTGTGGTCACAAAATATGTTTTTGAAGCTTATTTTTTAACCTTTTATTAGGAATTAGATGAAGATTTGCAAAACGTAATGTGGGATTGTATTACACAATTCATATGCATTCAAATTCAACTAAATTCATACAAGTGGTTCAACATGCCATCTAGTTTTTCACTATGTTTCCTGTTTCGTACTTCTTTCTTCCTCCCAATTTTGTCCTTGGGTAAACGCTGACCTTTAATTATAAATAGTTGATTATTTTAATGCAGAGTAGCAGATTGAACGAAACACTTGAGGCTAAGTCTTAGAGCCTACCTGTCTCTATCAGACCAGTTAACCTGATCTCTTTTGTGATTTTGAGTGCTGTTCCACATTCCATCCCCTGCCCACCTCCACCCTTTGCCTCACTATCCAAGACCTTCTAAAGTGATCCTTTTCAGAGCAGTTGGTTGTGATAGGTAAGCCCCAACTATTTCTGCTGGCCTCAGGGTTGTTAAGATGTTTCCTTGTCATTGAACTAATTGTTACAATGTGTCTTTTGATTTTTGTCATTCTCCTTTCTGTGGAAGAGAGACCAGTCAGTGGTACCTTAGGTAGCTACCCGCAAACTTTTAAGACCCCAGTCGCTGCCTTTGTGAATTATGTTATACCAGTTGACCTTGGGGTCCCTCAAAATTATGTGATCCTGTTCTTCGTACTTTCTTTAGGCTAGTTCAATCCCTTAGACCTAGTTGTGATCACTTTCACACTTGATCTTAGCCAGAAGGCCAAGAAGCTATTCGTTGTGATTACTTTTGTAGTTAATTCATGCAAATTTCAGAAAGATGCATATTTTCCATTTCTCAGATACAAGATTCCATATTTGCCTAACATGTCTAAATTCTTTTGCTAGTAAGTTTCTTTATATCTTCTACGTTTGTAACTTTTACTTTATTTAATTATTTTTTACTAATTGAGGTACATTTATTCTTAACACATGAAGCATATAGTATTGTACCTTTTATTTTACATGACCTATCATTATTGGGTGAGATAAACAGAAGCATATTGCTTTGACTACATGTACACACACACAGTATTTTATTACTACCACCTCAATGATACAAATTTGAAGATTTGAAATAACCGTGTTGTAATTTGAGGCATTGTCATAGACATTTACTAAGGTATAAGGTAGCAATTGTTTAGCTTTATTTGGCAATAACCAAATCATTATTAGTAATTCTATCCTCTTCAAATTTTCTTCAATTTATTTTTACAATGAATATTTTTATTTATTGTATTGTAGATACAAATTTTTATCACAATTCCTTAAACTTCACACTCTTAACCAGAAATATCAGTTAGATTTCTTTCTTTGTTATATGTTTTTTTTTTTTAATAAAAGAGTGATAAATGGCTCTTCTTTGCAAATCAATGTATGTCAGTTACAAATGTATAGTACTTTGCTAATTTAAAAGACTTGCACTTCCTGACAGGTGTTAGGATTTCTGGTGCTTCAATAATATTAAAGGACAATAAATGAAAGGCAGAGGAAATCTAGAAGATCTTCTCAGACACTCAGCTGTGGGCCTTTAATGCCCACACAAATGAATTGCTACTAAGCAAATTATGAGAGGATTCAGTGGACTGATATGTTAAATGGACAACACAGAGATATGCTTGCCAGGCTTTTTGAATGTGGATACTGATAGTCAAGATATCAACCAGTTCTACCAAAAGTATACATTAGTATAAAAACCATTAGCAATTGAGGGGATTTAAATGCCATATATGTAAGTAGAATTAATTGATTTGTCTTTCATTTTTAAGATTAGGCATTAAAATCATGCTATTTCAAAATGCTGAAAATTATATCTATTTACATAGTTTTCATTTAGTATATAGTGTCAATAACATCAGTCTGATGAGTTTAAGAATTCTATTTATTTGTCACAAAATATTTCATAAATTATTTATGAATAGTATATCAAAGATTATTAATCTTATAAACTAATATGAGTAAATTTGCTCACTTTTACAGTAAAGTTTTTTATTGCTTAGATATGATTTATATTTTATAGGTATATATATATATATATATATACATATGCATTTTACTGTTTCTTTGTAGTAACAGATATTGGCCAAGGAAGCTGCTGCTACCAAATGCATTTATTAGAAGTGTAGATCAATCAAGATAAAATGTATTTTCAAGTGCTTTGATTTGAAAGAAATTGTACATAATGGGATAGGAGGGTATTCAACTCTCCTCAGAGATTCACAGTGAATTCTATGTCTAAATCTCGTCTGTGAATCATGTGAATGACAATGCCTGTCTGCACGCTTGCTACCTACATACTGGTGTGAAAATGAAGAATTTAAGCAGCTTTACACACATAGCTTTGTTTATACATAGTCCAAGAACAAAATGCAAAAAAATAAAAAATCCTCAACCTAAAACCCTTGCTTTTGCCAGGAATTAAAAACATATATTAAATAAAGACATTCACCTTCCCTCCCAATGCTGCAGACAACAGAAAAGTGAAACAATGGACATCATTGAACATTTAAGAGCAACAAAACCTCTAACAAATCTGTTCAATAATGCCATCTATTTACAAGTCACAGGGCGCAGGGATTGTTCGGATTTGAGTAGTAGATAGAGCCAGGTGTGAAAAGTGCATTGAAAGAGTAAAAAGTAGCCCTAGTTGAACACCCCAAGAGCAAATTTCTTGCAAAGGTGTATGATCATATTTTAGGTTGTTTTTGTGGTTATGGATGAGTAAGAACAACAAAGAAGAAAAGAGAGTGAGAAAAGGAATGAAAGGTGAATCTGTATTATAATGACTGGAGTGAGATTACAAACTCAAACCGAAAGTTAAAATAGAATTGCCCAAGAATATCAGATGTCTTATGAGAATGTGACTTTTACCCAATACCAAAAGAAAATACCATTTACCTATGCTCAGACTAAAAGTCTAGTTTGATGAACTGAGCCTACCTAAACTTAAAATCCAAACATTCCACTTCATGGAACAGGTGAAAGCAACCTACATTTTACACAAGTGCCACGTCTGTACACTCACCAGTCAACTTGAAGTTCACACATGGCTGCTTCTGTGCCCTGAACAAGACTCTGTTTCATACCCTCCTGCAAACACTATTTTGTGCTATCACGTTAAGCTTTCCAGCTAAGAAAAATGTTCAACAATTCGATTCATCTGAAAGAAACTCTTAATTATTCATGTTCTTGGAATAAAAGAAAAACTACATGAGTATATCTTAATGAAGTCCAAAGAACACACACAACATATATTTTCAGTAGTTGATTCTGAGAACTATTTATTTTTTCTTTCTGGCCATTTCTTTGCCTTTACTATTCAGGATGCTTTGAGAGGTAGTCCTTATGAGAAGTTGCTTCTCAGCTAAGCAGTTCTCCCACCCCACTCCCCCACCACACACAGACACACACAGACACACACACACACACACACACACACACACACACACACTTCCTTTGAGAACCAGGTAGGTAGGCAGTTTTTCTCTCTCTCTTTCCTTTTTCTCCACTTCTCTCTTTTATAAAGCCTGAATTCATATTGTTAAGAAAACACGTCCAATGCTTTCCTTATAGTGTATGCAGTCCTTTCTTAAGTCTGGCAGCAACATGGCTTTGACATGCTTTTACTAAGGGTCCTTTATGTAAGTGCATAGAAAATGCATGCAAGAGTATGAAAGCACAGGGTAAGCCCTGGAAGATAAGCCATCTGTTTGGGAATGAATGAGCAGGACAAGTTTCTCCTTGGTAAGAATTTAAGGGGAGACAAATGATAAAGAAATCAGAAAAGAGGAAGTCTTTGATTCTAAAAGGGACTGGGGTATGAAGGAGCAGTCAGAGAAGCAAGAACATATTTCAAAAGAAGATGTATGTTTCATTCTGAAATTCAGAGTTCAGACAGTCCAAGTTTAGTGTTCTTGTCTCTGAAATTTGGAAATTTTCATCAAAGTGTTGAGAAACTCTCTGTAGAAAGGTGTCTAAGTCTATGGAATCTGCTTATACTTTTCAGGTCATTAAGGATTACTATGGATGGGAAAACTCAAAATATTTTTGTTTGACTTATATTTCACATGTTCAGATCCCTTAGCAAGTATAATTTACTTGCACGTATAGGGTTCATCATTTATCTACTGTTTGTGTTTCTCACAATTTTTTCATATTCTTTGTATATTAGTTAAGAATATCTAAAAGGCCAATTGTATTGAAAAACAAAAGGCATTATTAAAAGGATATACCTTTTAACTTATCATTGAATGCCATTACCTTAGCACTTCTTGGTACAGAACAGGCATTCACTAAACATCTGCTTTTAAAAATGGATGAATGACTAATCATAGATAGTTTGTGAGTACCCACAACCATTTCTGGTTTGTAAAATTCAGAGTGAGCAGAAAGAAATATCATATCTGCTTCTGGAACAATCTGCTCAGAACTGGTTATGTGATTACTTTTCAGTGTCATTTAAGAAATTATTCTCCTTCATTTTTTGTTTACTCTGACTCTAAAACATCTGAGAGACGAACAGATCTACATCAATAGAATTGGTTCAAAAACGAAAAGATGATACTGATGATGTCCTAAGTCCAATTAAGACTCTTCTCAATTAAAATTCACTAAATTTATGTCCATATGTGTGTGTGTGTATATATATATATATATATATATATGTCTTGTGTATATATAGCTATATTTATTCTTTTTTGTTAGTACATTTCATTGGAATAAAGATACAGAGATGTTAATTTAAATGATAAACTAAATATTTCAAATAAAATATGTACATAGATTAATATTTTTTACTGTATCTAATAATTTTCAACGGTATTCACTATTGGGTGGAAAATGACTGTTGAAAGGATCATGAGATCTTAATTGTTCAAAAAGGTTAATCATCAAAATAAATGAACATAATTTTGGAAAGTACCAACATATCTAAATTATTTATCTTTTTAAAGGATTTTCATTGAGTCTTAGCATCCTGTAACATCCATTTGTGATACAAATACAAAGCTGAAACTTTGTGGTTCATACATACTGATAGGGACTATGCAAGAAAAGCTTAGTAACCTGTTTTCCAAAAAAATACTGTCAAGAAATTCTAGAAGAGCTCTGTGACACTTGGCTCACCATATCAGAATCAACTTAATGGCAACTTGTTTGATTTATTCATCATTTATTTTGGTGTAGTTCTGTATTTTCCACTCGTGGTGTTCTCTTCAATATTGGGGACATCGTTTTATGTAACATCAGCGTTCTCTGTTCCTTGTTTAACCCTTTTACACGGGGGTAGAAAGGAGCAGTGGTGGCACTGTGGGCTAGCCATTGAGTTGCTAAGCACAAGATTGTTCGCCCAAACCTACACGTTTTTACACAGGAGAAAAATGAGGTTCTCTGCTCCCTTAAGGATTTACGGTTTGAGAAACCTTCTATGGGGTCACTATGAGTTGGCATTGACTTCTTGGTACTGGATTATAGGACCAAATGATTTTCTTGATTGCTGACTCTGGAAAGACAATATAGGAATATATGGTCTAGCTTCTTCAGGGGAAACTGGTTGTACAAATCTGCCATACTCGACTTTTTGGATTTATGAAATGTACATTACATCATATCTAAAATAGTTCATCAATGATCAGCTTAAAAGTCTTTAAATATACATTTTTAATCCAACTGCTCTGTCCATTGTTTTGCTTTCAAGTTCTTTTGAACTGGAGTAGGACAGATATTCCATGGAAAATTCCAAGAAAATTTATCTGCCAGAGTTTAGAAATGATTATGATAGACATAATTTTTAAATTTCTTAATTAAAAATGCTATTGCTTACATAATTTTACAATTGATTCGAGATATTACTTTTCTATACATTTTCATTAAACTTCTATAAAAGTACCGCCCATGGGCCAAGGGGAAATTCTACACGCACACACACAGGCTTTAGCAATTTTTTAAAAAATGTACATTCCCCTTTAATTCAATTTTCTACAAAGTTTTCGAAGCTCCTTAATATGTGTGTGTGTGTGTACTTATCACTGGATTGAGTTGACCACTTATCATGAAATAAAGTAGTTTATTGAATTTCAACTTTATATGACTTCCTAGTTTTTACTTCATTAAACCATTTTTCTTCATAACAATGAGTATATAAAACATATATTTTTATGTGTTATTGTCTAGCAGACATGACAAAATGTTTTGCAAAGTATATTCAACAATTGCTGACAGAATGTATTCTATATTAGACACATGGTAAAATTCCATACTTACTTATTGAATTTATATGAATGAATGAATAAAGTAAACTAAATTTTAAGTGGTGAGGTTTTTTAATGGACATGTAGGTGTGATTGAAAATAAGCTCATATCATTAAAAGATTGAAAAACTTTTGTTCCATCATGATCCAGTCTTGTATAGCTCGTTCAAGTGCATATGTGTTGTTGAATTGAAGTGTGGGTCAAGTTCAGTAAGATTAAAACTTACTCATAGAGGTTTTAAGAAACAAAGGTTTTAATGCCATTAGGTTCTTATCAGTTTGATATATAATTAGTTTATATTTTTATGCTAATTTGTTTCAGCTGAATAAAGATTATCACTTACCAATTACAGATGGATAGCTTCTCAAGTGGCACTCTACAGCATAACAATCTTAGGACTATTATTTTATATGTAGTTGAGTAAATACTTATTTGATCAAATATGAATCAAAATAATAATAATAACAACAATACGAAATGCTAACCCTCACTAACATCCTGTAAGGTTGGCACAATTGGTTTCCACTTAGAGCACCAGAGAAATAGAAGCAGATAGAGATCAATTACCTGCCACCATCTATTCTATCCACAGCCTTCAAGTCATGAAAAGAACCATATTTGTCAAACAGAATTGTGCTCCATAGAGGCTCATTGGTGCATTTGTGGAAGTAGACCTCTCTTCTGAGGTCACTCTGGGTGGAGGAAAACCTTCAACCTTCCAGTTAACAGCAAAATGTTCTAACCCTTTGTATTATTTGGGGATGATATTTAAAAATAAATGGGAGAGCTGGTAATAAAGACCAGGCAGGTGGTTTTGAAATCTGTGATCGTACCCTAATTGTAATGCCACCTTTCTGAAAATTTTTTTTGTGAAGATGTCATTTTGGTATGTCACATCATTTTGCTTCCTAATCTGTGCTCTTTTTTTTTGTCATTCCATAAAAGATAATAAGGAAGTATTTGCTTCTGAATAATGAGCAGTTTTTGCATGTTTCAGATTTTATTTACACATATTTAAATACATTTATTCACAAGTGGCTCTCCCATGTTAGCCTGTAAGAGATGTATGATGCAAAGTTGGTGAAGGGATCTGACTACCTGAAGTGTAAGGAAGGGCTAGAAAATAGAAAGGTAACTTAAAGCTCACTGCCATTATGTCCGTTCTAATTTGCACTAACCTTATAGGTCAGAGTGGAATTGCCCCTGTGGATTCCTGAGACTGTAAATCTTGACTGGAGTAGAAAGCCTCCTCTGATGAGCTGCTGGTGATTTCGAACTGCTGGTCTTGTGGGTAGAACCCAGGCATAACCCACTCTACCACCAGGGCTACCTATTTTGGCTTGCATTAAATATTAAATCATAATAAAACAAAATGCCACTTGTAGACTATAAAGGAATGGTCAACTTTGTACTGTTTTTGTAATGTAGTGCCTTCTCTTTTAAATATTTAAAGTACGTATACTTTGTGGTCACTGGGCTGAAAGCAGAAATTAAATCGCTTCTGAATGATAGACATTGTCCTTACCTCCGTTTAGACCATCTTCCCCCTTCAAGTCTTTCATCCACCCTCCATTCCTCTTCTGTGTTCTCTCTCGACTGCCTTTCAATTATTATACCCGTCTTCTCTCTGTCCAAACACACAAACACAGATCCATACATATCTTGATGTAATCAACTACCTTACATAGCCTACCAAGATAGAAAGTGTTTTTTCTTCCTGAAAGGGTAAGCTGGCTTGATAATAGAAATAATTTGAATGTGCCAGTGAAAAGTGTTATAAGACCTTGTATTGACATCATTAATTTTATCAAAAAATACATAATTTCATATAAATGTCATTGGACTAGTGATCAGAATACCAAATTTAAGCCTTGACATAGGACTGGAGTCATTCATGCTGGTTAGGATTAACTGAAATCTGAGATCATACAAGATGCCTTCAGAAAGTTCTTGGAAAAATTCCATGATCTCTTAATTCTCTTTTTTCCATAAGTCTTTTGGAGAGTCCTCATCTATGTGAAGTTCATTGGATGATTAAATATTTGCAACAGATTAGGGTTGATTCGCATATGAAAATATACTTTAATCTATAAAGCGATAATGTGGACTATATGTGTGGAAATATGGAACTAAAAGCTAATGGAAATTTTCCCATACTACATATGATTTTTTCACATGTATTCCGTATATACATATATACATCCACTAAATTTATTGTGATTGTTATTTGTATTTTAATAATAATAAATCTGTATTTTATGATGGTTCCTCAACATCGTTGTAGGCTGTGCCCCAAATGTATTTGGTGTTAAATTTATTGTGTTCTAAAATTATATTCTATAGCTGAAACCTAGCTTAATTATGTTGAAGATAAATCTTACATTTTTTGTTTGTTTCTTTTTTTCTTTGTGTCTCTGGTCATTGTTCAGAATTCCATTTTGTCTGATATGAAATTGTTTAAAAATCACATTCTTGCAGAGTAGGGCCTACTGAGAAAGCATTTGGTGATCAATGTAAGTCGTGAGCTCTGTGGTTGTGAGGGCCCGGGTCTGAACTGGTGCAGTTGGCTGTGCGCTGGTGTGGTTGGCTCCCTCGGGGCAGTCTCTCTCTGAGACAGAAATGCCCTGTGGAAGTGCCCTCGCTCGCTGGACTTGCTGAGGAAGGGTGCATGGGCTCTGTGTTCCTGCAGTTACTTCATTCCTTTTCTTTATTAGCTCTGACTTCTTTCATTATCATGGTCTTCCTTTTTGCTCCAAATTGTTCATTATTACCTTGATGGCTCTGGGTAAGCTTCTGTTAACCTGCATTGTTCGAGCAGCAGTTGTGGAGATCTACTTTGCTCACGCCCTACCTTACCAAACTATAAATCACACGGCAGTGCACTAAAGAGGAAACTTTTCTGCTTTTGTAGTTCCCGGCCCCAGGCGATATGCATGTCTCCAGGCTTATCAAGGGTCAATTTATCAGGTGTTTGTAGATTTTGGCATGGTAGCTGTCTGAGGGATCTAATGTCGCTGTAACAAAAATACCAGAAGTGGGTGGTTTTAACAAACAGAAATTCATTCTCTCACTGCTTCGGAGACTTGAACGGCTAATTCCTCTGCCAGCTCAAGGGGACCCTTTCTGTCTGCGAGCTCACCGTTTAGGAGGGAGCTCTTTCTCTTCTCAGTGTCTGTGGACCAGAGGTTCGTGGATATTTGCATGTGTTTTGAAACCAGTATTTCCCAGGGTCTAGGAGATTCTTAGCCCAGGAAACCAAGGTTTGAAGGATGCTTCCTGTCTCAGCCTGTCTTTTTTGGTGATACTGAGATACCCCTTTGCTGCTAGTTTCTCTTTTTGTCTCTGGTAAGTTGAAAGGTGATCAGGCAAACTCCCCTTACCTCATATTATCAGTGCTGTAACCCCAGTAATGGTGTTAATTCTCTTAACACTAATTAGCTGTTTTCTGTATATCATGTCCTAGGGATGATCTATATCATCTGCCTTCCCAAACTAGCAAATTATATTCTATAATTGCCAAACCTAGTCCCAGTTATTATTAACCTATAATTTTCAATTGGTGGCCAAATACTTTATTGATTCGTTATTTCTTGTTTCCATTAAATTTCTTTATATATACCGGATTAACTAGATAATTCATTTATTATGATTTAACAAAATATATTTTTGTTTATATGAAAGAAAAAGTACATTCCAATTATAAGACAACTAGCAGAATAAAGGCAGTTTTTATATTGCGCATACCAATTTGCATAATGCTAAATTTCCCAGCATATATATTCACATATCATTGTCTGCCCTGTAAACTAAAATGTGAACCGTTTTTGAATCAAAGTCAGGTCTTTGCTCTAAAACACGAGTGGCTTTTTAAAATTTCCATTGCTAGAATCCGCTTACCATGGAACTCATTCCTGCTATCCAGAATATATGTGAATTTCTGTAATGCAAAATAACAATCCCAATCACCTGTTGTGTCAACAATCAGAGATGCATTATTTTAAATCATAAATGTACTTTGTATAACTGAAACATAGAGTAGTTTTCAGTGGAAGGAAAAGTTCTAATTTCTTTTTTTTTTTTTATAATCAATTTATTGGGGCTCATACAATTCGTCACAATACATAGATCAATTGTGTAAAGCACATCTATACATTTGTTGCCCTCATCATTACCAAAATTTTCTTGCCTCTTGGGTTCCCGGAAT
>NW_022104341.1:51822953-51842024 GCF_000313985.2 Echinops telfairi
TTTGCCTCAGTGTGGTGGGGTCAGCTCAGTTGCCCATTCCACACTGTGTCTCCGGTGCTGTCCCGTGCAGGGCCGTGTGTCAGTGCAGGATGCCGCATCTCACTGTGGGGGACTGTGTGTCTAATTTCTTTTTTTTTTAAGGGGTTCTTCAAGGATTCTCCCTTCTTTTTCTTCATAAATGTAGTCAAGTCATTTGAACGTAAGCATACAGCCTAGGGGAAAAAAGAAATCAAGTCTGATAAACTGATAGGTTGACATGTGGATTCAGATATTAAATCTTGCATCTCCAGCCAGTTTTCCCTTTGAGTCATTTTAAAGATTTTTTTCAGAACTACAGCCTCCCTCTCTTAAATGACCTCTGACCATTTTAACTTTGATGATTGCAATAACGTAATAGGGTTTTCCCAGAGGCTAGCAAGTTAAAATGAAGGGGCAGACTTAGCTTTGGCAGAACTCTGAATACTGGGGACAGTGCAGGAACGACAGCTGCTGCTCATCTGTACCCCATTGTGTCCCAACAGACATGGAAAATGAAGAAGAAATAATGCAACGAAGTTCATGTGGCAATCATAATAGACAAGTTCTAAGGAAGTAAAATATTCCTGTTTTGTAACTTCTGCCAGTACCACATAATATTACTGCACAGTTCACATTTTATGATGTTCAAATTCTCATGTTTCAGATTAAAACATTCTTGATTACATAATAAATGAAAGTGAAGAAAATATAAATATAAAGAATGATATGAAGACTACTTCAGAAATTTTCTATTACCTTTTAATTGCATTTTCCCACTAATACTTTAAGACCCATCATATAACATTTTATTCATCAGACAGTCAATGACTGTTAGCATTTTGTCATATTAATTTATTTATTTCATTTTCTAGTATATGTGCTGCCGAAGCGAGCACTTATTTCATTTTCTTTAAAGAATGAACATATGAATGTATAGAGGGGGTTACAGATGCAACTCCCTCTAATTTATTTTTCCATAGAATCTAAAGTTATTTCAGAAGGAGCTGGAGTTCCATGGGTAAAGTTTAGAGGTTGAAGCGCACCATATAGTCTGCTGCGAGAGAGAAAGATGACCACTGGGGAACGCAGTGAGGAAGCTCTGCTTGTCAGATTGTGAGCTGGTGTGAACACCGGTGCACCAAGCCCTATTATCCCATAAATAACCTCAAGGGAGAATCCATTGGTACTTTGTATTTTATATAGTAGAACTGTTCTGGTGATTTACAAGCTTACATAAGCCTTACTGTGCTATGCATGTTAGCTAAGAGGCCCCTGTGGTGATGAGTTTGGTATTGGGGGTTAATCACAAAGTCAGAAGTTTAAATCAACTGATCTCACCCTGGGAGAGAGCTGGAGCTGTCTGCTCCCATAATGATTTGCAGTCTTGGTAAGATATCTATAGGGTCACCACGAGTCAGAATCAATTCCTTGGCATTGTTGGATATTTTCTTTCTTTCACTAGCATGTCCTTTTGGTGATTAATTACTGTTGAAATGATGATTGAATTAATCTTGTCAACAACATGATGTTGTGTTTTATGACTGTATCTTCCAGGCTCTTGGGTGTGTATTTATTCTCTGTATTCTTGTACTTTCCACTTAATGAGCTCAGTGTAGGTTAGCATTATTTTTTTCTATAATGTACTGGTTTTAAATTTCACATTCTCTTCTGGTTTTATAATAGTTATTCTTAATAATCTAACAAATATCCTCAGTTTGACAACATACAAAAGTCAACAATAACTCTGTCCCCAAACTAAACACAGTAGGAATCTCAGAATTCTAAAATAATAATTAGCTCCATATGAATCATTCGACATTACTTTAATTTTACTGAGTTATTAAACTATCATGGAAATTATTACTTGGATTAATTTTTTACAGACAAAGCATAACGAGACTCATAAAAGTACCCATTTCTTTGCTTACTGTTGGCATTTCTATTATGCTACTTTCTCCTTGACCCCCTTTCTTTCTATCATCCCAAGAAGGATATTTTATTTAGCAGAAAATTGCTTTAAACAATTTTCATTCTTGAATGTTATCTCTACTAAATATGGAATTCATGATATAGACATTTTTCTGCAGTACCAGCCTGAGTGCTCCCTAGAGGCAGGATGGCAAGGCTTTGTCTTACATACTTAGAGCACGGTTTCAGGAAGCACCAGTCCCTGGAGGAGGACAACGTGCTTGGTCAAGTGGAGGGACAGTGGGAAAGGAAATCCCTTGAAGAGATGGATTGACACAGCGGCTGCCATAGCGGGCTCAGTGTGGGATTTACGGTGCGGATGGCGCAGAACCAGGCCACAGTTCACTTTGTGCTGCAGAGGGCTGCTGTGAGGCAGAACCTACTGTGTGGCACCTAACAAGAACAATCACCTGGAAAATATCATTCTATGCTGTATCCTTCATTTTTATTACTAATGATCAACTAAAAGTCACCTGTTCATCTAGTTGTTTTATGACTTTGTTTTTTTTATAGCTTTGTATGTGATACTTTTCATTATTTATTATCATTGCTACTTTTTCCCATGGCTCACTTTAAATAGGACTTCTTTCAGATATTCCTGCTACTTTACTCAGCATGCAGATTTTTCATTTGCTGTGTCTTTTGTCTCCTCTTAATACTAATTCTTTTTCCCATTTGATTTATTTCTAATTTTATATTGTAAGTGAATTTGTTAGTGTTTTGTTTTTCACTTGCTTGTTGATCCACTTGTGGGGACCATGTTTTATTGCTTTTGAAATTTTAAAATATTTTAGAATTACAAGGAGTAGCTATGCAACTTTATCATTGTGATTATTTTCCACCAATGAAGGTTAAACTGTCAAAGAAAGTCACCCCAAATTTACTGAAGGTCATTTCAGAGAGCTTTCCAAGATTGTTTTCCTATGAAGACTAGGTGAAAAGGTAAACACACACAAGAACGCTAAGAACTTGTGAGAGACTTCTCTGGACAGGTAGGACTCACCGCCCTGGTTGTTTATTTCTTACAAGTGAAAGGTTTCTTTATCCATCTTATATTAATGCAGGCGTCTCTATTGACATTTCACATCTTCTGCTGACTTAAGTCCTTTGCTTCCCAGCCCAATATGACAGCGAAAATATTATCTTTAGAGGCTGTATTTAGGTCCAATACTGCCTTAGCCTTGCCAGTTTAGCACAATTTTTAAAATCTAGCATTAAATCCTTTCAATTTCTAGCACTATGTAATCTGAAATCTAGTCCTTAAAGAATCTTTAGGATTTTAACTTTTAAAGTTACAAAAAAGAATATGCTAACTCCTCTAAAGAGCTGAAGGGGCCCTGGTGGGGCGGGGGTGGGTGGGGTGGTGCTGTGCATTAAACACTGAACTCCAAGTTCCATCTCCTGATGCTGTCCACTCCCCCAAAGATTTACAAAGCCTCCAGTGTATGTAACTGTATAGCCACTTTTTAGGACAAATTCTAGCTTCCACATTGTGTTTTTTTATGGAAGCAGACAGCCACCTCTTTCTCCTAAGAGTTGTTGGTGGGCTTACACCACCAACCTTTTGGTTGGCAGCCAAGTGGTTCATCACTGTGCCACCAGGAGTCCATAATTCTCTCTCTGTCTGTTTCATAAACATGTCCAATGTCCCAAGTTTGTATATATTTGTGTATGTGAAAAAGCATACTGTTACTTAATGTATTGGAAGTCTAATTCCCGTTTGTGCGAAGTATGAAACTGCACGTCTGTACATCCTCTTCCAAAGGCCATTTCTTTAAAATAGGGTCCTAGGGATTGTTCACATTACATGAAGTTCCTCCTTCTTCACCCGCTCTTGGATTTTCCATTTGCCAGCGTTAAAAATGCATTATATTATAAACAAGAACAGCTTGTTGAGAGTCGTGGCTTAATGTTTTCTGGAAATAGATGAAGACAACATGTTCTGATATATTTGTAGCAAATTGCAGTTTAGAGATAATTGAGTATAGAGATTCCTTTTTTAAAAACAAGCATAGAAAATATTTTCACAGGGTAAATATATTGATAGCTATAAATCTTTTCTAAAGAAACTAAATATACATATTTTGGATTTTGCACCCTTTTAGGTGAATAGTTGTCATTCAGTTATATATTCTGGGTAAACAATACTTCATTAAAAATATTGCAGTGTTATTTGCATAAGAACTCACAAAATAATATAAAATAATAACAAAAGCTGAAATTGTCAGTGATAATTGGTGCACTCTTTTTAAAAAAATCTACTTTGAAAACCCAACCTACTTGACTTTCTATCGGCCTTGGCTTTCTCCACCTTTACATCGTTGCTACTTCATGGTTCTGAGCCTCTCACATCCTTTGAGACAAATAGTCATATTTTTAAGGAGAATTGAGCCTGAAATTTATTCTCCATTGTCTCTAAGGATGACCAAGAAAACCTGGAGGCTTCGATGGAATGCATTTATTCTAGTTTGATAGGAAGCTGAAGTAGAAGCTTTGGTATGCTGTGCTAGGCTTCTCTTTTCACTGTTGTTTTCTTGGAAATTTGGCCTCAGGGTGGTGTTCAAATAATTTCTAAATTTCTTAGCTATTTTGAAAAATAGGAAGGAAGGTATAGATGGTTGATCCAAAGATAGACTTTAGCTCTTTTTGTCATGTGTATATATCTAATTTGAAAAAAGTATGTAAGTTACATTACAATAGTATTATTTCAAGTCTGTCAGTATGAGCCTAAACTGATGTGATATGTAATGTGACAAATAGATGATTTATCATCTCAGCATATATAATAAATATTTTTAAATAAAAATACACAGCAAAAATATAAGAAATGGGTAACTTCAGTATGAAAGAAAAATAATCTCTTTCTATACTAAGTATTTGCAATTTAAGTAGAGTCGGTATAAATAAGCATTCACATTTTATTCTACCCTTCCCAATAAGTTATGCTTAATCAAGCGTTGGTATCTGCACTATTGATTATTCTTTTTAAGTTCCATTTGACTATGTTGAATATTAACAGGAACTATAAAAATAAAAGTATTTAAACAATGGAGTGACAGAATGATACATTGTTCTAGACAAATTGCAAAGGAGGAAGAAAAGTGGAATGCATTCATAATAGACCTTAATTTCATCTTTTAAAAAAATAGTTTGTTAAATGAGTGTCTTAAGTAGTTTTAAATTATGCACAAATATATAAAACATTAATTGGATATTTGTATTGGGTGGCTAATTTCATCCTTAATTGCTGAGTTTATTTACAGAATACATGATGCCTTTTCAGTTTCCTATGTTTTCAGCTATATTCTTGAATAACTTAAACAATTTTCTACAACATTTTACTTCATCAGCAAATCATTTCTCCCATCCATAAAATGTATTTTTTAGATTGACCTTTTCCTTTTTGCAATGCAATCAAAATACCTACTTTCTGGATGTAAAGGAAATATATTTGAACTCTCTCAAATGTGCTTTTTACCATATTAAGTGTATCCATAATATTTTCAAAGTCTTCTATTTCCCAGCGGTTCACAGAACCAGAGTATATGTGCTTGTCACCGGTATGCCTTCAGGAGTAGGTTAGCTGTGAGATAACTGAAGATTTATTTGATTAAAATAATTAAAACCCCAAAAGAGTTTGACAATATCACTTGAGATTTCATATTCATTTGAGTCATTCTCTTAATTAATCATTTAAATATATTTTATTTCAAACTCATAAAACACAGGTAGGTGAATCTCTTTTCCTCTGGAAGCTTTGGTATGCTGTAGTATACTTCTATTTTTAGTATTATTTCCATTAAAAAATTGGTCTCAGGTGGTGTTCAAATAATTTTAAAATTTCTTAGCAATTTTGAAAAATAGCAAGGAAGGTTTAGATAATTGATCCAGAGATAGAACTTAGGTTTTTCAGAAGATGCAAATGCATACCAAGTGACAATTTCTTTTTTTTTATTTTAATTTCACTATGACTAACTCTCTTGAATGGGTCCAGGGTTTTTTGCCTTAGCACATGTAACATATTAGGGTGGATATTTCTTTGTGGGGAGAGGGGTGTGCTGTGCATTATAAAATACTTACCAGTTGGAATCAACTAGATGGCAGTGAGTTAGTTTTGGGGGGTAAGAAATTCTTCACACATAAAGGTTGGTCTTTCAAGTTTGTCAGTCATTCTGTGGAAGAAAGAGAAGACCGTTTGCTCCTGCCGAGATGTACAGCCTTCAAATTGGAAAAGTTACACTCTGCCCTGTAGAGTTCTGAATGGTTGGAATCAACCCTAAAAGCCGGAGATGGGAGGAGTTGGGGGAAGAAGAGTCCTTTCCACATTACGTGCCCAAAGCAACACCCCTGGAGTTGTAACAGCGACAACAAACTCCACACATTTCTAAAACTCTCTGGTAGAGTATTGGGCGGGGGTAAAATCATTTATATCTGAAAACTATTGAGATAGTAATCTCAAGTTATTTTACTTAATGTAGTTAGCCACCCCCCACCCCCTTACAAAATACATTAGCCTAAGGTACTTTACTGAAAGCAGTCGCTATGGAATTTTTATAGCACAATACTACATCGCTCAAAAGCAGACAGGTTGGATGTGGATGTCACATAAAATGGCCAGATGATGCTGAGAATCTTCTCATATTTAGTTGTCTGTTAGTGATTAAAAGATAGCCCCTGTTATCTAGTCAGTCAGCAAATGTCAGGGGAGCCAGCCCCTAACACATCATCATAGGTCTGTTAGCCGCAATTGTACAGCAATAATAAGTAAAGATTATAGTAAAGTCATAGAGAGCATGAGAGATAAAAGAGAGATCGAAATAATGGAGCCAGACACCTTTCATGGTAACATGCTCACCTCCGCCTCACTTGGTGGTCCACATGGAGAGAGAGAGAGATTTATTGCTAACCAATGCTTATATATTCTCTGGGGATGTGCCTTCGTATCTTTTAAAAGAATACTGTAGTATATTTATCTACAAATTTTAATTTAGACTATTTTACTGACGTTGTTGTTAGGTGCCACGTATTCATTTAGGATTCTAGTGCCCTTATGCTCAAGAGCATGAAAGCCTGCCTGGTCCTGTGCCGTCTTCCGACGATCGCGGTTTCAGCCCATTGCTGCAGTCCTGAGGGCAGTCCGTCTTATGGAGGATCTTCCTCTTTTCACGGACCCACCACTTCACTGGGCATTTACTAGCAGTTTTTTGTTTCTTGCTTGTTTAACCAATGTAAATTACGTCATTCTTACAAAAAGCAAGGAACATTAACTTCATTTCAGGGTCCCTAGGACCTATAGAAAAATTATCAAATGTGATTGAGCCTATATATCCCATTAGTCCTGCATTCATTAGACTGGGAAGTTATAATGTATAATGTCATTATCATTATTTAAATTGACACTTGTACTCCATTTTTCCTATAACTACCTTTTATTCATCCTTCAAGATCCAATTCTCATTCATTTGGAGTGCACTTTCCACATCTTAATTTGGAGAGAAGGCTGTCCCCTTACTCTATGGCCCCAAAGCATTTTGTTAAACATTTAGAGTTGCATTTACCTCTTGGCTTTGTAATAAACTGCTTATTGTTAGGTCAGTGTGACACATCATAATCTTCAAAAGAGTGGAGTAAGTTCCTACAAACTTATTATCTTTATAATGTTATACATGGTCACGAGCTTGGGGACAGTTGGTAATATTAGTTCTTTAAATAATGCCTTAGGTGCTTTCTCAAATTACTTCAAATTTTTTACTACAAATGGTACATATTTAAACATTATGTAAAATAAAATATTACTGTAATGTAGTAATGTAGTATATTCCCATACCGTATATTGACTACATAATATTTAAGCCGAATTTTTTTAAAGGCTGCATGATTAGATGAAAATAAACTAAACTCTGAGTTACTAGCTGTGTAACATTGGAAAACCTATTAAATTATCTGAACATTAATTTTCCTAACTGCTATTTCAATTACCAATGCTTACTTTTTCATGGAGGATTATATATTGAATTGCAAATATTTAGCATATTGTATAGCAATGTAAACAGGTTACTCAGTTTCATATATGAAGCACAAAACCTGGTGCACATGATAATACTCTTTGTCAGGGAAGTGTTGGACTGTTAGCCATTAGGTCAGAGTCTCAAAACCACCAGTAACTCTGATGGAGAAAGATGAGGATGTCTACTCTAATAAAGTTTACAACCTCGGAAAACAAATAAAAGGTTGTATGAGTTAGAATTGGCTTGAGGGCGGTGGGTTTATGTGTACACATACACATAAAATGGAAGCTACACATTTCTATGCTAAATTCTACTTCCACACCAAACCCACTGACAGCAAATCAATTCTGAGTCACAGTGACCCTGTGAGACGGAGTAGAACTGCCCCTTTGCGTTTCTGAGCTTCAAATATTTGTAAGAAGAGGCAGCTTTGTCTTTCTTCCTAAAGGCGCTGGCGGCTTCAAACCTCCGTGTGTAGCTCACTGAGCCACAGAATGTCACCTTTCAAATCCATTTTTCAACAAACTCTTTGAAGCCCATGGTAAACAGATATATTTACCTTGGTACTATTTAAAAATCTAAATAGTTTATAATAAAATCTTAGGATATAATATTTGAAGTAAAACATTTTTGCCATGATCTAGACATTTTCCAGGTCCTGGTTTTGTGTATTATGTGTTAGGGAATTAGAATGGTTAATAATAATAATAATAATAATAATAATAATAATTTAGTACTGAATATACGTGTAAGTATATTAATATAGGTGAATTATATATGTATTTAATTTCTTTGAATATATACTTATTTGAAATATATCTATATATTTAAAATGCATATATAAATATCTTATATATTTATAATTTTTAAAGTCAGAGTCCAGCTAAGATAACAGAAGTCACTTTTTAACAGAAATATAGCCATTTTTCGCACAAAAGTCATCTTGTTATAGAAACTGCGGGAGGATTAAATTTCTAGAAGGACTAGAGAACCAGCTCTAGTCCGAGCCTCTAGGATCAACCTACAGAATAAATTTGCACCATGGCTAGTTTCCCACAATCAGACGTCAAGGAAATTAGATCACTGCTTTCCCGTCTTGGCCAGTGCCAAAATCATTGTCACCTGAGCCACCTTGCTTGCTTTTCATACCAAAATTGATATAGAATGGCCCAATAGCTATATTCCCCCTATGGCAGTTCTCAATTCTGATTAGCAGAACTTAAATCATTTATGGAACCTTAGATTTACAGGAGTTATGAGAGATGTTTTTAATTCTACATCTGCAGTTCAAACTGATCAAGAAAGAAGTTCTAAGGGAGACTGAAGAAACCAATTTCTTGGATCTGCCACAGTATGTGAGTTTCACAGCTATGGTCTAACTATAACTGATACTGAGTTGATTCCGACCTCTGGTAACCCTATAGGACAGGGTGGTAATGCCCCCCATGGGTTTCCAAGATTATAACTCTTTATGGGACCACATAGGACCCTATAGTGACCCTATAGGACAGGGTGGTAATGCCCCCCATGGGTTTCCAAGATTATAACTCTTTATGGGACAAAATAGCCTCATTAGTTGTTTTTTTTTTTTACAGAAGAGGGGCTGGTGGTTTTGAACTGCTGACCAACCACTACACCACTAAGGCTCAGTAAATCATGCAATTCCCATTTTGTATTTTGGCATACAAAAAGGTTTAGGACTCCCTTGCATTGCTAATCAAATTACGCACTATTATGCTTTGGGCACTGAGTACACTGCTATGGAACACGAGTCTGAGGGTTTCAATATAAACAAGTCCGTGTTCTAAGGACTGGCGTCTTGCTTTGAGGAATAAGAAGACAGTAGTCATTAGCTGATGAGGAGGGCCCGCAGTGTACTCTGACTACCTCCCATCTCATCCCCAGCAACATTATTCTGTGCCTCGTTCTAGTGAGTACCTGCAGTGTTTGGATATTCTTCTTCAGTCACGGGATGTCTTTCCACCACTTTTCTTAGATAAAGTTTGGCTGCAATTTCTGGAGCAGGTGGCCCTTGAAAACCAAAAATACCTTAAGGCAAGTGAACATCCCTTTGCTTGCAGTCTGGCCTATATAAAGCATGTTAAACTAACAGGTGTCCACCCCCGCATGCATTCTGCCACCAACCCAAAAGAGACATTTCTTTCCTATAGTGAGTATGTTTCGCTCTTTAAGGATTGGTATGCAGGACAATTCCTGAAATATTAGCACTATTATAGGGACATCCTTTGTGCAAGTTGACAGCTGGTTTCACACTCCTCTATCTTGCTGCCAGACCTTTGAAGTTGTTCATTTGATTTCACCCCACAGTCGATAATTTGCATTTCCAACCCAGATATACTGAGTCTGAGCTGCAGTTTAACTGGATCCCCAGGTGATTTTCATGGATTCCAAAGTGATTCTTAGGCATATATGAGAAGTATTTGACTATCTGTTAAAATTCAGATTCTGATTCAATATATCTGGGGTGGAAACACAAAATCTCCCCAAAGGATCAAAGCAGAATAAACTGGTTCAAAGTCCTCCTTACTGTGAGGATGATATTGGGCACATGGGATTTCCTTTATTTCCCAAAGAAATTTCCTTTATTTCTTGGTTAGAAAATCTGTGTATATGTTTTCTTTTTGCCTACCATACCGACAGATCAAAGAATAGAAAGTAATGTCAGCATCACTAGATTCTTGCTTATGCTTAAGTTTTATGCCTAAAACTTTTATAATTTCCTGCTCATAGGAATAATACTGCCATCAATTTGATTTTAATTCTAGGACAGAATAGAACTGCCTTTGTTGGGTAACAAGATGATAAATATATACAGGAGTAGAACGCCCTGTCTTTCTCCCCCAGAGCATCTGGTGGTTTCCAATTGCTGACCTGGTGGGTGACCGTCCATCACATAGCCCACTATACCTGAAATCCTCAGATGAATAAAACAGTATCAAATCATTACCAAGCCTTTTCTTTAGGGATTGCTGAGGATAGAAAGGAACTATGCAAAAAATATCTACTTGTAATTACAAAATATTTAATTAGCTTCATCTTTTGAAACCACACACTTAATGGTCGAGGAATATGCACTATAGCCTGGACAAAGACTTGAGGTTCCATTGTTCCACTATATGTACATTTGTTACCAAAATTAGCAGACATGAAGCAGAGAAGATGGTGGGGAAAAGTAGATGAAACTCAGAGAGGTTTTTAGGAGTGTGCTTGTTTATAGGGCCACAGATCACAGAGAATTCCGTAAGCTTGTTCCTTTGTGCCTCCAGCCATGTGTCTCAGACAAAATGCACCCAGTATGTGGAAGTTCATTATGAGTAAACTATTTTAGTGTTCCATTTTTTAAAACATAGGAATTCATGTACTTTATTACTAAGGTCAATGATAAAGCAATATTTTAAATATTAGAGTTGTGAATATGTGAGGATATCTCGCTGTTAGCAAGTTGTTTTAAATGAAATAATGAAAACAAACACCTTAAACATTTTCATAGTTTATTTTGGTTTTGATGGTTTAAAATAATGATTTTGACATATTTGTGGAATTTACATTTAAGTTTCAAGCTGTCATATGAAATTCAGCAGTATTGTACTTAAACTAATTAAAATATATTTTATAATAAAGATCATTACATGTAGCTGTGTGGTATGTGTTTAGAAATTGTTGTTTTTTTTTCATAAAGGAGGGGTAATCTATAATTAACTTCTGTAATCAATTTCTGACTATTCATTCAACAATATTTATCAATCATCTTATCTAGGGACAGCATGTGCTAATGATTTTCTAGCTAAATTTTTAAGGTGATATATGACTTTACGGAGATCCAAATTGCTAAATCTGGGATTGTAAATAAGGTGTTATTATTCACAATTCAAAGAAATTTCGTGCTTTGCAAAGCAATTCTTTTAAATGCCACCTCTAATGCACTTGCTGCTTTACAGAACAGTTGCTTTGGTAACAGATTTGATGGATAGATACACTTTAACTTAACATGTATGGCCTTGCGTTCTTAGTAAGTATCATTTAATATGCATCAAGTTAAAAAAAACAGGAAAAAATATTATTACCGTATTTTGCATATAATGCCCATACACAAATAATGTGCTTATACATAGGGTCTTGAATTTCAAAAAATATATAATAAATATATGGCAAAAAGTTTTATTTGCATAAAATAGGGTTGTATAAAGAATAAAGTTCATGCTAGCCTCACTATTATATACCTCAGAGTGGGACATTTTACTGCATGCGTCTTAAAATTGAAAATCTCCATTAACTTAGAGAACTGTCAAATTGGGAATTCTATTATAAGACTATGTAAAATTGTTTGCCTTGATAATTTAATATTCTCCTCTTTTAAAAACGCTGGCCAACTTTTTCGCACTTTTAAATAGAAGCCAAACTTTCAAAGTGTATCTGATAGTCAAAAGTAACCCAGTTGGTCCTATTGCAGGTGACATCTATGTCTTCTCTTGATTTCAGGGGTCTACACTTGTATTATACCTTTGCTGCTTATTCAATCAGGATGATTCTGTACAGAGGAGAGAAGCGGGGCCTATGCCCTCAACACTCACACCCTAAGTTTGAGATTTCTTCTCCTACGTGTATCCCTCAAACCAGATTGCATGTAAGCTTGAGGCTATCCAGTAACCTCTAGGGACACCTGGAAAAGAAATGGTCCTCTTTTCCTGCCTGGTGCATCCCCTAAATGCCTAGAGTGCTTTCAGCCAACTCACTCCAAACGAAAGCAAGGCTGAAATGCTGACCATGGCGTTCCAGACAACTCAGAGAAATGAAGAGAGACCTAGCATAAATGAGCATGAAACTTGTCATTAGAGGTCTCTGAAACCTAGTGCTAGCCACATTTTCCTGGGTTCATTCAGGCTGTCTGATGGACAAGCATTCAATCCCTGATTTATGGTGAGAATTTACATATGCTTCAGGAAAATAATCCTCCCAACTTAGTTGTGTAATATTATTTTATATACTCAGAACTTTTTTTTCAAGGTATGTCAGACCAAATTTATATATCATATTCATTTTCTCAAAAACTGACATGACCTTTAAAATCCTTTGATTTATACAATTATTACTTAAAGTATAATCAGTTGTTTTCTCTAGAACAAAGCAAAAATCTGAACCAAATTATGTTCAAGTTTCTCATTTTTACAAAAACAAAACCAAACCATCTTCCAGCTTGGGAAACTCCAAATTTCCAAGATCCTTTTGATCTCATTTTGATATAAAAAGTCAGCCTGACATACTTTTCAAAATTACATGCTTTTCATGAGTACACTAATTCTTTTTTCTAAAAATCTTCAAGTTCAATAGACTGAAAATGTTACTTTCCTGGGCAAGTCACTATCCCCCAAAAGATATTTGCTTCTGTAATTGATGATAACAGGAAAGATATTCAGTAGAATAAAGAATATTTTCAAGCATTCTGTACTTTCTATATATAAAAACAAAATAGAGCAAGAGCTGTCAGTGCTTTCTCACGATGCTTGAAATAAAACAAGGAAATAAACTTTCTTCAAATGAAGAATCTAATATTGGTTATGGAAATATTTCAAGCCCTGGTTTTAATTTTGAAAAACCATGCAGATCATAAAATCACGAGTTATACTCTCTTTTATAGATTATTTATTAGTAGATAATAACATGGTAATATACAAATGTCTTTACACAGAACTATAAAGGACATGGCCCAGTGGGCTCTATGGTGACGATGTCACCAGAATAAAGTGGCTTTAGAGCTTTCAGGTGATCAGCATCCACGGTGCTGTCACACACAAGGATTAAATTCAGTCTTCAGTGTTGTACTAGCCTGTTCCTACTGAGAAACTGACAGCCGGATAGTATTTGAAGAAAATGAGAGCCACCTAACTGTGAGAGGACAGTTTCTGCAGATAATCCAGGATTAAGGAGAGAAAGATCACAGTCAAAATCTGCTTAGAAAAAAGACTTTGAAATATGGCGCTAAAGTATGAACAATTCCCCAGCTGTACTCATCTCTCGCCACACCTTCACCACTGTATCTATTTCCTTACATTTCCATTTCCTTACAATGCCTCCTTTCTCTATTATGACCTCTTGGATTCTTCCTTTTCTCGATTTATATAACACGTACTTTTATGCATTTAAATTATTTTCTAATAAATACCTGATACCACTTCCATCCCAACAATAATAGCTATAAAATTTTAATCTCCAAAATCAGCTATTCAACAAATATTATTACATTGTTTTACTTTATCCGAATTTCTGATTTTGAATCTCTATTCTATTTGGTAGACAGTAAACCCAGTTTGTTTTGTGTGTGTGTGTGTGTGTGTGTGTGTGTGTGGCTTTTCCCAGCTCCAAAGTTTAGTTACAGTTTCAGAGTTAAGAGTCTCCTGTAACATGCAGATTTAGGCTATTCGTCCACAGAAGAGCCTAGTCATGAGAGACTAGGCTAATCACAGGGATTCCTTAAATATTACCCTGTGAATGTGTGTATAATTATATTAATGACTCACTATTTTTCTCATGATACCAATTCCTATTTTGTTATGCTTTGAAAAGAAAGTGGAGGGCGGGGGGAGAGAAGACAAATGGTTATTTTCCCCTAGTCTAGTATGAAAAATCAAAATAAATCTAATCGTTATAATTATAGAAGGGGACTTCGAAAAGTATATGGGAAATTCCAATATCTTGAAATTTCTTTTCCTTTCTTCCCCACAAACTTTCTTTTCTTCTTCTTTTTAAAAAATCATTTTATTGGGAATCATATAGCTGTTATCGAAATCTGTACCTACATCCATTGTGTCAAGCACATTTGTACATTGGTTGCCATCAACATTCTCAAAACATTTTCTTTTTGCTTGAGCCCTGGGTATCAGCTACTCATTTATTTATTTTTTTGTGTTTTTCCCCACAAACTTTCTTAAGTCTCATTATTTCATCTGCTATCCCTTAGGCCTATGCAAAAACCGTGCTGTCTGCTTTATATCAGGTACTGTCCATACTGTATGTACCCCACAGCTCTTTGAGGCAGCACTGCACACATGTGCATGCACAGATGAGAGAACTGAATAGCCCGTGCAGACCATCACCCTCACTCTACACGGCTCTGGGGCCTGACAAGTCAGCATATCGATATACATAATTTCCCCAGTTTATGTAAATATAAGATTCTCCTACATCATACATCAAAGTAGAAATTAGAAAATCAAGTAATGTAAGCAACTTGACAGAATAACTAATCAATTTATTTGGTCTTCACATGTTCACTTATTCCCAGAGAATATATTTTTAAGTGATTATATTATGATTTTGAAAGTAACTTTTCTTAGATAAAAAAAAAATCACATTTCTAATACTGTCAATATAAAAATTCTCAGGAAAAATGAAATGTCATTGGAAAATTATGCAAAGCAGGTAAAGAGAAAGATATTATGTAAGTATAGTTATTAATTGGTTACACACAGAAATCCTAAGTTTCTACAATAATGAAAATTTTCTTTGGAGTGAATAAAAGTTGATTATATAATGTTTGCCTGAAGAAAAAAACTGTTTCTAGTTTACACTATTTTTTAATCATGAATATGCTGTTTTTGTCAAATAATTCAGTATCAGAAGTTGGAAAGCGTTGAAAATCAGTTTCATCCTAAGAAAGTGGTCATCACCTTTATTATCAGAGTAAAGAGTAAAAAAAGATTGAGAATAGATTCCATTTGATTTTTTTTATCCCTTCATTATTATTTTTCTATTTCACATCTCTGAATGTGCTGTTGTTTGCTGCAGTTGAATAGGTGTTGACTAATCATGACCCTTCTTTCAGCAAAGCACTACCTGGTCCAGTGCCATCATTAAATTATTCTTATGTGTGAGTTCATTATTGTGACTACCTATCTAAAATTTTTAAAAGTTTTTGTAAGAAGGCATGGAGAATCTTTCAAACCATAGGACATATGTTTTATCCACTGAATATAACTTACACGCATGGATCTTAAACATTTCTGGCAGAAATTATGTATGTAAAATACTTCCTTTTAATTCTCACATCAAACTGCAAATTAATCTACTAGTGTCTTACAGTTGCAGTATCTGCATATTTCTCCAGCCAGAGAATCTGCATGTTTAGATGTACAACTTCTAACGTTATTCATCCTATGATTTCATGTTAGGATGAACAATAACAAATCCATAGTGTGAATTCCTAAGTAACAGCATCAGTGTTTTAGTTTTGTTATCTATGTGCTTTACAGGAAAACAAATTAAAAATACATTTTCCAATTTTAGTTAAAGAACCTCTAATCACATAATCAACTATATACAGGGCACCCTGTTATTATTATGGGATGCCAGGGAACTAGTTATGACTCACAACGACCACACACAATACAAAGAAACACTGCTGAAGCTTGCACCGTTCTCTCAGTGCTTGAGGTTAACGCGTCAGCCAGAGTGATAGTACATTATTTTTTTTTTTGATGGTACATCTTGAAAATCTTCCTCTTTTTCTCTGATGCCCTACCTTTCCAAGCACAATGTCTTCCAAGAACTGGTCCCTCCCAAGAACATGTCCAATGTCACTGAACCCCTGTGTTCCCTAGTCTTGCTCTTAGGTACACTTCTCACTATACTTCTTCTACGATATATTTACAGGGCATAAACAGTTTAAATTGTTCTCAATGCCTCATTTACTTGTTTTAGAAGCATAACAAATATTTTGTTCTTCCTTTATGCAAATATTTTCTTGAGTTGTTTAATCCAAGTAGGAACAGACCACTGAAATCAGGAAGATTTAATTTTTCTCAAGCATATTCTGACTTCTGGAAGCATTTAAAGATAGTCCTTAAATAGCTACCTTCATACCCAGAAAATTGAAATTTCAAAAGGCTATATAGACAGGAAAAAAATAATGGAGCCCATTTGTAGTGTGGGAGAATAAAAATAATTTGCAAGAGTAGCAGTGATTTGTCTTATAAAATCTCTATAAATGCAATTTAAGGTTAATAAGTTGTAATGAATTTTTTTTCAGGAAAATGTATTTGCAATTCAAATGTTCATATAAAAAGCTAAAATTTAAACAGTTTGTAGATGTGTGTGCAGGTGTATGTATGTGTGCAGCTGTATGTGTGTGCAGGTATAAGTGTGTACGCAGGTGTGTGTGTGTGTGTGTGTGTGTGTAAGAAGGGGTATGGTTTTGTCATTCATTGTAATGAATTTTAAAGAACTTTTTTATCAGTATTTTTCATCTCTGTAGTTGTTAAAAGAAAAATAATAGGGTACAACTCCATTCTATCACATGTTTAGAATTAGATAACATATTTTTATTTCTGAGTCTTCCTTTTCTCCTCTGAACCATGTTATAACCTCTATTTTCCTTAGAATAAAAGAAAGTATTCAGGTAAAATAGAACATAATAATATGATAGATTTTGTGATTTTTTTCCTTATCATATTGAAGTTGTGTTTTAATATTTAACACGAGTTTGAATATTTAATGGCATGACTACTTTTAAGTAAGCTTGTTATTCTAATCCTGCTGTTGTGATATTAAGAAATTTGTCCAGGCAGTCAGGTTATTAAATTATTTTGTCTTTGTTTAGTTGAAAACATGCTAATGTGAAAATGAGAGTAAAGTAACAGAATGCCACCTTTGCTACATAAGATGACTCTGTCTGATAAATTACTAGATATCAGTGAGGGTTTTTTGTTTTGTTTTCAGCCTAGGAAAGCTTATTGAGCTAATTGTGACCACGAGAAGAATAATTCAGCGTTAGAATTTGTTAAGTACAGTTGGGTTTTAAGTGGAAAAAGAAAGGTCTCTTTTGTTTTTTTAATCTAGAAGCTTTTGGCATATATTATATAGTGTTATGGACAAGGACAATATACTAAAAATCTGGATCGTTGACTGATGGTCCTAGTACTGCTACTAATAAGCTCTAGGACATTCCTTGGGGAATGTTTAACATTTCTTTGTATTTAAATGTTCACTTAAAGAACAAGTGAACATATGATTATTCAAAAGAACGAGAACATTTTTTTTTCTGTCTGGTACAAACATCTGATCTTATGAAACCTAAGGCAGATGACCTTCAAATATTTACCTTATGAGAGGGTATCCCCCCCAAAACAGAAATTGTGCTGGTCAGAGAGGAACTTTTGTAGTGTGCATTTTTCCTGCTAGGTGAGCATCAAGCCACTCGCTCAGGTAGTGCACCCAGTGGCGTCGCCTGGAAAGATTTTCTGTGGTCACAGTGAATGTTTTCATAAGAGTTGTTTCACGCAAACCTCCTTTTTTGGTGATGGCCGCTTTAAGGGAACAGCTTGTGGCTCAAAAACCATTTCCTGCTCTGGAAAAATATCCCAGAAACTATTGTGACGTTGAACACACCTTAAAAATACAGTGCTATGGGAAAAACTCAAGTGTATGAGTAGATTTCTCATTTCAAAAGTGATGAAATGTCATTTCTTAACAAACCTCCTTCTGAAGGTCCATCAATTTCCTGAGTGGACAAAAATGTCAACTCGTAGTGCATTTGGAGTGTATTCCACCAGGTCAGACAATTAACCAAGCTTTCTATTTAGAGTTTCTGAAAAGATAAGATAGTACAACAGTAAGTAACCAAAAAGGCCTGATTTGTGGCAGATGGGAGACTTGCACCATGGCAATACACCAGCTCATGTGGCCATCTCAGTGCTCCCATTTTCGACAAAAAACAGCATGTCTCTGTTGCCCCACGCACCTTACTCATCTGACCATGTTCTGCATGACTTCTTTTTGCTTCTGTGAAAAAGAGGGACATGAAAGGACAGCAATTTGACATCATAGAAGAGGTGAAGGGGAAAAACGAGGGAGGTGCTGTCAGCCATTCAAACAGATAAGTTTGAAAACTGTTTCCAAGAATGGACTCACAGATTTGACAAATGTATTAAGTGTAATAGAGAGGACTTTGAAGCTGATAGGTTGCTTTCTAAAAAAATTAAATACATAACTTTGGGAAAAAACAAACCAAAAAAGTGTTTTTGTATTTGGCTACCCCCTCATATTTCTCCAGTCATTTTACTTA
>NW_022104341.1:51842124-51854045 GCF_000313985.2 Echinops telfairi
AAATACATAACTTTGGGAAAAAACAAACCAAAAAAGTGTTTTTGTATTTGGCTACCCCCTCATATTTCTCCAGTCATTTTACTTACCATTTAAGAAAGCCTTACAATTCTTTTGCTGAGTCATGATCTGTACTGAAGAGCACTTTCTCTTTTCTAGCAACATCTACTGCATTTAGTAACGATTAAACATGCATTTAGCAGACTGACCTATAGATTTTGAAAAGGAGATTTAAAAAAAGGTAGTCTTATCCCAATGCATTCAGCTCATTTTGAAGAACATGATATTTGTACAATGACAAAAACTGAATAGTAATATCGACTAAATATATACAAGTTGTAGAAGGTTTTGTTGATTTAATTATCTGTTTAAATAGGTAAAGCAAAACAACTCTAGAGAAGAAAGACTGGTTTGGATAAGAAAATAACATTTAAATAAATATACAATGGATATGATATATTTTCGCTTAAATGGGCTAAAATTAACTTTTCTTTGAAGTGAGACTAGAAACTCAGCCAAAGGAAACATAAAACTTGGACTTCAGTGAATAAGAGAGTTTAGTATATTTTAAATTTTAATGTAAAAAGTTTCAGAACAAAAAAGTGTATTTATGCATTTTTTGCATTTTTATGAAACTGATTGTATTTTTTCATGTTATTCGATACTTTTTTGGTTCCATAAAGGTCTTACTCTCCCACACTTAGATATGCTTCAAAATATATACAAATTGCCACAGCATTTCCAGAATAGATAAGATTTTGTTTCTTGGTAATTTTATGCAATGGAATTTAGGAAACTTTGAAAATAGGTTTATTTCCTTTTGATGTTTTCATTGGCAGTCAGTTTGTCAATTAGTTGATTCATTATAACCTGCTTATAAGATGGTGCTATGCTATTTAGATCTACCTTAATGCTATTTTCTTCAGAACATTGTATACAACCTGGGAAAAGATACTTTGTCTTACCCAAATAATTGGTTTCTTGAAAATACTGTATAAATCAATCTTGAATTGCTTGTTATTTTAGTTTTATTGGGTTGTTTCCAAATCACTCTTACAGAACCATCACTGGAATCTGGTGACAGAGATATCTAGCATAAACACTAATGATCTATTGCTAACGTAAAGGCTAATGATTCAAATCCACCTAGCAGCTCTGCAGAAGAAACGCGGGTGGAGCACCTTCTCTAAAGTTCACAGCCTGCAAAGCACTTTGGAGCAGTTCCGGTCCACAACACGTGGTCTGGGCCAACTCGACAACAGTTCAAAACAGTGTATTTATACAGAGAAGTGCACACCGACAGTGCTTAATGATACTTCTGCATCTGATAGAAAGCACTGAAAATTCTAGTAATACTTTATGAATAATTATGTCTAAAGGTTTATCTAACAATTGGGTCCTTTAAGGAGAAAAGTAATCGTTAAACCACCATTGCTCCAGGATATTCAGTTATTCTTTGTTGAAAAGCTTAGTGAATTTTTTTAATGCACTTCTGACTTTCCTGTTTTTATTTTAACTTCGCACTCGAGACAATGGGAAGAAATCTATAACCTGTTACATTAAAGATAAAATCATCTTCCAAATCAAACCCTTTTTAGTCACATCTAATTTTTTCTCCTAGCCTCTTCATTTTAGAGTTGGATTTGAGAATTGATAGCTAACATTTAATATGAGTAACTTAAGCTAACAAAGTTAACAGTGTCTACTGAACTTTTTTCCTGTGGAATGAGGCATACCTATGAACAAGAACTTTGGGGAAGTGGGCAGTGAAATTTTCACATTGTCTGCTCCTGGTTGCCTGCTCCCTCAAATTGAATTGGAGTGCTTCACCACATCTCAGGGTTAGCCACGCTGCAGAGTAGTGTCGTGGGGAAAGCTAACTGTGAAACAGCAAATTTATCACGGAACCCAAACTCACTTTAGATAATTCACAAGGAATTCATTTTCATTTGCTCTCTGCTCATATTACCTTCCTAAAATGGTCTTTATGTTAACAATCATTGTGTTTTGCAGTATGGACCTAAATTTACATTCCTTTTCAGTTTCTTCCACAGATTGAATTGTGTACAGAAAATATTGATCTACTTACATTCTTCTGAAAAAATCATGTCCTAAATATTATAAAGCACATTCTGCTATCTAAGTTAAATTTGGGGATTTATTATTATATGACACCTGTCATTTTTCATTTTGTTTTCTATTAAACTTTGCGAAATATCATTTGCTCTCCATAAGTCCACAGTTGCAACTTACCAATACTTGCTCCTCATAGTTATGAAATCAATACTTAGTTCTAAAGTAATTGAAGACCTTTAGCATTAATGTACTTAATTGAACCTTTTATTCATTATGAAACATCTAGCTGTATGGTCTCTCTCTTTTTTTCCCTATACCTGCACATTTTTTTCAATTCTATGGCTAGAATGACTAGCATGGTTTCTTTTTTTTTTTCCATGTTCAGATACTACTCACCCCGAATCTTCACAATGCTAGCGTTTATGTTTACTAAACATTTATCTTCAGTATCAGCGACGAGTTCATCATGGCATCAGATCCTCTATCTCCTCCCACCATTAGCTCCAAAAGATCCAGCATTTACTTTACCTTTTCTATGTTCAGAGTTCTTCCTTTACTTCTATGACTCTTCTGCTTGACACTGTTCTTCAAGACAAGCTAGATTCTATTACAGTAGCAGATGCCACTGTATCCAACTTGCTTAACCAAGCAAAGGCCTTGTTTTCATTCACTCCTCCTTGTTACAGGAGCCCTGCTCTCTCTACCCCACGCCCCACCCACAAAATGAGAGCTTAACACAAAATCAATAAATAACTACAACAAAGGTTGCTTTGTGGGGTAAAACAAAACAGAATCCTGATCCCTTACCCCTTAGATCTAAATATTGGTCTTAGTAGCTGAAAAAGGAGGAACTTTAAATTTGAAGCGGACTTGGAGTCTTTAATGACATATCAATTAATGTCAAACATAATTATTTTAAAAAGTCACAGGAGTTCGTGTGGCGTAGTGGAGTATGCATTCTGAGTTGTAATCTCAGAAACAAACAGGGCCAGTTTGACTCTAGCCAGAGAGTTGTTGGTTTTTTGTTTTGTTTTGATACTGAAATTGGCAGGAGTCTGGTACACATTGTCACTTAAATAGCCTGAATGGCTGAATCATAGTCGTGTAGCTACATTTCTACAAGGGTAGAATTGGAAATTCTATATTGGAAATATATTGGAAATTCGTTGTAGCTATTTCACTCTTCATTCCAAAATAGCACAGTATTGCTTCTTCCATTTTCCAGAATAGCCGTCGCCATGCCTATATGCCAGAAGACAGAGAGGCGCGCGGAAGTAAAGGCAATGTTCAAGGAGCACCCCTGTTTCTGTGAAATCAGTCTTCTTCAATGCCTTAAACGATGATTACATTGTTTTTAAATAGTCAACTTTTATCTCAAGAGCTGTGATGGCACTCATAAGATCCCTGACATACCAGAACAAATTTTTCCCTCTACCTCCAATTCGACATTGTTTGGAGTTTGAATTATTATATCACATGAGGGGGTAGATAAAACCGAGATTAACAAACTTTCTATAATCTGTCTTTATGAAAGAGAGGATGCTTTGGCAATAATATTTATCTCCATTGAAAGTGTATGTTGAAAGGCAAATACATTTTCAGTAAAAGAACTGCTAATCTGATTCTTAAAAATTCATCAATAATATTTTTATGTCTCCTGTAAATAATTATATATGTGAACATATATTTTACGAGTAACAAAAATAACTTAAATACTGATTCAGCCAGAAATAACTTTTATGATTTAAAAATGCAGTTTATTTAACTGGAAAACAAATTGAGATGATTATAATCAAATGCATATCTATAAAGAAATCTGTATAATCTTAAAATATAACCAACAAAAAGTATAGGAATATCCAGTAAGCATAATAAACGATGCTAAACACTATAAATTATAGAGATATATAATTCAAAACTACATGCCACTTCACATGAACTAAGATTACTTTTATTAGGAAAGTAGAAAGTTATGTGTGTGCCAATGAGGAAGGGGTGAATTTGAAACCCTTAAGCATTGATGGCACGAATATAAAATTGCCTCAACCAGGTGAGAAGCAGTTTGGCAATTCATGAAAAAATGTTTCCACTCCTAGGTGTGTGCATAAGATAATAACAGGCAGAGCCCCACACAGAAAATTACACTGCATTCATTTTAGTATTATTAAAAACAGCCAAAAGGTGAAACAGCAATCCAAGTATCCATCCACAGGTAAATGAATAAGCAAAATGTAGTACATACAGTGGAACATTACTGAACCATAAAGAGAAATGAAGTTTTCATGTATGTCACAGCATAGATTAACTTTACAAACAGTACACTTAGTGAAATAAGTCAGATGCAAAAGGATAAATAGTGAACAATCCCATCTGTATGAAATATCCAGAATGCAGATTAATGCCTACAAAGGATCATTTTCAGTGGTAACCTGGGGCAGGAGAGGACCAGCAGGGAGGGGATGAGAGTTACTACTTAACTTCTGTTTGGAGTAATGAAAAACTTGGAAGTGGTTAATAGTGATGGTAGGACACCATGGATAATAAATTACTCTCATTAAATGGCATACTTAAAAATATTGAAATTGAAAACTTGTTCTATGTACTATTATGAAAAAGATTACCATGTAATAAAGACTTTATATAGGGAATATGAAGTGTAAAAATGGATTTAAAACATATTGGAATTTTTTCATAAACCTTTTGAAGCTCAATTGTAGCCTTGTTCAAAGTCCCTTCAAAGTTCCTTCATATAAGATTATATATATTATGTAATATATATATATTATGTAATATAATGCAAGTTATACCCTTGACTGTCATTACTAAGCTTGAAAAACATATGTATATTTTATTTTGGTTTATAATTTTTAGATAAAATTTTAAAAATATCTTCATTTAATCTGTATAAACATATTGAAATTCTTATCTATATTTAAATTCATATAGTGAACACTTTCATAGAAACATGGAGTGATGAGAACTTGGATAAACTCTGAGGGAACAAATGCAACAAACAATATGTCTCATTGTGGGTTCTGCTGTCTCCTGGAAGATAGGGGACAGGGAAGGGGACAGAGGGTCATGACAAATGATATGCATACGTTGCAGCGCCAGCTTGCTAATGATCAACAATCTTTACTGAGTAAGTAATGAATATAAGGAGTTTGAGGTTCCCTGATAGTGTAGTGGAATGCTCATCAGCCTGCTAACCCCAAGGAAAACTGTTCAAACCCATCATTCCTTGGGGAAAAATTTTTTTTTTTTTGCTTTCTCCTTCAGTAAACATTTATAGTCGTAGAATCCCACAGAGGAAGTTCTATTTGCCCTCCAGGGTTGAGTCTGCCTAACTCAACGGCAGTTAGTAGAATCAGTTGTAAAGCACCCCAGCAGTGGAGGTTAGTTAACCATGTGGCTGCTAACTGCAAGGCAGTACTTAAAAGCCACTCGGAATTTCCCCTGGGGAGAAATATGAGAATTTCTGCTTCTATGAAGATATGTAATATCAGAAACTCTAAGGGAGCCCCTTTATTCTGTTTTATGATGGAGTTGCTATGAGTTAGAATGAACTTTTTGGAAATGAATTTGGTTCATTTGGGTTTTAATGAGTTCAAAGGGGTACGACAAGGAGGTCTGGTGGTGTAGTGGTTATGCATAGGGCTATGACCTGCATGGTTGGCTGTTTGAAAACACCAGAAGCTATGTGGGACAAAGGCTGGATTTTGTACTCCTGTAACGAGTTACCATCTCAGAAACAAACAGGGGTGAGGGGTAGGGGGTTACTAGGAGTCAGCATTGACTTGATGGTGGGGAGTTTGAGTGGGTAAAACATTAACCATAAGAAATATTATATAGAAAATATTATGTTTTTTAAAGACGTGTAAGAAATTTAAAAATTTCTGTAAACAGCAGCATATGACATTTATTAGGGAAAGGATAGAAAAGAGGTTACTGGCGAAGTAATTTTTAAATGATGTATAACTATCCCCAGAAGTCCAGCCTTTATCTGGTAACAAACAGGATTAGCTGAAGAATTTAAAAATGGGAACAAAATAAAATCATATACATATACCAGAAAATTGGTGGGAAATGTAGGAGGTAAGGAAGATTGAATGTCTTTTATTTAACCATAATGATTTAGAATAACAAATTATTTTTTATGTAAGTACACAGCAACACATATGCTCAAGTACGACTAACTGGCAGACAAGTGGTGGACACTTCTCAGCAGAGCTTCCAGACTAAGGACAGACAATGAAGAAGGAATTCGCTCCCCACTTTGGAGGAAGAAGCCTCTGAAAACCGCATGCACAGTTTTGAAGCATTGTCAGACACTGAAAGCCTAAACAAAGGACACACAACATTTTCAGAAATACTGCTGGCAGATGAGCCCCTCAATTCTGAAGGCACTTGAAATGTGACTGTAGAGGAGAGGTTTCTTTGAGAGGAGTTGACTATCGTGAAATGAGTCTGGTCAAGCCTTGGAGAGTGGAAAGCTTAGGGGTCTTCATTTGATGATGGGGCATGACTCAAGGTAGAGTAAAATCTAATTATTGGAACTTGGAACATATGAAGTATGAATTTAGAAAGTTGGAAGTAGTCAGAAATGAAATGTAATGAATGAAGATTGATATCATAGGCATTAGTGAGATGAAATGGACTGGTATTAGACATTTTGATTCAGAAAATCATATGATTTACTATGCTGGAAATAATGAAATCAATGTTATTGGCAAGATATTCATTTTCAGAAAAGATCTTGTGAAATCATCATAAAGTACAATGCTGCCTGTGATTAGATTACATCCATCAGCTTTTAGTGAAATCCAATAATTACAACTATTATTCAAATGTATGCACCAACCACAAAAGTTAGTGATGAAGACATTGAAGAATTCTACCAATGACTTGAGTCATAAATTGATCAAACAACAATCCACATGCATCCATAATTATTGGTGATTGAAATGCAAAGTCTGAAAATAAAGAGGAAGGAACAGTAGTTGGAAAATATGAACTTGGCAATATAAATGAAGCTGTAGATCACATGATAGAATTTTGCAAAACCAATTACTTGTGTACAGCAAATAGACATGGATTTCCCCATATGTAATACACAGAAATCAAATTGTCCACATCTGTGGGAAGACACATGGAAAAACTCAGTGTCAGCATCTAAAAACCAGAACAGGGCCAGCTGTGAGACAGACCATCAGTAGCTCCTATGTTAGTTCAGGATAAAGGCTGAAGAAAATGAAAACACGTTCACAGGTGTTAAAATACAGCCTTGAATCTATCTCACCCGAATTTTAAAAACATTTCAAGAACAGACTAGCTGCATCGAACACTAATGACAGAAGCCCTGCTGAGCTGTGGGAAGACAAGTCCATCATTCATGAGGAAAGCAAAAGATCATTAAAAAGATAGGAAAGAAAGAAAATATCAAAGTGGATGAAAGAAGAGACTCTGAAACTTGCTATTTATTGTAAAATAGCTAATGCAGATGGAAGAAATTTTGAAATCAAGGAGCTAAATAGAACGTTTCAAGAAGACAAAGAACATGTCGAGAAGACAAAGCTAAATATTATATTGAAATGTACAAGGACCCAGAATAAGAAAATAAAAAACAAGCACATTCTCAGCATATCTGAAACTGAAAGAACTCAAGAAAAAAGTCAAGCCTTGAATGGTAATTTTGAAAATGCTATAGGCAAAATATTGAATGATGCAGGAAGCATCAAGAGAAGATCAGAAGTATACGAGCGTCACTGTGCCAGAAACAACTAGTCCACAGTCCTCCAGGGTAATAGGTGGCATCGGAGCAAGAACGAATGGTGCTGAAGGACGAAGCCCAGGCTGCACTAACTGCACTGGTGAAAACAAAGCCCCAGGAACTGATGGAATCTCCAGTGAAATGTTCAGAACGCTGCAGAAGCAGTGGAAGCACTACTTTATGCCAGGAAATTTGGAAGATAACTACAAGCCAACCGACTGGAAGAGAGACCCATACTTGTGCACATTCCAAAGAAAGTTGACCCAATAGAAAGCTCAAACTGTAGAACGATGCCATTGACACCGCACAAGGGAAATTTTACTTAAGGTCATCCCACAGTGGTTACAGCAGCACAGTAACGGAAGGCCAGGCGTTCAGTTCAGATTGAGAAGAGGGCTTGGAACAAGGGATCTCATTGCTAATAGCAGGTGGATCTTGAATCAAAGCAGAGAATATCAGAAAGATGCTAACTGTGCTTTCCTGACTACACAGAGATATTTGACTGTGTGGATCATAATAAACTATGGATAACGTCGAGAAGAATAGGAATTCCAAAACACTTTTATTATGCTTCTCTGGAAGTCATCCATCGATCAAGAGACAGTTGTGAGAACAGAACAAGGGAATCATCCATGGTTTAAAATCAGGAAAGGTGTGCATCCTGGTTGTATTCTCTCACCGTACTTGTTCAATCTATATGCTGAACAAATAATAAAAAAACCTGAATCATATAAAGAATGCAGCAATCTGAAGTTTGCAGATGACAACTTTGATTGCTGAAAGTGAAGAGCAATTTAAGTACCATACTTGCTAATGAAAATCAATGATTACAGCCTTCAGTATAGATTGCAACTCAATGGAAGAAAGATCAAAATCCTCACAACTGGACCAATATGTCTTATGATAAATGGAGGAAAAGTTGATGTTTTCAAGGATTTTGTTTTACTTTGATACACTAGCAATGCTCATGGAAGCAGCAATCAGAGGATCAAAAGACATATTCTATTAGGTAAATCTGCTGTGTATGACCTCCTTAGAGTACTGAAGAATAAAGATGTTACTTTGAGGATTAAGGTGTGCCTGACCGAAGCCATGGTGTACTCCATTGCATCATATGCATGTGAAAATTGGACTTTGAATAAGGAAGACAGTAGAAGAATCAAAGCATTTAAATTGTGGCGCTGGATAAAAAAGATTGAAAGTACCATGGACTGCTAAAAGGATAAACAGATCTTTTCTGGAAGAAGTACAACCACAGTGCGCCTTAGAGGCAAGGAGGGCAAGGCTTCATTTTACGTACTTTGGATTTGCTCTCAGGAGAGAAAAGGCCCTGAAGAAGGATATCACGTGTGCTAACATGAAGTGGCTGCAAAAAAGAGGCGTGCTCTGGACAAGATGGATTGACACAGTGGCTGCACCAGGGGGCTCAGGCACAGGGATAACTGATGCTAATGCAGGGCCATGCGGTCTTTCATTCTGCTGTGCATTGGCTTGCTTCTGGTCGGAGCTGACTAGATGGCACCTAACAACACCAACAAGTACACAGTTAAAAGGGCTTTGCTCTTAATGAAGTAGCTGGGTTAATTTCACTTTCTGTATTACTATTCTAGCAGTAAAATGAGATAGAGTTAAACAAAATTACTATATAAACCTAAGAAAAACTGCCGTTGAATTGATGGATACTCATAGCAATTTTCTACGGGGTTTTCTAAGACTAAATCTTTACAGGAGAAAACCTCACCTTTCTCCCATAGAGCAGCTGCTTAGTTTGAAACCACTGACCATGTGGGTAGCAGTGTAACACTTAACCAAACATACCCCACTGATTCTAACCCATGACAACACTGCACACAGAATATACATATATATATTTATACATACATACATACATATATATATATTCATATTCATGCAGATACATAAAGGAAGGATATAATATATAATAAAATGAACTTCCTTCAAGTTGATTCTGACTCCAAGTGATCTTATAGGACTGAGTCGAACTGCCCCTTTGATGACCTTGCAGGCCAACACATAACTCAGTAACCCAGCACATAGCCCACTAAGCCACAAGGGCTCCTTTACATATATGTATATATATTCTACATAGCAAAGTCTGGCTATATATCTGCTTCAAATTTTTCATGGATAAATGGAATTTCTCCTATTTTAAAAATATGTATTTGTTACATAATAAGCTGGGCACTTCGCGTCGCTCTGAGGAAAGCAAAGCACACTCTGAGAGCTTTCCATTTGCACTCTCATTAGAAGGGAGCTTATGCCTAGCATGTTTATAGACGTAGGCTATTTTACTATCTTCCAAATGCATGTAGTATATTGTACATAAATGACCTGTTTTCTCCCATTTTATAGATTCAAGGTCACAGTTAGAGTGTAAGTTATTACTGCCTATTGCCAAGCTTCTTATAAAATAGCAAGATTTCAGTACTTATATAAATTGGCACTTCTGTGAGTTCAGCCTGTTAATTTTGAAGGTCATGTTCATAAAGATCATGATACCTTCTCACTGAAAAGGTTCTGAGTCTTTTGGAGCATAACTGAGTTGTGTTGATGGAGAACGAAATACCCTCTATTTCATCTAACTCATCTTCTAACTTATACTAAACTTTCTCATCAAATTAATAAAAAAATTGCAAGTAATTTCCTTCCCTGAATTTGCTATAGTGTTCTTTCTCGGGAGCGATTCATTGACAGTTGCTCTGCTTTCATTGTCATAAAGACACAAAGTTTCCCTTCTGTTCTAATCTGGTGAGGTGCGATAATCGAGGGCTGCTTCTGAGAGTTGCAGGATTGGCAGAGTCATTTAGGTGGGGATCTTAGGATAGGTTAACTGATGGAGGAAGGAATGGGTGGACAGCCATTGAAATCTTTCTAGAGATCTAATCCTACCTTGATATAGCCAAATAATATTGATATGTTAATGAATATAAAATAGTACAGAATATAGACACTTCCAATTAGACTTCTGGCATTTTATTCATTCATTTATTTCAGTATTTGTTTTAGTGAATTCATGTGTTAGAATTCAACACATTCAACCTCCTTATTTTCATATGGTTATAAAATTTGCGATGCCAATTCATTTTTGAGTGTGAAGAAAACACTTTGTTGTGTCTGCAAAAAAGTTTTCAATAAAATGGTTAGTCATTCTGGCTCAAGTAACATTCTTTCTCGTTGCGTCATTCTTTCATCTGTTTGTTTGCTTTTTTACATATTCTATAGTCTCCTATTCTTACAAATTTCTAACAATGAACAAGTCTTTTCAAATTTTGGTGCCAGTATTACTTTGATTAATGTAGTATAATCATCACATTAAAAACTTGCTATTTAAGAAATATGAAAACATTTTCCTCTATGTTAAATATTTTATGGTAAATGCTGAGAGAATTTCTTAGTGGTATGGCCTTTTTACAATAATTTTATTGTATTTTTATTATGGAGCAACTTATTTTTAGGGGATTTAAGTTTTTACCTGATCTGTTTTGTTGGTGTTATTGACAGTGATGATGTTACTGTTTTTATTGAACTTAACTACACAGACCTCTTCAGGTGGGCATTTGCTCTTTAGAATGAAAGAGAAGGTTAAATTCTGAAGGTGTGCTTGAACACACAGTACAACTATAACTGCAAATCTCATTGCTTATGTTGTCATTCTTTTTTTAACAGGTGTAATTCTATGTCATATGAACCACTTGCTGTATAATTTCTAGTGTTAAATTTTATGTAGATATTAAAACCATTCATTTCTAGACAAGCACCACTATTTTAGCTGTGCTATACACTGGCTAACAATGTGGTTAGCATGATCTTCTGTTGGTTTCTTCTTATGTTGTTTACTTTGTAGTAGCTATGAGATGATGTTGGACCCTGGTAGAGCTGTGAGTTAGGCATTGAGCAGCTAACAGCAAGGCTCAAATCCGCCAGATGATCTGCAAGAAAAGATGCCGCCTCCTTCCTTGAAGTCTAGGGAACCCTGTAGAGAGTCACTCTGAATTGGAATTGACTCTGTGGTATTATATGTGATTTGGTGTTGCAAGACATAATGTGTTAGTAGTAT
>NW_022104341.1:51854394-51869132 GCF_000313985.2 Echinops telfairi
TTTTGTAACATTGGTTAAATATATGAACATTTGTCACTTATAATCCAATTATATAGTTATATTAACAGTTAATAAAATATATTAATTTATTATTTAGAATTGTACTGCTTTTAAGTACTTTTAATAATTTTTTGCTATTTGTATAAGGCAATACATTTACATACACAAAATTAAAAGTGACATTTGGGTTTCTGTTTTCACTGATAAACTGTTAGGTTGACCAGCCTAGTTGGCAAGAATTGAAATGATGATAAGTCAGAGGGATTATGCATATTAATGACATATTGCTGTGTAATTAAGTTACTACTAGACTTGTGAGGAGAGTATTTTTCTTGAAATTCATTTGTTAAGCCCTGTGTGAATGTTAACCCATATTTGTGTACTGCTAAAGAAGAGCTAAATACGTTGTATATGTAAGAGTTTTATCAATTTTATTACATTTTTATAACATCAAGACAGAGATCAGCAGTCTAAAGGCTAAAGCAAAACCTATTTTCACATTTGGTAATCTATTTCCTTGAGTCATTTTTCCCCATATCTCTTTAAGAAGAAAGAACACACTCTCCATAAATTCAGAATTTCAAAGCAATGAATAGGGAATGTTCTTATAAGCAAACCATTCATATTTAAGGAGTAAATACATGCATATATATCATGAATTCATGCTAAGTGAGAAAAGATTGTTATTTTAGATAAAATAATCTTTATTGAAGCTCAAAATTGCATGGAATTGTTCTGACACTGTAACATAGAAAATTTAAAACACAATTAAAATCATTCTCCATTTATTTGTGAATTTTCAACTTAAGATTGAAGGCAAGAGAATTTTGGGAATGATGAGGGCAACAAATGTATAGATGTGCTTTACACAATTGATCTATGTATTGTGATAAATTGTATGAGCCCCAATAAATTGATTAATTAAAAAAAAAAGATTGAATTCTTTTAAGAGCAATATATAATAACATTGCTACTGAAATTAACAAGTAATTGGATTTACGATTCTAAATCTTATACTTCTGCTTATTTCAAAGTGAAACCATTTAACATGTTTGACCAAAGTCAAAGATTATTCAGTTTGCTTAGTACAAGTTTTAGTTTTACTTGGTTGTGTGCTTTTTTGAGAAAGTGTATTTTCCCTACAGATAGTGAATAATAAAACAGATGTAGAATTGGTAGAATATTTCATATATATGGGAAAGTGTTATATGTTAGGAAGGTAGAGAAAAACAGACCTTCTAACACTTTAACTTGAATTTGTTTTTGTTTGACTAAGCAATAATCAGAGGAAACTTATGATATAACTCTGTTTACTTGCAATTCACTTATTATTAGGTGTCATTGATTGTTTACTTCCAAAAACTGCCAGAAAAAAATCAAGCAAAACTTGCTGACCAAGCAAAGCTAGAGTTAAGAGATTTGGTGTGGTAAAGGAGACCAGATTCATAGTATATTCTCCCCATAGGAAAAGTACAAAGAATATTTAAAGTTTGAGGACCTGGGCCAGGTGATTGTAAAGTAAGTATAGTATTAGAAAGTGAGTGGCATTGGCCAGTTTGTAACAGAATAATCTTGCATGTCTGAGCACCGAGCGGTGTCTTCCCATGATTCTTGATGAGCAATCTGCTGTATTGCTCAGGAGTAAGGATTTCCTAAGGAATAAGGAAGGCAGAAACTACCCTTTTAAAAACTGTCCCCACTTTCTACGGTGGAACAGAAAAACATGCCTGGTTCAAGTGTTGTTTAACATGAGGACAAGAAACTATCACTGGTTTCAGTCTTGTTGCATAATAGCACCGGGAATTATGTTTGTTCAGTACTCAGTCCTTACCTTTAGTCAGTTCTCAGCCTGATCATTATGACAGGAGACCAGGCTATGTCAGGTCTGTTTGATGTAAGCTTGGCATAGATACCCATCAAAACCCTGAACTAATCACTTTTACAGTGACCCTGTAAGACAAATAGAACTAGCTCCTAGTGATTGCACGGCCCAATCGCTACAGAACCTGACTGTAAGCTGCCTCCTGTAGAGTCATTGATTGGCTCAAACCACCAACTAAATGATTAAGTTTAGTCAGTATCCTGAGCTTGCAGGCTAGGCGTTTGGTGTGGGCTCATTCCACATTTCTTGCTCTTTTTTCTATTAAAATATCAATTACTGTGTCGTATACAAGATAGTAATGGTGCAGCAGCATTTAAAATTCTGGAAAGCACAGCCTTGGGTAAGAAGCCTCCCAGTTTAAACCAAGAGAATAAATCTCATTCCTAGCATAAAGCTTGTTCCACCAGGCTCCTTCCGGATCTTTACAGAGCAGGGAATGAAAAAGTCTGAAGACAGAAGAAAACCGTGTAGAACTTTCCTTCAGTGGTTAAATTTTCTTTTAACCCAAATCTTGCTCCAAAGGTTTAAGTGGCCTCGGGTTTACTATGTTGAAGGATGCATCAGAGATCAATGCCATAAAGAAATAATGAGGCAGAACTGAGAGTGCCTGGTGGGCTCTGATTTATTCTTTGGCAGCCTGAGTAATCAAGTTGGGATGGTTTAGCAGTCACAGTAAACACCGATCCCCTACGCCCTGTGTCTGTGCTGTAAGTAGATGTAGGTGCTTTTCATATATTACACAACCCCCACCACCCTCAGAGATAGATATAACTCCCAGTGTGCTGAGGCAACGTAAGGTTACGTAGTTTACAAATATCTGTTTGCTATTCTGTGCTCGTGCTAGGTTTTAAACCCAGCCTCTTGAATCATTACTTTTGACCATAATACAATGTCACTCTAAAAATTCAGTAGAATTTAAAAGAAAATAAATATAAAAACTGAATGAACATGTGCAAGAGTTCACAAAATTTTATTTTGCTTGAGAAGATATAAACAATTCTTGCAATATGCATAGTTATATGGACTTTCTTAGGATTTTCATTAAAAATCTATTTTTTTAACAAAGTAAGGAATTATGTTTCCAAATAAAATTTACTTAGTTAGATATTTTGAAATGTAATCAATTGGATATTTATTGACTTTGTATTTGTGACCTATATGTAAAACTATTTTGTAATTTGGAACTTTAGATTAGCCTATAATTATCTTTATTACATTTTATGTTAAAATTTGGTTATATGAGACTTACCTTGCTAGTTAACTTTCAAAAGGGGTTAAACCAAGTTTTAGTATTTTTCCTATTAATTAAATGAATGCAATATAATTGATTATTCCTCTATTTTAAAGTTCTTTTAATAACATAATAATAATTTGCTTCACTATCTTATTGGCTAAACTTGTTATCCAGCCAAGCTCTGGGTACTCCATAAATCAAAGTACAGAAAAAATGAAGCATTTGCCTTTTTAAAGAACATTTAAAATGAAAACAAGTTTAGATTCACCTTGAAACATCAAACATCATTTCTAGGTATTTGGTGTTTTTTTAAACCTTAATTGGAAAATTGATCTTATAAGACTTATATTTGAAGTATAAAGACGTATGATCCACAGAGAAAAGATAAGGCTTACAATTTGGGTGTGAGGCCTTGTGAAATTCTTAGCAAGATGCTAACTCATCCTATAGGGATTATATGTTTTGGACCAGAGAATAAAGAAAAGGAAATTTAAAATCCAGTATTTTGATTGTTGAAAGAAAATGTGTGTTGGAAAACACAGAGAAGTTGTGGATAGGGGACATGAAAAGAAAATGTTTATAAAACTAGCTTGCTGAGGAAGGAGAACAGTTCATTTTCATTACAAATAAATGCTAATAGGCATCCTAGATCTGTGGATTAAAGCTTGCTATCAAAATGTCAACAGTTTCAGAATCCACAGATTCCAAAATATTACAACCTATGGAATGACTAATACAGGAATTATTTATATAATAAAGATAAACAAAATGTGATACTTTCTTTTTTAATTTAAATCATTTTATTGGGGGCTCATACAACTCATCACAATCCATACATACGCCAATGCATCGAGCACATTTGTACATTTGTTGCCCCATCACTCTCAAAATACTTGCTTTCCACGTGGGCCCTTGAAATCAGCTCCTCATTGTTTTCCCCTCCCTCCCCACCCTCCCCTCACTCTTGAACCCTTGATAATTTATAAATTATTATTATTTTATTATATCTTACACTGCCCGATACCTCCCTTCACCCACTTTACTGTTGTCCATCCCCCAGGGAGGAGGTTACATGTAGATCCTTGTAATCGGTTCCCCCTTTCTACCTCACCTTCCCTCCACCCTCCTGCTATCGCCACTCTCACCACTGGTCCTGAAGGGTTCATCTGTCCTGGATTCCTTGTGTTTCCAGTTCCTATCTGCACCACTGTACATCCTCTGGTCTAACCAAGTTTGTATGGTAAAATTGGGATCATGATAGTGGTGGTGGGGGGGAGCACTCAAGAACTAGAGGAAAGTTGTGTATTTCATCAATGCTACACTGCACCCTTAGTGACTCATCTCTCCGCTACCTCTCTGCAAAGGGTTGTCCAGTTGCCTACAGATGGGCCTTGCTTCCTCAGCTCACACTCCCCCTCATTCATGATGATAAGATTTTTTGTTCTTTGGTGCTTGATACCTGACCCCTTCAACCCCTGTGATCACACAGGCTGGTGTGCTTCCTCCATGTGGGCTTTGTTGCTTCTAAGCTAGATGGCCGCTTGTTTACCTTCAAGTCTTTAAGACCCCAGATGCTATATCTCTCGATAGCCAGCCACCATCATCCTTCTTCACCACACTTGCTTATGCACACAGTTGTCTTCAGTGTTTGCAAGGGGAAGGTGAGCACACAATGATGATTTTTGTTTTTTGGTGTCTGCTACCTGATCCCTTCAACACCTCGTGATCACCCAGACTGGTGTGCTTCTTCCATGTTGGCTTTATTGATTCTCAGGTAGATGGCCTCTTGTTTACCTTCAAGTCTTTAAGACCCTTGGTGCTATATCTTTTGATAGCCGGGCACCATCAGCTTTCTTCATCACATTTGCTTATGCACCCATTTGTCTTCAGCGATTGTATTGGGAAGGTAGGCATCATGGAATATCCGTTTAGTTGAGAAAAAAATTCTTGTATTAAGGGAGTACTTGAGTGGAGGCCCAATGTCCATCTGCTACCTTACCACTATACCTGTAAATATATGCACATAGATCTATTTCTCCATCATCATATATAAATATATTTACATATGCACATGCCTGTATTTAGGCCTCTATGTATGCCCTTTCCCTCCTAGTTGTTTCCTCTATTTCCTTTTACTTTACCCTTGTCCCAATATCATGCTCAGCCTTCATTTGGGTTTCAGTAATTCCTCTCGGTTCCATTGCCTTTGATCACTCCCTACCAGGGCTCCCACCCCCTCCTTGCACTTTTTAAAGATCAAGAATGAATGAAATACATTGGTAAAGAATTCACCTGACTTGAAAAAAGTAAGCAGTAGGCTGACCTTGGCATACATAAATGAACATAATTTGATCTAAACAAGGATTATTACTTTAAAGAAGTAGTTGAAGACCAAACCAAACTCATTGCTTTCATGTCCAACTCAGGACAGCACGGCACTGTCCCATAGAAAGTCCAAGGCTGTGCATCTGGAGCAGCAGACCACCATCGCATCTTTCCCGTGCGGAGCAGTGGTGATTTAAATTGGTGACTGCCAATTTAAAAGCTGCTGAGCAGTAACCACTGTGTCACCAGGATACATTAAGTGGAGGACAGGAGCTCCATTAATCAATGTAAAGTTATAATGGGAAATATTGTACACTAATCAATTAGGAGGAGCACTGTGTTTCAGTAAGTTAAGTTAGGGCTGCTACCTGAAAGGTCGGTGGTTCTCACCCACCAGGAACTTTGATGGAGACAGTGCTTTCATAAAGAAGTAGCCTTGGAATTCTTGTGAAGCACTTCAATTTTGTCCTATAGGGTGCTGAGAAGGAGTCCACTGAATTCCAATACTTTCTTAATCAGTAAGCGGAGGATCCCTGGTGGCACCCTGGGTAAGTACTGGGAAACAAACTGAAAAAAGAAGATTGGTGGCTGGAACCCACCAACAGCTTCACAGGAGGAAAGATTCCAAAAAGCCAAGCTTTTTGTTATCAAGTTGTTTCTGAAGCTGTAAATCATGGTAGGATCAGAAAGCCTCATCTTTCAACTACTGAGTGCCTAATGGGTTTGAATTGCTGACCTATCAGGATCCCTTATAGGACAGCCCCTAATGGGCATTTATTAACTATACCATAGGGTATTAATAGGTATTAATAAATGTGGTTTACGCACAACAATCAACTAGTAGACATATTCTTCATTCTACTTGATTCTTAATGTAAAAGAAATACACTGTTAGAAGTAGTGTAACTCTACTTGAATAATGCCAAACTGGGATTTGTTAATAAAGACTGTTGCTCTTATCTTATGAGGTTGGGATAATATATTTCTTTTTAGATGTAAAAGTAAGTGCCTGCTTGAATGCAACATGAACATGTGAAATAATTATCCAACTATTTGAAATACAGTGCTTTAATCAAAGACATAATATATACATACATATATATATATATATATATACATATATATCATAACACCCATTTTAGTGGAGGTTCATCAAGATAATATAAATATGGGGGCTTGAAATATTAGGTCAGTTATGACATTTAGCTAATACAATTTCATGATATTTTAGTTTTTAGGCATGTACATTTGTAGAAGCAGTGGTGTGTGTGTGTGTGTGTGTGTGTGTGTGTGTGTGTGTGTGTGTTTAGGTCTAATATTTTGGGAGAAACTGGAGTTTCCTATTGAAAAAGAAACACCCCAGATGAATTTATATTGGAACCACACATAATTTTTTGTTAACAATTATCCACCAAACATTCTCCATTATATTTGTGGTGTTTTAAAATATATAGTTCCTTTGTTAAGTAGACTACACATATTGATTTTGGTAAACTGATGATAAATATTTGCATGTTCTGCTTATTTTGCCATGTTCCCTAACATGGGGAGCTCTGGTTGTGTAGTGGGTTGAGAATTGTCCTGCTAGCCTAAAGGCCACTAAATTTGAACCCAGAGCTACTTTGGAGGAGCAATATGAAGCAGTCTGCTTCCATAAAGATTACAGTTTTTTATATCTATGGAGCCCCTCTGTTAATAGGGTTGCTATGAATTTGAATCCACAGTGGGTTTGGTTTGGGTTTTCCTAACATTGGCTTTTTATGGAATCACTGTTACTAAAATAATGGTGTGGGGTCCACATATGACCTCTTCTGGCTCCCAAGACTGATTGTCATAAGACAGAGGTCAGGCATACATCCACCTTTCATCCCTTTTTATCCTATTTTAACCTGAACCATCCCTCCCTAGCACTCTATTTCTGTGTCTGGGTTTGATAAATGTATTACAATATCTACACGAAACTCACAGATGATTATCATGATTATTGAGTATATTAATAGGAATGTTAATAGGTTATATTTCAGATGAGGAATGCTCAGTATGCAACAGTTGATCAGGACAGCTTCTTCTCTGTATACAGGCCTCTTTGGCCCCGAGCCTCTTGGTCTTGACTCTGCCCTGCTCAGCCAATATTACAAACTCTTTTTGGTCTACCAGTAAATTCCCAACGGGCATACAACTCCATTGTAAGTCTCATTTGAAGGCCTTCAGTTGCATCTCTATAAGTAAAAAAAAAAATCAAAAAACAAACCAACAGTTCCCCCTCCCCCCCAGCTTAAATACCCAGAAGGAACCCATTCTATAAGCCAGGCTGCTACCCTAAACCACAGCTTTCCTTGCTCTGTGGACTGGCAAGTCCCCCTCTCTGTCTCATGCTCTGGTTCCTCTGCTACTCTCTATCTGCTATTCCTCAGGTATCAAAGTCATTGCTTAAATCAAGGAAGTTCAATGCACAGGAGTATATCTGTCCAAAGGACACACGCCACACCTGGGTTTTCTCTCTTGCTGCTAGTAAATCCCCTTTCTCCTGGTACTTTACAGCGGCAGGATGACAATCATAATTAGCCAATTAGCACTGTTAACAGCCACTCACCGATGAATCATATAATTAAATCAGCATCTTCCCCAGTTTCTTCCCCAGACCCATCAGTGTCCTTTGGCGGGAGTAACAATGGCTATGGCTAGAAGAGCCACATTAAATAATTCACTGTATTGCAGTATCTTTCCAAGTAACGGTTGAGCAGAAAGTGACTCTTATGGAGACATTACTATCAAATAATTAATCTTCATGGATTGTTAGGTTCCATTTATTTAAAATTTAAAACATAATTAGATGGAAACCATCAAAATTCAGAGTTCTGTTTGGAAGATGATCTTTGTCATTTTAAAAACTATGAAACTACTGAGAACATTAACTTGACTAAAAATCATTGGAATGACTGTTAAGCCATCCTAGTGACATATGTTGTGAAAAGTGGGAATCAAAGCCGGGCTGTGAGACAGAGAATTCTCCAGGCAGATAAGCTCCTGGACTTCAATACTCAGTGACAAAGTTTGACCTCCATTTGTAGACGTATGTGTGAAAAGGGAAAGTGAAAAATGCTCGTACATGTAAGACAAGAAAAAAACCCAACAAAAATAAGGCAACAGAAGAAAGTTAAAAAGAACTTAAAGAAAAAAGATTTTTAAATAATCAGATGATTAAACCATGGCATTAGTGCCAGGCACTTAATTGAAAACTGAAATCAGAAGATTAAATGCTTCGACCACAGGTTTAACTGGTAAAAGAAGGAGAGTTCTGTTAGCAGGAAGCATAGAGGGAGAAGGCAGTGTCTTGTTTTCTAGTCTGAACGGCTATCAGGGTCAAAGAATGTAATTCCGAAATAGCGTGCCTGTATTAAATAAAGATGTGTTAAGAAACTTTGAGCTATTAAAGCTTCTTTCCGAAGCAATTGTTTCAGTGGGAAATGAGGTTACAAAATGGCCAAATCACTTCAGATTGATATATCAAGTTATGTCTCTGCAAGCATTTCAGATATCAAGTTATTCAGAGGAGCCTTGGTCGCAGAGTGGGTTGCATTTTGGGCTGCTAGCCACAGGTCAGCAGTTTGAATCGATCTGCTTCTCCAAGGGAGAAAGATGAGGCAGTCTTCTCCTATCAGACGACAGCTTCAGACACTCCCAGGGGCAGTTCTGCTCCGCCCTAAAAGGTTGGTATGAGTCAAGAATCAAGTTGACGACAGTGAGTTTGGTTTGGTTGGTTAGTGGCTACAGGTGTAGAATGAGAGCATTTGATTATCATTGACACATTCCAGTGTGGGGTAACAGCTGGCAAATCTAAGGATCTTTCTTTCCTTCCCACAACTGATAGGGCATTCCATCAACACATTTTTCTTTTAATTTAGAATACCAATAAATAAATAACAAACTACCTAGACAAAGTAATTGGGATGCCTCCCTAGTAACTTTTGTCTTGGGTTTCAGTTGTTTTAGATGAGAGTCAAAACATACCTTAATTAAAAAAAGTTTTAAAAAAAGGAACTCCCTAATTAGTCACTCCAGCTACTGTCAATTCCCATTATGAAAGCTTGCAGCAGCTGCACTCATTAAATGTTTCATTGGGATAGAAAGAGCAGGAACCTCTTTCCAGACTCAGGACCTTTGTACAAGGTATTCCTTCGGCCTGACATGCTCTTTCCCACTCATTGCCTTGCTAATATCGATTAACCCTTGAGCTCTTAGACTTTTCAACACAATCTCCCACCAAATATAGAGGAATGCTTTCTCATTTTCTCTTACCGGCTACCTCTCTGATGTTTTCACACATGCTTGGGATGCCAGTGCAAGCTTGTCTGCTATCTGGAGAGGGCATGCACATCTGTCAAGTATCACACTGCATGACACAGGCTATTTAAACGATATGAGACCATCTTTGTTTATTTAACGAAAGCAAGACGTGATACCCTTCATAATTAAATAGAAAGGAAAAACTGGAATATTTTTACAACGGAATATCAGAGTTGTTGACTTTTAAGCTACAAAACCTATCTATTCGATTGTGGAATTCTTTAAATATGAATTAATCACATCTGTGATTTCCTTTCTATTTTGCAGTTAGATGTTCATCTTTCCAGAGATGATAGCTGCTGGCTGAGCAGCAGCATGCTAATTAGCTAACCTTTTCTATTGTAAGGAACTCCTCAAGAAATCAGTACATTTAGTTGAGAATATTTACGGACAAGATTTATAAATTTGATCTAACCATGCTATGGTTAGAGTAAGATGCTGATTTATAAATAACAGCCTCAATGAGCCTCACTATTTTACAAACTTCTTTCTGTGTAGAAAAGCACATTACCAATATATTGCAATACTAGAATATTCTCATATCTCATTAAGTTTTGATATGTAAATATAGTTTGTATTTAGAATTATAAATTCCTGACATCCCAGAAACATAATAGTCACAGAATAATCATGGCCTTTCCCATTTGTAAACTACTGATGGGTGTTAATACCACTTGCAAATATTTTCTTTCCCAAACCAGTGAATACTTGGAAGCCAATTAAAAAGGTTTACAAAGAAGAGAAAAAAATGTAATGTAAAATTGTTAGACATCGATCACCCAAATGTTTTGCTTCTTGCTTGAAACATTTGATTCTCTAATTTTTAAGACACTTTTATCATCAGAACAAGGCTTTCAAAATATCCAAAGTAAAATTGAGGATTTACCAGTAATGATAGGAATTTGGAGAAAATTGCACATTGTAGTATAACAAAGAAGGACTCATCTATAATGTGTTCATTATGGATTGAAAATGAGAAAAAGCATGATTGCATTTCACTTGTTGATTATGCTCTTTGTATTAAATAAAACTCTAGATAAATTAAAATTGTGGAGCAGTGAGCATCTTTTATTTTAAAGGAATGTTTCTTTCAGGAAAAAAAGTCAGTAAGTAAATTTACTCATGTTTCTGGTTCGCTACAACCAATAGGGAGACTAGTTATCTTTCGCGAGTACATTGCTCATGGTGTGCTCTCAATACCGGCTGGAGCTCAGCGAGTGGGAGCAAACTTTCTCATTGGTCACTGAGAAACCTTGAACTAGGCTCAAATGGACTGGTAGCCTTTGCCAAAGATCATAAGATAATCATTGTGTGCCTTGTACAGTGCAGAGGGCCACCTAGAATGCTAAAGGAGACCTTTCAGGCAAGCTTTCATATTTCTTATCTTTATTATTGACATGAACAGTTGCACCTACTCGAGCATTTCCATCATTGTTGAAGGCACCATGAACACAAACATGCCCACCCTAGGATTGAGTTAAGTTCAACTTCTTTTATGTATGTCGGACTGTCAGTCTTTTTTCCGTTTGTCATGTTACCTATTGATCTATTGTTAGGAATTTAGTCTTCTTTACTTTGAGTTATAATCCATTCTGAAAGCTGCACTCTTTGATCTTTATCAGTAAGTGGGTCAAGTTCTCTTCATTTTCAGCAAAGTTGTGTCATCTGCCATTTGCAGGTTAATAAGCCTTCCTCCAATCCTGAGGCTGCATTCTTCTTCATATAATCCAGTTTCTCTAATGATTTACTCATCATAGAGATTGAAGAAATATAATGAGTGGATACAACCCAGATTTGAACCTTTCCTGATTTTAAACCACGCAACATGTCCTTGCTTTGTTTGTTCAACTGCCTCTTGATCAGTGCGCAATTTTTGCATGAAAACAATGAAGTCTTCTGGAATTCCTAGTCTTCTCAAGATGCTCCTCCTTTTCTTATCATTTATACTCTGAAATGCAGTGGTATTGGTCAGGAAACACAAGCAAACATCTTTCTGGTATTCTCTGTTTTGAACTAGGACCCATCTGACATCAGCAATGATATCCCTTGTTCCGTGTCCTCTTCTGAATTGGGCCTGAATCTCTAGAAGATCCCTGTGAATGTACAGCTGGAAGTGTTGTTGGATGACTTTCAGAAAAATTTTGCTTCTAGATTTTTATTATGATTAAAAAAATTGTTCAAAACCATCTCTGGCAATTTTGCGGGTAATATTTTCAATATTTTAATATATCAAAGACCATCAATGATAATGTTTTCCCGGTAAGCTCAGTGGTTAAAAGCTACATCTTTTATGGATTTCAATGTTCTTCAAATTATTTCCAAGACCCAAAACCAATTATATTACTATAGAATCAATTATGACTTATAATAATTTTATGGGACAGAATAGAACTGGTCCTTTGAACTCCTGAGACGAAATCTCTGAGGAACAAATACTCTGGGGTTTCTCACAGAGAGGATCTGATGATTTTGGACTGCTGACCATGAGGTTTACAGTCCAATGATTTCCAGGAAGATCCCTAAACTTTGTATACATATATATAAAGTTTATATATAGTATATATAATTTCTTTATATATATATTTACTAGGTGTTTACTAGGGCCTTTCAAAGAGTTCAAACTGTTGAGTTGCTTGGCTGCTAGCTGAAAGGTCGAAATTTTGAGTCCATCCATGGATGTCTCAGAATAAAGACCTGCTAGACCTACTTGTAAAAAACAAAACAAAACAAAACAAAACAAAACAAAAAAACAAATAAAAACCCAGTCATTGAATACTGTATAGAATACAAAGCTCTGTCAGACACAGGGTCTCCATGAGTCAGAACGGACTGAAATCACCCGGTTACAAAGGGCATTGCATGGGAATTAGACTTGATGGCACCTTGGTGGCTGGCTCATTGCACAGGTGGGAAAACTGGGATTGAACGTACCCCTGATTTACCGAAAGCACCAGTCCTCCAGTGTCAGAGAGAAGGAAGCTTGCAGGTGTTCTCACTCCCCTGGAGGGGCACCATCGCCTGCAGAGAAAGGTGCGCATTTTAATTTTCATGAATCTAAAGTTATCGCTTGGCAAGCTTAGAAAATGTGTTCAGTGAGCAAACTTGCTTCCTGTTAGAAAAAATTATCCAAATTATCAGGTAGATGGTCCTGGAGTTATTTTAATTAAAGGCAATGGAGAAAAAAATTAGGCACTTAGGAAGGTTTCTTGGACTCATAAAATTAAAGAACCTCTTCTGTCAATATGTAGGTTAGAGGTAATTCTTGTAAATGTGAATGTAAATTAACTGTGTAAATTCCCATGCATATTAATTACAAAATAAACCCTCACTACATTATCCTTTATTTCCATGGTGAGAGCTGTTTTTTTTGTTGTTGTTTGTTTTTTGAGAAAAGAGAATGTCCTGTGATCTGAATATAGACTATTTCACAGGACATCTTTGATTTTATATAAAGCCAGACACAAGCTATAAAAGTGCTCTTTGGTGAACTTTTGACTTTGGGCAGTCAACTAATGTAAACATTGTATATCTTAAATAAAACAAAAACTAAACTCCTATCTTCTTTCCAGGTAGTATCATCCTGAATGGGTGATTAAAATCTCCAGGGACTCTTGCTTATAGGTATCGTAAAAAAATAATTATAGGATGATTGTCTTAATAAGAAAATGCTAATTAGTAATTAGGAGTAGTCAAGAGGTATTTTATAGTTTTATCCACATATGGGTTATTTTGAATTTAAAAAAACTTCACTTCCCTCGCGTCTATTCTGATTCATAGTAACCATAAAGGACGGGGTCTAATCGCCTCTTTGAATTTCTAGGACTATAAATTACAGGAGTAGAAAGCCTCATTGACTGGTGATTCTGAACTGCTAATCTTGTGGTTAGCAGCCTAATACTAAACCCATCACACCAGTGGTAATCCTTTAATCTTGCAACTCTCTAGATTTCAATTTTAATTTTCAATTTAATTCTGCCCACTTAGATGATTAAAAAAAGATTCATGGAATACTGTAGTAATATTTTTTTAACTTGGGAAATTAGGGGAATTGGCCTATTACAAATCCCTGGAGTTAGATATAATTCAGTATTTCTTATTTCAGCCAATTTGAAATTGAGCCCTGGACTGATTAGTAATATATATTTAATAATCCATAATTTAATCTTCTGCTTTCAGGGTAAAAAATTATTTTTAAGTGCCTCAAGTGGACAGAGTCTATAACTAATTGGATGAAATTAAAGAAAGGGGAGGGAAAACTATAAGACAGTTTTATGTAGAATTATTGGTGTGTGGATGACCCCTTTGATGGGAGTTGATGCATTCTCTAAAGAACATATAAATGATCTGAAAGTCAAACAGTACAGCATAAATGAATAACCCGTTATTACTTTAATAATTTTCAAATAGTTAATTTTTCTTTAAGAATTTTCCACCTTAAATATAATATTTATATGGCGTTCTAGGTAGTACATGTAAGCACTCTATTGTTCACCAAATGGTAACAGGCTTGGACTTGCCCTTGGACACTGTGGTCCTGACTGTTGAAAACCTATGGATTAAAAAAGAAAAAACCTGCAAAAGCCTAAGGATTACAGTTCTTTGCAGAAACGCATGGAGTCTGCATGAATCAGATACAATTTAGTAGCAATTACTTTATTTTTAATATGAATGTTATATTTGAATGGTTTCATAGAAAATAAAATTATAAAAATCAATGTCTAAAATTAATGGCAGCAATGTAAACTATGTACATTTATAATGAAAACATTTAGATACTTTTTTTGACTGGGAAAGGTAAACTTTCACTGAATTTTTTTATTAAATACTTTTATTGGGGGCTCTTACATCCCTTCACATACCACACATTCATCCAGTGTGTCAAGCACATTTACACATATGCTGCCGTCATCATTTTCAAAGCATTCTCTTCCCACTTGAGCCCCTGATATC
>NW_022104341.1:51869694-51872215 GCF_000313985.2 Echinops telfairi
ATTGACACCTCATGATCGCACAGGCTGGTGTGCTTCTTCCATGTGGGCTTTGTTGCTTCTGAGTTAGATGGCCGCTTGTTTACCTTCAAGCCTTTAAGACCCCAGATGCTATCTCTTTTGATAGCCAGCCACCATCAGCTTTCTTCATCATATTTCACTGAATTAAAACATTTTTAAACCTATGTATTCCTGAATGTAAACCGGAGGTACACTAGATTAATGATTCAGTACTAATTTTGTTATTATTCTAACTTGTGTGTATTGATAGTTGAGGTTTGTTATATATATACAAATGCACACACACATATATAGTTTAGTTCTGTACGTGTACTACTTTTGTCATCAGAAACACCACTCTTATAGTTGAAACTATACCTGAGAATGTATGTTGTAATTTTTAGTGATATGTCCATTTATGGTCTATTATAAAGCTAGATAAAAATTATTATGAGTCAGATACTGCTGCAGGCATTTTATGTATATTGATTTATTTAATCTGTCAATTATTATGGTAATCAATACTCTTATTTACAGCTACATTTTACTGATAGGCCCCAGATTTTCCCCAAATCATACCATTTTAGTTGTTTACTGAGGTTTAAAATCTGAATCCAGAGTTGGCCAACGTTACCATGGAACTCTAGTTCCTCTAAGTCTGCTATGGAGTGACAGCATGAATGTCATCAAGGAGTTTATTAGAAAGGCATAATCTGAACCCCACCCACATCTTCTAATTCAACACTTGCAGTTGCCTCATCTTTTCTTGTGAGGAATGGCTAGTGGGTGCAAACTGCTCATTTTTGAGTTGCCAGCTCAATGCTTAATTGACTACTACCAGAGTACTCTCTTATCTTAGGCAATCCACTGTTTTGAATCCAGAATCCTGGTGAAATGTTTCTTACAAAGTGAGTGGACCCATATATTATCTAGGAACTTGAAGCACATTTAATATTTCAGACATCGATTTTTGCTCTTTCTCTTTTATCAGTCATTTTGTATTTGCCATAGAGAATATTTGTACTATATTACTCAACCATGCTCTTGTCGATTGGATCACCATATGTAGGAATCAAGTCGAGGGCCGACAGCAGCATGACTGTACTGTCGAATCATCAAATGCCAATCTGATGTTACAAGTTTTCAAAGTAATAGCTGTATTGTACCGATATTGTTTCTTATACTGTAGTCAAGACCTCATATCTATAAATTCATTGACGTTTAATGCCCTTATAATTTATCTATCCTGACTGTTTTAAAGGTGAATAATGTAAGATCTCGTGAGTCCTCCCAAGAACTGCACAGCTCAGCTAGCAGTGGAGTGTATTCATGACATAGTGACATGATTGAAATCCAGATTTCCCAAAGACTCATCTAACAAAGTGTTATATTCATGATATAGTGACACAATCAAAATCCAGATTTCCTCAAGACTTGCCATCATGTTTCTTTAGCACAATATAAGTACAGTGCTGAATGATAAAAATGATGTTGCCATAAAAGGTTCAGCTACCTTTAATTGAAAATATTTGAAAATCAAGTATTAAATATGTAGAGAAATTAAAAGCAAGTTTATTATTATTAAATGATTAATGAATATTACGAAATAAAATATTTTTACAACAAATATGGTAATAATGAATTAAAAAGGCTCACATAATTTAAAACAGATCCGTAGGAAATTCAACATTCAAGAATTCATCAAATTGGCCTGTACAACCTAAATGATAAAGGAAACCAAGGAATCTGAACTTATAGTAAAAGCTGCTCAGCAAAAACATTTTTCAACATAAATGCTGATAATAATAAACGTGGCAGGCACTATGAGTTCATGTTGCAAGCAGCGTGTTATGCATGTGGCCGTGTGCTCAGTGCTCTTTAAACTGGGAGAGTCTAGGGAAGACTCCCGTAGATGTTGTTAGTTGTTAAAGGTCCGTTTCAAGTCATGGTTACCACCTGCCACCCCAAACGTGTGCACAGTACTCCTCCATACTGCTTTCTAATCTGGGGGGCCTTGGTTTTGTTTTGTTTTGAAGCCATGCTTATCTTTAAATGTTTATATTATCCACAGAGTTCTGAAAGAATCCTAATGGTAAAGAAAAATAATTATCTTTCTTTCCCTCTCTCCATTTTATATTATAAAACACCTTTAGGATACATGGCACCAATCTTTTTAAACCCCAAGGATAGAAAAAGAGCCAACAGCTACAAAAAGAAAACAAAATGTCATGGAAATTCGATGACAAATCCAAGAGAGGCTGATGGCTGACAGTCTGTCTGATGTTCTCCAGAAGAATGGTACCATCACTCGCTTCAGATAGCAGATTCATGAACACTGGTAGCAATAATTAGTCATGATTCAGTGACATCAACTTATACCTGGTCACTGAAATACTTTACTGCAATATCAAAATAATTGGAAATGTCATTTGGATGGTAATTGTACACTATTTTGGCAGGTGATTTATGAGAAATTATTGCTGTTGAAGTTTTTCTGAGGCATTCAGTGTTTGAAGTGCAGGTC
>NW_022104341.1:51872918-51922573 GCF_000313985.2 Echinops telfairi
TTCTCTAGTTGTTTCCTTATTGGAGAAATCAATAGGAAGGTGCATGAAGGCAGCATTAGCTATCGGAACCGAATTCTGATGATGAGTGGTCCATTGCTCACTCAGTTTCTTTTGATCCTTAAATCTGTCAATTCATTTTATGAAATGTCTTTTTTTGTTGGGTGACATTGTGTTGATTCCAACTCATAATCTTACTATACAAAGGCATCGTGCTTCTCTGTAAAATTTCCTGCTCTCTAATCGCTATGGTTTGCTTGCAGGTTCAAACTTCTGACTTCCAGTTAGCAGCAGAGCAATTAACCATCATGCTGTGCTATTAACCAGAGTTCCTTTAAAGGTCTTGATCAAATGAATTTGCTTGATTTCACTGAAGGTAGTATCCACTTTTGTAATTGCTTTCCATAATTCTAAAGGAGGCTGCATGTTTACTTTGTAATCTTAGTCAAATAAGCATGTTATGTAGCTATTCTAGCTCATACAATTTACTTGGACTGTTAGAAGAACCCAATATGGGTTTTTTGAAGGTGTGCACAACTCCTTCTTTATCAATTTAGAAAATATTTTTAAATTATACCCTTCCTTTAAAAGTACTGATAGAAACCCATTAAATTTTTCAAAAATATATTTTAGTCAAAATAATATATCATTATTAAACATTTGCTATGTTTCAGGCAGTACAATAGCTCTGGGGAACAGCTTTATGTTTCAAGAAGTAGAAAATAAAATATAATGTTGAACTAGCATATAGCCAAATTTCAAGTACATTTGGTAAAACCAAAGCAAACCTGCATTTTGGAGACAATTCTGACTCATGGCAGCTTTAAGAATTACAGACTTGAATGGGTTACATGTCTTTTTAATGTGTGTGTGTGTGTGTGTGTGTGTGTGTGTGTGTATTTGGGAGGGTGAGCTATAATTTGAAAGGAAATCAATCACCGGGACTTGTTTTCCATTGGTTGGGCTTGTCCATCAATCTGTAGGTGAGCAGTTGAGCATAAGATGCCCCAGAAACACAATTTCTCTCTATAGACTTGGTCTTGTATAGTCAAGTATAATCCTCATCTTATACATAGAATTAACGTTCCAAATCTCCAATATTCCCAGGTGATAGCAGAGGAGCTGTAATATTGCATATCTCTGACCTCCCACCATGATGTTTGGGGGGAAAGATACATCTTGATAAGTCCTAAGATTTGTTCATAGTCATGGTCTAGAAATAAGTGTCTAGTAATTCTCTAAACCAAACTCTACAGCCAGGACATGTCATGGGATCATGGGTTCAAAATGGCAAAAGTCACCGATATAGATGAGAATAAAAGATCATCATTCCATGGCTGAAATGGATATAAATGGAAATAGAAGATAATGCTTTAATAGAAGTAAAGAATGTTTAATGTGAAACATTTAACAAATATCCATGAAATACTTAACAAATGTCCACCATAGCCAAAATAAAATCAGAATATTTTATTATGAATTAAGAAATTTTAAAATTTATTTGAAAAGATAAACATAAACCTTATAATCTCCTAAAATATTCTGCCTCTACCAATTTGTATCACATATTTTAATTATAGATAACATCATGAAAGTAATTTTGTTTCTATAATAATGAAATATTGATCTGAGATTTTTAAATTATAGGATATTGATATTTTTAATAGTTTCTAAATTTATTTTTTGAAAAGAGGAATTCATAACATACTTTGTTTTGTGGATAAATCAATTGTTATAATGAAGCAAATTACTACTTATATCAATGGAAAGACTTGCTGTATAATTCCATATTCTGGTACTGAGGCATACATTTAAAACTTTAGGTTCTAACTTGACTTTTACCACTATTTCAAAAACATTAAGAAACCGTTTACTTACATGATATTTTACATAATGTGTTAGTCTGGGTACTTTAGAGAAACAAATCCACAGAAACTCATGTATAAGAGAGAGTTTTATATAAAGGTTAAGTGTGCATCAAGAAAATATCCCAACCCAGTGCTGCCCAAGCCCACAAATCCAACATTAACCCATATGTCCAACACCAATCCACACAGTCCTCCTCCATCTCACAAAGCAGACGCAATGATGCCGACTGCAGGAGGAAAGCCGAGTCAGTGAATGTGTAAACATTTCAGAGCTGGCAGGGGTCTCCACACGGCTGCTCCAGCACCCAGGGCTGCATTGGAGTGGGTTCATGTGGTTTCTCCTTGGGGATGTCTTGCAGGAAGTCAGCCTTGCCAGCTGAAGCAGGGAACTGGCTAAGGCAGCTGCACCCTGGTGCGACTATCACAAAGCAAGAGGCCCGAGAACTGGAAAGGTGAGGCTCACTGAACCACTTATCCTTCAGTTCTTCAATTAACCCCACATGTGTCTTAGGCCAGGTTGGTACAATAAACTAATTACCTCACATAATAATGTAGAATCAAACAACTAAATATGATTATAGTCTTCTGTTATATAACCTATTGATGCTTTTTGTTGCTCTTGCTATTGTTTTCATGTAAGCAAAGAATTTTGTCATGTTCAGTGTTACTATTCATTTTTATTAGTGAATAATCCAAAGAGAAGTTTTGCTGTAAAAACAAAATCTACCTCTATAAGGTTTTCTATCTCTATGATGGAATTGTGGTTGAAGAGAATACTAACTATATAATAGATGGAATGTGGAATTTTATAAAGGTACAGGGAATGATAAGTAACTTCTGGTAAATATGTTAATATATTCATAAAAAGATATTTGAATTGAACACATTATTCATTCTCATTTTTATGTCATTCCTTATTCCTGTCCCTTAAGGATCATCAACTAATGAATTAACAGATTTGGTATGCAATGTAATAGCTGTCAACTCTCAAGGGAAACACATTTAAGATACTTTCCTTTTATTTTTCCAACCCTTCCTCCACCCCTATTCTAATCCTATATTCAAGATGACCTTAGTGTCAAAAAATCACATGAAGTCTTATACTCTAATTTTTCAGGTAGAAAATAATCTTGCACCATTCATTTTCATGAAACTAGGAGATAACAGATAATGTTAGAGATGAACTTGGATAATTTTATAACTAACTACTTGTTGTTGATGCTGACTCACAACTGGCCGATTAATGAAATATGACACTGTCGATTGTCATGCGATCCTCATGGCTGTGGTACGGGTGAGTCCATTGTTGGAAGCACAGGGTGAGTCGAGTTTTTCTGAGGTCTTCCGGTTTGGGGGTTTCTTTTTTGGTGGCTGACTCATAGAGACCCTATAGGACAGGGTAGAACTACCCCTGTGAGTTCCCGAGACTGCAATTCTTTATGAGAATATAAAACCCTATCTTTCTCCTGAGGGTGTTGGTGGTTTTGAACTACTGACCTTGCAGATTGCAGCACAAGGTATACTACTACACCACCAGGGCTCATTGTAACATGAAAAGTCTTGCCATCCTTGTTTCTAAGAAGCTGCCTGTGTTTCTTTCAAGGAAAATTTAAAAAAAAAGAGAGAGAGAGAGAAAGGAAGAAAGAAAAATATTTGCTATATTCTGGCCGACCATGGCATATTCAGTATTCTTGACCAATGTCACAATTCTAACACATCAGTTCTTTGATCTTGTTCATGGTCCACCGTTCACATGCATTGAGATCATTGAAAACTCTCTGGGTGAAGCACACCGAATCTTCAAGTCGCATGTTTGCTATTTAACACATTTAAAAATCTTTTGAAGCAGATTTGTCTAATGCAATATATTGTTTGCTTTCTTGACTGCTGCATGCATGAGTACTGACTCTGAATCCAAGTGATTAAAATCCAAGTGGAAATGGAATCCTTGCTATAACCCAGCTCAGGAAGTCATTCTTGATTCTTTTAGAAATATTTAGTAAATACCACTAATAAAATGCCTTCTGTATAGCCCATAACCTATCTATCTATCTATCTATCATCTATCGATCTATCTACTTGTTACCTATGTGTGTGTTGACTAATATTTAGTTATGAAGTATATATATATTCAAATATATATATTTTAAACATATATATAAATATATATTTTAAAATTTTTATTATTTCACCAAAAAAGTGGCCATAGAGCATATAGACCAAGGGCTTAACCATTTGCCACCTGAGCTTTTTACATAGATGATTTGCTACATTTAAAATATTTAAAACTTATAAAACAAAAGTTACTTTCAGTTTGCTACAATATCAAAATTTTATTTAAGCTAAATTACAATTTATTTGAAACCCTTGATGGCTATCAAAAAGGCATGTTTAAACTGTGTATCTCACTTCCACAGGCCAACAATGAAAGCACCAAAATATTACTATTACACATTGTCAGAATGTAAGCATTCTTACCAATAGGCTGCTAAATAAATTAGTTGGATGGTTATTTGTTCAATCAAGTCCATTAATGGGTCCCTAAATATTGAAAGAAACCATAGTTGTTACTGGGATATATTTATTTAAACAGCCAAATATAATCTTAGATGTTATTAAGCTAACGGAGAGGTGAATTAAAAGAACTTAAGTTTCTGACTCAGTGATTTCCAAATATTGTTTATAGATCAAAGACTATAAAAAGAAAGCACGAGAGACATTGAAAAGGTTAAAATTATTAAAACATTATCATTTTGAAATTATCAAAGAACTTTTATATACATGGAACCATATTTTAGTAATTTAAAAGCAGAGATTGGTATTCTGTTTCATGTAGATGTAAAGATTTTAGAATAGTGTTTAGCTCTTTGCTTTGATCCTACATGCTCATAATTCATACTAAAATTGGTCCAATTTTAATTGGTTTAAATAATGCATATTTGACTCTTATTACCTATATCTGTGCTGAATAAATAAAAGAACATAAAATAACATTTAAACACATTTAATATATTTCCTGGTTCGTTAGTTATGAAGTTCTTAATAAAAGGATATAAACTTCTATGCAATTAATTAGTTCTATGCCTGTACTAAGATTGTTAAAAAGAAATGGTGTATTCATATATTTGAAACTACTTTTAAATTAAAAAGCAAATGAAGATATAAAAGTGATTGTCAGCTAGTATATATTTTCCTATGGGCTGTTGTTAACTGGGGCAGTGGCTTCATTGACATATTTTTGTTCCCATTGGTGTACTAATTAGGTGATATTCAGTGTAATATAGATTTGAGGTGATGTTGTGTAGTTGTTTGTGAAAGTTAAACCTGATTATGAAGCAACTATATCTCACTTAACTATCACTGCAGTACAGCCTGAAATGAACTAATAAGTATTTTTTATAACTAAAAAGTATTTTAAATGATGAAAATACTTTCAGATTGTAACTTGAATTTCTATTCGTTCAGTGTAGGCACACCCACACACAAAACAACAAACCAGCAAACTCACTGCCCTTGAGTCAGTTCCGCTCAGAGAGCTCCTGGGCCGGTGAGAGCCCCCGGTGATCTCTGAGACTGCCTCTTGGGAGCGGACCGCCCTGTCTTCCTCCCTAGGACTGCAGGCGGTTTCCAGCTCCTGCCTTGGAGATAAGCCGCCCAGCATAGCCCGCTGCACCCAACGTGTTCCTACATACACCTACCGTAAGTTTAAAAGTATCGGGACAAAATTCTAGAAACTTGGTTAAATAAAAAAATTCAAAATGCACACCTGTTATTTTTACAGAACCGTCATCTGGTCTCTTCTATATGTTGCTGAAGGCAATATTTTATTTCTCTAAGTCTTTCCCCAATAATTCTGAACTCCTCAATTACACCAAATCAGAACATCAGTTTTGGCAACACTGAAGGATTTATATAGTTTTCATTTAAAAAATGTAATGGGGAAGAAAAAGAAGTCTGAAGGGGGAAGATCAGGGTTGGAAGCTGATGGGGTAATATTTCTCAATAAAATTCTCAGAGATCAGGCCTTTGCTACCTTGGAAGAATTAGCAGGTACATTGTAGTGACAATAAAAGAATAAATCATTGGTGCAACTTTCCTGGCTTTTTTCTCATTAATTAACGTGTTTTTCCACTTTCCTAAAACTTCTTCTTTTAAATAAGCTCAGTGGTAATACTATGTGTCCTTGGTGAAAAATCTATTTAAACTGACATTTTGGAATCCCAAAAATAGTGACCATAACCTTTCTCCTTGAATTTAAATGAGGCAGCCGATCCTATTAGTGGCCCCCTGTTTTGATGGACTTTTTTCGCTCCCTCTGAAGGCCGCTAAAACTAAAACAGGTGTACGTATTGTATTGCGAACCTCTCTGAAGCCATCGCTGAGCAGAGACCTCAGTTTAGGTTTTCTTGCTGAAGAGGAAGTTTCAGAGACTGGAATGAAATCCATTTTAACTTGTCTTTCCTGTCTTTTAAGTGACATTTTGCTTTCTTAAGGAATGATGCTCGTGGTGTCATCCACAGCCTTTTTTGTCTTCCATAATTGGTGTTTAGTGCATACAATTGATTCATGAGGTGACCCCTATATTCAGGTGGGATATACTCATGGTCCTGATTTGGCTCTCATGGAGATGCTTAAATATCTTCAACTTCAACCTGAATTTGCTTATTAGCAATTAATTGTTCTACAGTCAGCCCCTGACCTTGTTTGACTAATTATAGCAAGCTTCTCCATTATTTCCTTCCATTGATGCAGTCTAGTCTATTTATTCATTATTACAACTGTTGAGGACTGTGTTAGACAGGGTTCTCTAGAGAAACAAAACCAGAATGCTAATAATTTTATATATATTTATACAGAGAGATAGATAGATAGATAGATAACATTAGAAATAAACAGTTAATTAAATTATAAACAGTACAAATGGCTCAGTGCAACTCACTCCGTGAGACAGCTGTGAGACACTGGCAGTCCTTCAAGTCTTGAGGGCCACCAGGTAGTCCTCTGTGGAGCAATTCAGGCTATCCGGGCACAGGCAGCAAACAGCAAGGCAGGTCCCCAACAGTCAGCCAGATGACAGGGTCTGACAGTCCCCAGCTCAAGAGATGTAAATTTCAATGGTGTAGCGAAGCGGGTCTTGCAGGAACCTCAAATTACAGCGTCACAGTCCATGGGTTAGGTGTCCCACAGGTAGTGTAGCTTGAAAATTGAGACACAGAACAAGCAAGGGAGCCGCACACTGGTCTGATGATCAAAGAGCAAGAGACAAGAAAGGCGAGGCTTTCTGAGCCATTTATCTCTCTGCCCTTCATTTAATCCCACATGTATTTATTGGCCAGGTTGGCAAAATAAATGAACTACCTCAAGGACCATGTGTATAGTTGTCATTTATGCTATATTAAAAAAATTTATAATGAATAAGTCATTGGTTTTGCAAAATTCTATCATGTGATCTCCAGGATCTGTTTATCCTCATGGCCATATTAAAAAGGGAGTAATGCTTCCTCTTTACCCAATGTTCTTATTTTGATAATTAGTAATTATAAGTGCATCTTTACCGCATGATTAATCAATTGCATACAACAGATAAACCAAAATCAGCCAATCAACCAACAAAACAAAAAAACCCACCTTATTGCAACTAGAGTCAATTGTGATGCCCAGTGAACCTACGGACAGAGGAGAACTTCCCCGGTGGGGTCCAAGGCTCATCTGCTCTCATGGAGTTGCTGTTGGGTTCAAATCGCTGCCTTTGCAGCTCTCAGCCCATTACATCATAAAACACTTCCATTTTTTTCCTCACTGGTTTTCGTGGTTGTGAATCATTTTGAATAAGAGTTGTATTACTGATCTCCTGGGTACATATAGAGATATTATCCCATCACAGAAAATATTGTGCTTCAATAAAGATCTCGATATATTCTTTTTGGCTATGAATTCTGACCATTCTTTTTTAATTGATCAGCCCTGGTATACTAAACAATATGAATTTTGGATTAAATCTGGTAAATACCAGACCATGGTATTCTAAAACTCTCTAATGCCTTGGGTATTGATTTTTATGTATCTCATTCAGTCTAGATGATTTCAGTTTACCTAGACTACTACTGTGTATAAGCACATTTTGATTATTAATGGGTGTCTGTAGCTGAGTCTCTCATTTTGAGTCAGGCCACATCAGCAATTGAAGGTCCTAAACCTTTGCTCTATCTTACATCATTATGCTTGTGTGGCAATAGTTTCTTTTAGAAACATTTACACCAGACTGGTCCCAAGAAGATTAGTGGCATGTCGAATGTCCACATTGTCCAAGATACTAAACCACTCCATTTTATCCAATGTTAATGACCCCTCCTCCTTTTAGCATCTTTCCTTCTGTCCTTGGGTTCTGCAAAGAGCTACAACACCTCACAGAAATCATGGAGCTTTAGGGAAATGGTTCACGAAGCTGTGGATGCCTTTAAGACCTCCATCTAATGTTTGGGTGTCTGTCTGGAGGGTCCTCCTCACCTAGTCTTCGGAAGCTGGTGAACTCAGGACAGTTAAAACTCAAGTTTTAAGAACCAGAAGTCAGGCAGTGACAAGCCAAATGCAGAGACCAGAAGCCAAAAATATCCAAACGTCAAAGCAGGGTTTCTTTCTTCTATCAGGGTCCAGGAAGCTGTGGAGAGCTCTCAAACGGGAAGACTGACGGAGGAATAATTTTGTCTTAGCCTATCCCACCCCCACAGCAGCAAAGGTGGGACCAAGCCTTGCCCTCTGGCAAAGCGAAGACTCAGGATATATCCCACTTCAATCCTGTTCATTCCCATAACAGGAAATTTACTCCAAATTGGGATTGTAGCAGCAGGATTCATGGCCATCCAGTCAGTTCTGACTGATAGCTACCCTACAGGACAGAACGTCCTGTGGGTTTCTGAGTGTGTAAATCCTGCACAGAAGTAGAAAGCTTCATTCTTCCCTGGTGGTTTCTGCTGACATTGTGGTTAACAGCCCAACTAGTAGCACACTAAGGTACCAGAACTATATTGCTCCAGATATACGGGCTCGAATTTGCAGTACTTCACAAAGGGATTATGGCTAGAAAGGCCATATAAAGTAATTGATTGCATCTTGGGTTGCTTTTCCTTTGAGAAGGCTCTTTGCCGGTCATTTTTTGAGCATCTTCCATCCTGAGGGGCTCATCTCCCAGCACAATATCACAAAACATGCCACTGCTATTTATTAATTTTCAGTGGCTGATTTTTCAAAAATTATTGACCTTGTACTTCTCCCTATTCTGTCTTCGTCCAGATGTTGTGCTGAAATCTGTCCATCATGGGTGACCCTCCCGATATTTGAAATGCCAGAGGCAGAGTTGTTAACAGAACACATATACGCAACCACAGTGACACTTACTTACAGATGATCAGTGCAATGGTACATGAGGAAAGGAAAAATAACAAATATCTGTGCATTGTTTTAAATATATATTGACACATATACTCCTATAGTTAGAGAGTTTCAAAACGTTCATGGAAAAATGAATTTATAAAATAATAGGATTTTCCCACCGATAATTTAGAGCCCCCTTGCATATTAATACTAATATTATCTTCCTTTCAAAATATATTATTATTTCCTAAGGAGTCCTGGTGACACTGTCTTGTAAGTGTTGGATTGCTAACTGCACGGATAATAGTTCAAACCCACTAGCGTCTCAATGGGAGGAAGATGAGACGATGTGCTCCATTAAAGACTTAGTCTCAGAAACGCTATGAGTCGCTATGTCATAATTTACTTGATATAATAAAGTGGATTCACCGAGGTCTTTAAATTCTACAGCTTGTTTGTATCCGTGTGTGGTTTTGATGTCTGCATATTAGGAAACTGCATGTGACTTCTATGCTGTTAGAGGTTTTACTGTGTGATTTGTATAGATCTTTGAGATAAATTAGGGAGTAGTAAATTAGTAATCATAGTTGATAATGGATGAAAAGACATACTGTCTAATGTGTGAGGATGTCAAAATGACACTCTCTTGAACCAAGACATTGTTAGTTCCAAGCGAATAAACCAGGATTGTGCATTTTATCAGAAGGAGCCATTAATTATACCACATTTCAAGTGTATTCAAATTATTTGTAATTATTTACTACACTGAATCTGAAGAAAAGACTTAAATCAATAAGTGATTTATCCTAATTTCTAGGTCCTATCCACTATTTGTTTCACTTTTAATTATTTGTGCTTAATTAGAAAAGCAGCAGTTTTTTAAAAACTCAGTAGGTATCTTTTACTCTGAGGTGACTGGTGGTTGATTTATTTTTTCTTTCCTTCTTGTTTGCTTAGAGGATGGTTTATATGTAAAAACTGTTCTCAACTCATGATTAGGTTTGGCTGCAAGTGATAGGATCATCAAAAAATAGTGACTATTATTCTCATATGTTGTTGCATGACAATCCTTAAAACATCTCATTGTCTAATGCAAATACCACATTTATGTTCCATCTATAGGAACGAGAAGGACCCCAAAGCACATACTTCTTTTTAATCATAGCTTCTGAAAGTTGAGTATGAATTCTGCTTACTTCCCATTGTCCAGAATTTGTTACATGGCCACCCGTAGCTCCTGTGAATGCTGGGAAATGAGGATTTCCCCGACAGCAAAAGGATCAAAGGTATTTAACTATAGAAGAGAGTTAGAATGGATATTTGCTGAACACCAGCAGGTTCTTCCACAGGGAATTAGTACTAGTCTCAATTTTTAAAAATTCAAACTTAGTAAGGAAAAGACATTATTTGAAAAGCGAATTGAAAGAGGGAAGAGAGTGACTAGAGTAATAAAGAGAATGCTACATACGTGAGATCTGTACGCATTTCAACAGCTAGGCAGAAATGAGACTTTCAATTCTAGATATAAATAAAGAAGTATAGAAACAGCCAGGTAAAGTCTAATGAGGGAGGAGATAGGATAGGACAGTAAATAAGAGAATGTTCCACTCTGGGTTCAGTTATTCTCAGGTGGGCTCTTGAAAGTGGTATTGCATTATGCTGGTTTCAGTGGGGATGGGCCAGGATCCAGGAGTCTAACACAGCCACAGGGAGCTGCCAGAAAAGACACGAAAGAGAACTTAGCACGAAGAATATCATTGCTGCGGTCACATGGGCGACAGCTGGAAGCAGAGAACGCCAGAGAGACCCTGACTTGTGCTATTATTTCCTAGGCAAACACATTCAGCAGTGTAGATCTCAACAACCATGGATAACTTTGATAAAAGTGGGAATTCCAGGACATTTCATTGTGCTAATTTGGAAGTGATCGATGAATAAAGAGCAGATCTTATGAAGAGAACAAGGCAGCCCTACATATTTTAAAATTAGTAAAGATGTGAATTAGGATTGTATCTGTTCATCATATTCATATGTATGCTGAAAAAAATAATATGAATATCTTGACAATGTGAAAAAAATTGGGCAACAGGATTGGATGAAGGCTTGTTAACAACTTGCTGAATCTGAGGATTTAAAGCACTTGCTGATACAATGACTGTGCCTTCAGTATGGATTTCAAGTCACTATCAAGAAAACCCAAATCTTTGCAATAGGATCAAAAGATAGCATCATGGTAAATGGTGAAAAGACTGAAGTTGTAAAGAATTTCATTTCATTTGGATCCACAATCAATATTTATGAAAGACACGTTGGGCAAACTTGTTGCACAAGCACTTGTGAAGGTGTTGAAGAACTAAGCTGTCACTTGGAGACATGCGGACTAATCAGTTTAGCAGATGAATTTTGAGTCAAAGAATGCCTGGCTTGATTTGTCACACAGGGTTTGGGGGTGGGACATAGGAGTCCTATGCAAGTCTCATGGGAAACTGTTTCTTTGCAGCGAGTTGTTTCACAAACCACAAAAGAATAGAGAGGGTGGGAAAACAGTTTCATTCACGTTCCCTGTGCACCATGATCACAGGACTAAGCAAGATTCAACATTATTATTGGGTTGAGAATACATTTAACTTTAATATCTGAATTTGTTTCTGGCAAATAGGGTGAAGCATCCCAATGAACCTTGTAGTGATATTATAAAAACAAAACCTGAGTGATTGTATTATTGAGTAAACATATGTTAAGGTCATCTCTAATAGAGCAGTTCTGCATTAATATATCTACTAGCAACTTGTAAGGAACAATAAGCTAATTAAATCACTTTGTAAAAGGCCTGCCGACTGCAGCCATTAGTACCCTTCAAGATTGTGGGGTCTGCAGGCTTTGCTTTCTCCACATGGGGAATGATAGGCATTTATTTCCATTTGTTATTCATCAAGGTGAGAGATCTAAATCTCCTGGGCACCAGAAAGATTTCAGGCTTCCTTTTTTTTTTTTTCCCATCTCTCTCTCTCTGACTGGTTAATACTACCCTTTAAACTTCAGTAAAGTTTAAAGATGGCCACTGAATATGCTAGAATGAGCCTATTTTATTATTAATTAGATTATACAGTGACATGTTATCTTCTCTATTTATTTCTCTGTGGTTATTCCCAGGCCTAATAAAAAATTTAAAATGTACAAATCATTTCTCAAGTTTTAAAATAAACTTTCAGAATGAACTATGGTGAATATAATAATTCAGCAAGAAGCAGGTCCACGATGTTAAGTTGCCCTTCCCAACTGAGACATACATTGGCTTTGTCAATCTTGTTTATGTGGAATTATGGGTGAAGAATTAGCTGTCTTTCTCTGAAATTGGTATTTTATTTATGGTACATTATTTAAACCGTGCTGGTAGAGCATATGAGGGGACTTAAGAAATATGTTCTGAACAAATTGAAAAATGAAACAAAAAGCTAAGGCAAAGGGAGTTCCCAGTTACTGATCCGGTTTAGGTTGGAAGCTCTAGAGTGAGTCAAAGGGACTTGCTACTTCGTTCCTTGCAGTAGTAGTCATGGCTCTAGACTGAGAGAAATGGGGTCAAAGGTGAAGTCCTTTATTCTCAGGACCTTTAGTGATAATCAGAAAAGGTTTTCCAAAACTGCTGAACATCAACTGTGTTAGATACTGCCTCTCCCAAATCACAAGGGCAGCATCCTGCCTCATTGTCTCATGCCCGCAGTACACCTTGATGTGAACTTGGCTTTTGTTCACGATAGGCTGACTTAATTTGTCTTGTAACAAAAAATAACACGTAAATGGCTTGATCTAATTCAATTGCTGTATAACACTCTACTGAATAAATAAATAAGAGCTTAACTATTCCTCCATTGGAAGATTGTTAAGGATACTTCTATTTTTTCCCTTTTATTTACAGAACAATTCTAAAGCTTTCTCATCCATGTCTTGTTTAACTCGTGTACAACGTTTCCTTTAGGGAAATATATACAGTACATTGAATTCCTACCTATAAAATTATGTATATGTTAAATTTGCTGTGTTCATTAACTTTCAGTCCAAATTTGCTACACAAATGTAAACTCCAGCAAAGAGTAAGTGTCTCCATTATTAATATTTGTAATTATAAGACATTAATGTCTATGGCGTATTAGTTTATTCTTATTTCTTGACTAAAACAATACTCTACTGATTTTCACTGGTCCATTTTTTATATTTATACTAGTTTGTTGACAAAGTGCTGGCTAGTCAGGTTTTCTGTTTCATCAGGTTTTATAATGTATGGTCTCCTAGAAAATTGTCTAATAAATCTGAACTTTCAAGTATGTTATCAAATTTTTAAGTTCAAGTTTACTATATGAATGTCTCAGCATTTGCTTATGATTTTAAATATAGCTACTATTTTAATATCTATATTTTGATTTTCATTAGAGACCTTTGCTTATTTGTCCTTTATTTTCTTGATAAGCTCTACAATAATTAAAAAATCTGCTTTTATTTAATTTTGTGTGTTTAAATTTTTATAACATGCTTCCTAACTATGCATTATGATTCTCAATGAAATTATAAGAAGCTGGAGCTCCGAGAGTTTAATATTTGGTTAAGAAAAAAAAAGGAAACATGTTAAATTCTAACTTAAACACAAATGTTATGAATGTGACTTGCGGTCTTTTACCTAATCACTAGTAATCAGAATGTTTTTGATCGTGGGGCTTACAGAAATATAACTAAGATATATAGGAATAATTCTGTATAGAATATATCCAGATATATTTCCACATTTGTAGCCTGTTACCAAATGGAATTCCTAAGGCTCAACAAAAAAACATTTTTCCCATAACAGCAGGCACAACTTTAGTTTCTATCGAAAGGATCTGGGTAGTCATCTGTAGCATTCATTTATCCAGATGGTCAGCACCATAAAAATTTGGATGGAAATTAGGAGATGCAGATGAGCAGTAGATGTCTCACAGTGTGACTCTGCTGACATAATTTTTTAATGTTTCAGAATCACCAAAATTTTAAAAATATTTTTAAATGTGAGCAAAGAGTCATTTCACATATTATTTTAATTGAAGGATATAATTTTAGTATTTATATTGTGTAATATTTAGACAGAAATCACTAACCTTTGTTTTGTAATTCAGAATTTAGAGTAAAATTGCCTTCCTCTTTAGACTGACTTACCCAATGGAGTCCTTGCATCCATTTTTTTGAAATAGTTGGTAATGAACCAGTTCTATTTGTTTTTTCAGAAAATATCTAGAGTAAAACTAAAATAAATATCTTGTTTGGATAAAGGCTTAAAGAGCATTTTATGTAGTCATTGAAGTATTTCAAATTTCAAACCCTTTCAAAAATTATAATTACAGAGACTTTAGCAATAGGCTTCTAATCTTACTTTTATCTTTCTGATATGATTTAAATGGATAGAAGATAGTTAGACAGACATACAGGTAGATAGATAAGACAATGAATAGTAGCTAGATGCCAGAGAAGCTGGTAAGTATATTTGCCCCTATAGATGAAACCAACCCAGCATGGATACACATCAAAGCTCTTGTTACTATAATGTACCATATATTTTTTTCACCATGTTTTCAGGAATTAAATTTATTCCCCTACTCTGAACCCTCAGTCATTAGTGTACTAAACAAAACTACCTTGCTTAAGGTTCGACATTTTTTTCTGGAGAAATCTAAATGCAATGCTGATCAGGCCTGAAATGGCAGTATAAACGCCTGCTGCAATCACACAAATGGGAATGGCTACAAAGAGCTAGCTAGTTTCAGCTCCAGAACTGTCAGTGGGGTTTACTGAGGTCTCCTATTGGCTGTGTTACTACTGAACACCTTCTTATATTCATCCTACTTCCTGTCACTCTTTCCTGTATCCTTTTTTCCCCAGAAGAGTTTTATTGGCAAGTGGGTTATATATCATATTATTCAGTAGTTCAATCATTCAGTCATATCATGGAGAATTGTACAATCAGCCCCACATCGATTTTAGAGCACCCCTCCCCATAGTTAAATTGCTTTGAAGATGATTTATGCAATCACAATCTGTTCTAATGGTCCCTCCTCCCGACTCCCGTCTTCTTTAGTTATCCCAAAATTAATCCCAGAAACATTCCTTCAAGTCTCCTGCACACATTTTGAATCTTACAGACTCCTTCTGAGGAACCTAGCCTAGGAGCAAGCTAAAATCTAAAATCTACTAAGAAAGTACCTATGTGTTTTTCCTTCATTCAAGGTTCAAATGAGGAAATTTGTAGTTTTGTGTGTATGTGTGTGGGGAGAAGTCAGGTGGGCTCTCCTACAAATACTTTATTACATAATTGGATAAAACTAGGCTAGATGGTTGGGCTATTAGCAATGCAAGTAAATGCATTTCTTCTTTTTTAAACTAGTGAACAATCAGTGCTGAGAGACAGTATCAGCTACACAGGTTGAGTAAAGAGTTCTGAAGTAAGAAACACCAGTGAAGACTCCCAGGGACGATACACACGGAGATCCCATGTCTGCTGGCCTGTGTTAGATTTTCTTAGTTTTTATTTTGAAGGAAAGACTGCAATGAAAACATTTTATTATGGTCCTCTGATATTTCCTTTGTGCAAATATTCTCCCAAACTTTTGACTTACTGCCATTGAATCGATTCTGACTTATCAGTGACCCTATAGGAAAACGTAGAACAAACCCTGTGAGTTTCTGAGACTAACTCTTTACAGAAAAAGAAACTTCATCTTTCTCCCGCAGAGTGCCAGTGGTTTCCTACTGCTGACCTTGAAGGAGCAGGCCAGTGAACAGCCCCTTAAATCATAAGGGCTCTATCCTAAATCTTTGAAGGCTAAAGAAATATATATTAAATTTGTATTGCATGCCGGTCTGTGTACAAATACAAATTTCTTTGTAAGCTGTATTTTGTATATTTTTAAGAATAGTTTTATTAGTGAGAGCCCTGGTGATATAGTGTGCTGAGCATTGGGCAGCTGACCTTAAGTTGGTGGGTCAATGCCACCAGCTGGTCTACAGGAAAAATAAAGAGCTTTTTACTCCCTTAAAAGGGTTTATAGCCTTGGAAATTGAATGGAGCAGTTCAGTACTGTCCCAGTGGGTTGCTATGAGTTGGAACAATAGAGTGCAGTGGGTTTGTTTTTTGGTTTATTTTATTAGCCTAAGTAATTTTAAGAACTGTATCCTGGCATAAAGATAATTTCCTAAATGATGTTGAAAATTTCAGTGATAGTAGTAGGTATTGGAAATTCAATGAAGCCAGCTCTGGCTTTCAAAGTCATAAAACATTTGGTGGTGAAAACAACTAACCTCTTCTACCTCCAAAAACCAAACCAAACTCCCTGCTAACAAGAATTCCAACACGTAGCAACACGATGAGAGAGGGTGGGACTTATCCAAAGGCTGCTGACACTGTACCTGGTGGTTTCAAACACCTATTCTACTTGTGAGTCAATACTTTATAAGTATATTTGGATAATGTTCAAAATAAGAAAAGGCCATGGTGTTATGAAAGATGTAATAGGAAACACAATCTGGCACGTTGAGGGTCTTCTCAATTATTGTTGTTAGCTGGACTTAGTTCATTCAAAGTCATGACCATCCCATGTGTCCAAAAAGTACTGGCTGCTTAGAGGGTTTTTAAGGCTATGACCTTTTATAAGCCCATCTTTTGGAGTATCTTGTATTTGAGCTGCTACTTTTCTGGCTAGTTGTCAAACCCTGAACTGTTTTTAATCACCTATTCCATTTAGTATGGAGACTGTATTTGAGTCCTTCCATAGAAGTCCTGAGTTCTTCCACACAGGTTTGGAATCAGTCTGTATTTGAATTGAGTTTAAGGAGAAAAAGAAATTTACCATGTATGAAAAGAGGAAAGTCTATTGCAATGTCAAGTTGGGGTATGATGCATTGATATGGAGGGATTTTCTCTTAAGATTCCTGGAAAGGACTGACAAAAAAATAAAACCAATTTAAGAGTTTGGACTTTAAGGTTCATGGGAAACGTTTTATAAGCAAGAGCTCAGTTACCAAGTTTGTGTTTTAGAAAGCTTGTAGCCCAAAGAGAAACTGGGAGACAAGACTAGGGAGGGTTAGGGTTAGGGTTAGGGTTTGATTTTGATTGATGTATTTTAAGTAGCAAACAATGAAGTTAAATAATCAAATTATAGTTTCATGAGTTTTCATAATGTTTTATACATGTTTTATCACATACAACCTCTACCTTTTTACATTCTAATATTACATTACAATGTCTAAGCAGAACTTACAGACAATATCTATGGTGAAAGCGTTTATTAAGGAAGTTAACAGGTTACAATGCAGGTGAGAAAAGTTGTTTCCTCAGGACATGTTACAAAATTCTTCCAGAGCTTCTACAAAGTGCCCAAAGGGCACGCCACTCCATGTCCAGTCTTTCAGCTCAAACCCTAACAAACCTGTTTCCAGAATGAAATGCCTGGAAGCAGTCCACTCTTGTAAACCTCAACCTGAAGGCAAGCCCGATGCTCCAATTAAGACACCCTACTTACTACACAAGTCAGTCTCATGCCCCAAACCCTCCGCTTTATGTGCGCTGTGCTCTGGGAAGTCACTACTGTTTCATGGTCTGGTTCCTAGTTCTGCTGCTGCTGCTGCTGCTGCTGCAGCTCCCGTGCCTCTCTTCAGATGGCAATGTTGTCTTCATGATGAAGGGGGTACATGGCCCAGGATATCGGGGTCCAGAGAAGCCAGGCCATTCCTAGCTCTGGCTGGCAATGAAATCGCCCTTCTCCTGTTTTTCAGAGGGATCGTTTTACGCCCTGTGGTGGCACTCATGGGAAGCCTGTTAGCAATTCCTCACAGGTGAATCCTGTCCGTGTCCTCACCCATCTTCTGACCCAGGCCCATGCAGGGAAAAAAAAACATGTAATTCCCATGTTCGGTGGGAATTACAGATACTTTGGCTAGAAGGGATGTATTAAATAGTTTAATGATATTAAATTTATTTTGCTTGATTTTATGCTTGGGTCCAAGATTTCAAATACTTCATTTCTATAGAGTTACTGTGAATATTAATGTGATACTGTATTTCAAATACTTTACTTTGAATTTAATAGAAAACATTTCATAATTCTGCATTTTCTTTTTGCTATTGAGATACTGACTAGAACTGAGGGAGATTTTTATTCATTTTTAACTACATCTTTATTTACTATGTCATCCAAAATGTCTACTGCCTGCTCCACAAAGCACTATAACTTAACATACCCTCCCCCCAAATTGCAGTATTAAACATGAAAAATGAATTCTAACCAAGTTGCCACAGATATTTAATACAGACTCTACTTCAAATTCTCATGTCTGTGAGTTTTTGGGGAAAAGAAAGAACAAGTACAAGAAACATACCCATTGGTAAAGAAATTTAAATTTTGCAAGTGCAAGAAAGACGCATTAAGCTATAATTAAAAAAAAAGTTATTGGATACTTCCAGAAAGCTTGTTGCCAATTTAATTAATACAGCCAAAATTACTTTTATTTCAGATATAGAGATGTTTGTATGGTACATATGTAAATGAGTATATGTGTGTGTGCCATAGAGTTTGTAAACAATTCTCAATAATTTGTAGACCATGATTCTAAAACCCAAAAGTCTATGAATTTCACAATATGAATTTTAAAAGACCAAGTAATTTAAGAAAATAAATTTCCAAATCACACCTCTAATCTGAGGTTGAGGAAGTCATGTTGGAGCATTCTGTGAAAGGTTGGCGATTTTGACCAGCTCAGTGGCTCCCTGAGAGAGGAGCTGGTGCCCTGCCCTGGAGGAGGATTACAGCCTGGGAAACCCCAGGGAGGCGTTTCTATCAGCAGTCACACAAGGTCACTAGCAGTTGAAATCAGCTCCAGGGCCCCTAATAGCCATTTAAGGCCCGCTGCGAGTTCCCTTCACTCCAATTCACTGCCATCAAGTGGATTCCAAGTGATGGAGACCCTTCCACGAGAGGGCGGAGCTGCCCAGGCGGGCTTCCCAGACTGTAGCTCCTGACAGGAATAAAATGCCTCTCTTTCTCCCAGGAAGCAGCTAGTCATTTTAAGCTGCTGACCTTGCAGTCATCAACCTAACACATAACCACCCTCACGTTGGTATAGATCACGTAGCCAATGGAGACATTAATGCGAGCCATTTGAAAGAATTAAAAAGAGAAAGATTAGAAATCTTTCAATCTTCTGACCTTTAAATCCCCATAAAAAATTTCATGACCAGAACTGAAGTAGCTTGAGTAGAATCCTTAATATGCTTGGTATTCTTGGATATATAATCTGTGGAGTATTCAAATTGTGTTCTACAGCAAGTTTTGAGTATTACAGTAGGACTCGACCGTCTATAGAAGAGGAATTCATTTTAGCATGCTATAAGTCTTATTTCCCCAGAGTGTTCTTTCATGAGAAATACTAGAAGACAGTACAGAAGAGAGAGTATGTTAGGAGGTAAGCTGTCAAGGGGAAATAAAAAGAGAAGAGACTCATTTGGCAAGTAACAAAAGTAGACTTGACATGTCCATTCCATTTGCTCTCTCACGGCCATCTAGTCAGTTGTGATTCACAGGAACGCTATGGGACAGAGTGACTTGCCACTCAGTGTTTCCAAAGCTGTAAACGTCTACAGACACAAAAGCATGTGGTGAATTTGAACTAACAACCTTGTGGGTGACAGCCCAGCACATAACTCACTGCACTGCTACCCTAGTAAAATTTCTTTTTAGAATAAAGAGTTTAGACACTTAAACTAACTCAAAAGATGTACGATACAATTGTTTCAGGTTATTTAATTATTGAATGAAATCTGAAAGATTATTTAGCAAACAAGATATAAATAAAACAATCTAGTAATTTCTATAAGGAAAATAGACATTTTTTCAGTTAATGAGTGACCAACATTTTCTGATTTAATATATGCTTAATTTTTTAAAAAACACATGTAAACTTTACAGTAACAATCAGTTTGGTAAAATTTAAAGATATTTGCATACTAATATAGTCCTATATGTAGCAAATTACTCTAAAGTAACTACAGAGCTAGATATTTAGAGACAAAGTCGTTTAATAAAATGATTATACAATTTCTAATTGCTAAAACAATTATTTATAATTATTAATTCAAGTAAAGTAATTTCAGTCTATTTACATTGATACTCTATCCTATTAAAACAGCTTCTGAATATAAATTTACAGTTATTTCAAGAAGTTAAATTTTTTGAGCAACCTCTTACAACCACTGAGGTAGAAGTTGTGGTTAGTTGTCATTGAATCAGCTCTGCCCCATATGGACTCCATGTAGGTAGAAGTATGCACCCCAAATTCTACCCATTCCATCATTCTCTTATCTATTTACCTATTGACCCACACATTTAAAATGAAGAGTAGTCTTCAGTAATGATAGGTACTATGCCTCATTCAAATGAAGTAAAAACTAGATACCAGCTATTCATTCTCTTATCTAAAATAGAACAATTCTGTTAAATACTTTTCTATAAAAAGTGTATTTTTCAAGTTTTTTTCCTACACTATTTTATCTATTCAAATCCACAACTTTGATATTACTATGCATCACTGACTATATTTCTTGTTAGACTGGACAACAAAATTGATAAACTAGAAGAGAGATTAGGAAACTCACTCAGTGTACAACTACAATTGCAAGCAGGATTTGGAGCAAGTAAATTGTCTGTAAATTGTGTTACTATATCTTCAAAGTTAAACAAATTGAATAAGTTGTACTTCCTAAAATTGGAGAAGACATTTAGTCAATATTTTTCTCTGGCAAGAAATGGGTATGGTGTTAAAATGTGCATTTTATCTTCTGTTTAGTACATGATGTATGGCAAAGTGAAACTCATCTTTACATATAATCAAAACACAGCTCCTAATGTGAATTTCTCACAAACCAGTTTGAGCAGAACACTCATTAAGAGTAATGTAAATTGAACATATACAGACACTATAATATCACAACAAAATTTAAATCTCTAATGTACAGGATGTCATTAAGCATGAAAGGCTTGTGAGTTGAGTTTAGATCTTAAAATTTAAAGGAATATAATTTGGGTTACAAATCAAATCGATCTTTCCTATGTGAATAGAATTCACCATTTCATCACCAAATGCTGTTAGCCCTAAAAAGATAGTTCTTTCCTGCTTTAAACAGATGCAGTGCACCTAGAATGTCATAAATATAAGGGAAACGAGTTGCTTGCATGATCCTACTAGGAATTTATGGTGGCAGATTGAATGGGCACTTAGAAGCCATCGGAGACGTGCTCTTCTCTGTCAATGTTGCATTAGTGTTTGTGTCTACTTTCACATGTATTTCACCGTCTTTTTCTCCAGCATCTAACTATTCTTTGAGAAGGATTTTTTTTAATGCCAAAATTATACTGAGTTGGTTTATCATATTATTTTCCCTGTTACTCTAATAGTTCAAATTTTAACTCAATTTTACTTTCTAGAGGAAATAAGCCAATTATGTATATAAATCCTTTATTGCACACACTCATTATGGTTGTAAATATGTTTAAACTGAAAGGAATGCTATTAAGAAGCAATATCGCTAAGTGGTTAAGCATATATATACATATAGGTCAGGCTCTACTACTTAAATGGCTGATTTGGGACAAAATTATTTAATCTCTCGGTGCATCAGTTTTTTCACATGTAAATTTGTATTATATAATACTTTAAACACAGTTCTCACATAATAGAAAATGACCTGAACCATAAGAACTGTTCCTTTTAGATATCGTGTTTATTATGATTAATGTTAGGTTTCTTTTTCATCTTTGCTAAGAAGAATCACCAGCACAAGGGGTTAAATGGTGGACTGGTCATGGGAAGGTGGGTGATTGCCACCCCTAGGAGCTCTGTGGGAGAAAGGTGAGGCTAACTGCTCTTGCCAGGGCTGACTGTCTCAGGAACCCTTTGGAGCAATTTTACTCTGCCCTACAGGGTTGCTACAAATTAGAGTCTGATCAATGGAACTGGTTATCTTGACTGAAATTTGAAAGAATAAGTTGATTATGTGTTAAAGTGAATGATCTATGTGTATATATAAATATATAATCTATATACATATATTTATATAAATGTTTAATTGCAATTTGGTTAAGTAGATGACTCTGGTATTAGGCTTCTTTGATCAGTGTCCTGGTTCTCTCATTTCTTAGCTTGATGTGCTCTCATATGTCACTTGCCCTGAAACATGAGAAAATTTAGAAGATCATATCTTATTAGGGTCATTGTAAGCATTAGGCACAGTGGTAGATATAAAGCACTTAGCACTTTGGTTGGCCCAATTTTAGAATTGTTGCCCTTATTACTTTTATATTTATAAATATTTCCCGAGTTATTGTTTTGACTTGTAGCAGACTCATGTAACAGAGAAGAACTGACCTTGGGTTTTCTACACTACAATCTAAAATCTCCCTCCAATGGAGCTAAACTACTAGGTGGATTTGAACAATCAACCTTTCAGTTGTTGTTGTTATTGTTGTTAGATATCTTCAGATTGGTTCAATTTTAAAGTGCAAAAGTCTCAAATAAAATTTAAGGAGCACCTTGATTATGTCTAAACGGTCAAAGACAAGACAAAAGCACAGGCACATCATCTGGATGAGGAAGGCCATTAGCATCAGGTTACAATGGCGTCCAAGGCTTTGCTGAGATACAGAGCTTTTAAAAGGACATAGCAGGGGAAAGCAATATGTCACAAAAGTATGATTGGCGGCAAGTCAACATCATAGTTACAGATGGAACTACAGATTTGGGAGTAGAATCACAATTAGAGCACATAAATTATGCTAAACAGAAGCACTAGGAAGATTGGTCCAAGACTTTTCAATCAAGGCCATCATGGCATGACTGATTGGGCCTGAGTCAAGACTTTGGGATCCCCAGTAGCAGTCCCACAGTAGGGTGGTCTACCTGAAGGACACACCAGGCAAGCCCCTAAGGCAGTCCTCTCCTCCTTAGCCTGGCTCCGGAGAAGACGGAGGTAATTCACTTTCTAATACACTCTGCCTGAAGGCAGGCTGTTCACATCATGGTGCATGGTCAGAAAGAGTTCAGTGGAGGCTTAATCCATGTGGGGATTCTGCAAATGGATTTGGGGTTTCACTTTTAACCATAGCCTTTGTAAAATTTAAACTTTAATCGAGTTTTAAGTCCTATCAGCCCTTTGTACAATAGGGAAAAAACACCCCAAAACTACAACACCAAATTGTCAAGACATGCACCCAACCTGTCCTCACAATGGTTGTTCAACTTGAACCCATCGTTGCCTCCATTCTGTGTCACTTCATCTCCATTTCATTAAAGGTCTACTTCTTTTTCACTGACCTTCTACTGAAAAGAATGCCTTTTTTCCAGGGCCTGATTTCTCCTGATAGTATGCCCAAAGTTACTGCTTTGTAAATGTGTACTTTAAGGTTTCTCTTCTTTTCTTTCATGGAACCCTGTCTGAAACAATACTCACTCTTCCCAACTGCCATTGATAGCTTTCAAGTTCGTCCTCTGCCCTTTGTGTAGCTCTGCGTGCACACGTGGGGCGGTGCTTGCTTTTCAAAGCAGCAGAATCATCTTGTTTGTTTGTTTGATGTTGGGCAGATAATGAGCTGTGCCAGTGTCCTTGTCCAAATATGGGAAACAAGCACATGGTGGCTAAAAGAAAGTCGCCCAGTTACCAAATTATGGGTATTGTGCATCAAGGACCACTGAGAAAAATAATGTTGAAGAAGAACCAGGGCATTTAAGTGACAACTCAAAAATTGATGTTAGAATCCTTACAGCCGTGCTTACCCTTTGCTAATGATTTCACATCTTGTAATGTACCCTTATAAAATAGCAAGAAACGTGTGCAAGATGTAAGTACAAAGATACCTAATAAAAAAGTGAAAAGGTAGTTTTTAATTTTGTGTGGTTATGCGAGTTTTCATGCTTAATCTTACTGGTATAGCTATGTTCTCTGTGTATATAAGTATATATGTGTATGTGTGTGTGTGTGTGTGTGTATATATATATAACCAAAATGATAATTTACTCAGGGTGTTAAACATTTGTTTTCTTCAGGAATATTTGATATTTTATAGCTAGCTATATAATCAAATAGTAACATTAAAAAAGAAAAGAACAAGGAGCTAGAGGTTGTTTATAGTTCAGACATTATTACTGTATACTATGACCCTAGGCCCACTGAGGTAAGCTCACTGTTTTTTAATTCCTTTATTTATCTAAAAGAAAAAAAGAAAACACATTTTCATAAGATTACTGTAAAATTCACATGAGATGGAAGATATTAAAATGCTTTGTTGGAATGTTGAAAGAACAATTTAAATGCAGGGTATTAGGCTTAGTGGCAGTAATAAAATAACAATGACGATTCTCATCCCAGATGATTAATGGATACAATGTACAGTTTGATTTTTTTTGGAGAGCATACTCTCTGGAAATATAGGTCCCATTAAAAACTCATTCTGGGCAGAAAGTTAGACCAAATGTAGCCTAAATTGACAAGAAGGGCTGTATTCGGAGACCACTGATGAAAGAATGGGGCCAGCATAATGGAAGCCGCGGTGCTCTGGGCCACTGTGCTCCAGTTTGATCCCAGCTGGCTGAACCACGGGAGCGTTTGCACAAGTACTATCAACATATTGCATTTTCAGTTGGAGTTTATCTTACTTCAATTATTGGTGCACTAACAAAGCCACAAAGGTAAAGAAGCCTCAGCTCCTCTACATGCCTGGAGAGAGGATTAGAAGGTTTCTTTTCTTTAGGTAACTGTGTCTGGTTTCTGTATTTGCAGGGCTTATTTTTAATAACTAGGGAGAAAAAGGCGGAGTGGAAATGTTCTTTCTGAGAGACAGGAAAGGCAATACGATTTCTGATAAAGGTTTCTCTTTTTTTGTGCAAAATAAATGGCACAGACCTAATTACCCATTGCTTCTTTGCATTCAGTGTATAACCTTGTCCTCTTGGCTAGCACAGTTTGAGTCATATTAATGTGAAAATCAAGGCTTTTTATACTTAATCTTTTTAATTTTTTTTTCACTCCAGTATGGTGAAATTTAAAAACCTGCATCTTAGAATTGTCATTTAAATTGGAACTGTGTTTATGAAGTCATCGCTATGCTAAGCATTATTATTGTTTTACAAGATGTTAACCATTGAAAAATGACATTCAACCTAGCACATGCCACACAACAATTCTCTGGACATTTGAATCTGGAGGGAATATCAGACTCATGTGATCCAGCAATACAGTCTTGTGTGTGGGAATGAGAACTACATTAGAAGTTAGTGGCTAGATGGCACTGAGTCACGACTCCCCGTCACCACAGAAGGAAACACTGCCCAGAATGATGTTCGCCCCATGATCCACTGCAGATTGAACACTTGTGACCCACATGGTTTTCATTGACAGAGTGTTTGAAGTACATTGCCGGACCTCTCTTCCTAGTCTGTCTATGACTGTATGCTCTGCCAATACTTATTCAGGATCACAGCTACCTTGAAACCTCCTCTGGTGGATTTACAGTTGCTTCTCATGAGGTTTATTAGCCATGAATTGAACTGGTTCTTCCAGATAAAAGACAACTCATACCACTGAACTACAACGTCCCCATTGGAAGACAATATTTGGTTTATACCACATCAGCATAGCACTTAAGACATACAGAGTCCACTTATGTTCCTTTTTAATGTCATTTGAGTTTAGAGAACAAAAAGAAGTCTTAAAGTGAAGGCTCCATGTTGTATGATGGACGGAATGGCGTTTATCAGTTAATTCCCTTAGGACAGCCCTCGATGCCCTTGAAGAAGAGCAGGTGCATTGTTGGTGGAAAACTCCTGGCCTCTTTCTCACCCACATCGTTTTTAATTTTCTGACAACTTTTCCTTAATCAGTGTGCACATTTGTCCCATATCCTTCATGAAAATCTAACGCGTTTACCTCTTCAGAATCCAAAATAGCAGTCACCATCACCTTAGAGCGCACCTTGGTGCATTGAACTTAACTGCCTTGGAAACAGCTGTTTTCATCAGACCTTCTTCTAACAGGACTAAAGCAAGTATAGGTCAGAGAGACTTTGTCTGCACCCCTTCACGAATCATTGAGACACCGTTGATTTGAAATAAACCCAGGCATATATGACGGGAACCCTGGTAGCTATGCGCTTTGAACTTAACGGGAATACAAGGGGGTATTCCAAAAGAAAAAAAGGAATCTTTTTTTTTCTTCAAAACTACCATAATATACCCGAGTGTAAGCTCACTCAAATATCAGCCTAGGCAACTAATTTTAGCACAAAAACTGCATTAAAAATGTGCTGAAAAACTTGGCTCATGGTTGAGTATTTGGGAATGTATTTATTTTTAAAAAACAAAAACAAACTTATCACCTTCAAAAAACAACCTTATCACCTTCAAAGTACTGTCCATTACACTTAATACATTTGTCAAATCCACAATTCCATTCTTGGAAACATTTTTCAGACTCATCTGTTTGGATGGCTGACAGCACCTCCCTCATTTTATTCTTCACCTCTTCTATGTCCTCAAATAGCTTTCCTTTCATGTCCCTCTTCATTCTTGGAAACAAAAAGCTGTTGCACAGAGTGAGGTTAGGTGAGTTAGGTGCTTGGGACAAGAAAGGCATACTGTGTTTTGCCAGAACCAAGCACACTGAGATGGCTGCGTGAATAGGTGCATTGTTGTGGTAGCAAAACAAGTCCCCATCTGCCACAAATCAGGCCTTTTTGTCACACACTGTTACACAGTCTTTTCAGAACTTTTAAATAGAAAGCTTGATTAACAGTCTGACCTGTTGGAAAGAATTCCAGATGCACATTTTTGTCAGTTCGGGAAGTTGACGGATGTCCAAAACTAGTTTGTAATCAATTGACATTTCACCTTTACAGAGATGAGAAAAACACTTGAGTTTTTCCCATAGTGCTGTCCTTGTAAGCTGTGTTCAACATCACAACAGTGATGTTATGTGGCATTTTTCCAATCAGGAAACAAAATTCCACAGCTGCACATTGTTCTCTTAAATTGGCCATCACGAAAAGCAAGATTTGAGAGAAACTGCTTTCACACACACAAAAAAATCACTGTGACCAGAGAGAGAACCTTCTCAGGCAATGCCACTGGATGCACGAACTCAGAACAAGTTGCTGGATGCTCACCTAGAGGTAAAAATGCATACTGTGAAAGCTCCGCCCAGCAGAGCTTTTTCCAATTTTCTTTGGGTGTCCCCCGTCTACATGATTGTGTTACTACCTAAGGGTTAGTTTTGGAATTGCGTTTGTGTTAGATTTGTGAGCTGCTGAAAGTTAAATATATATACATAATTCTATATTTCTGTGGATATTAATAGAAACCATAGAGCCATGATGTACTGACCATAAAAGTGTATTTAAAGTACATTGGACTAAGTTTCAAATTGTGGTTCTCCTACATACTAGTTATGACCTTGACAAGCTAATTAATTTATTGAAGCTCAGAGTCTACATTTTATCTTTTAGGATATCTTAAAGGATTAGAGATTTTAAATGGAACTATAGCATCATAGTGTCTGTAAATTCACTGGGATGATAAATTATCCAGGGGAAATACTGAATCTCAAGTTTTTTTTCAAATAAAAATGGTCACTGCTGATGCAGATTCAGGAATATTTTTAAGCGCAACATAGCTAGCTCATCAAAATAAATATTTCCTCTTCAACAATCAAATTTCTGAAGTATATGCATATTTTAAGATACAATATATAGAAATAAATTACATTTTTCTCCCACTTTTATAGTATCATTGACTAATATTCCTCCACTGATAGACTGATGTGTGACTCTCACTGAAACTTCAGTATTCCCTCTGGAAGTTGCTTTCTGTTTGTTAGTCAACGAATAGCGCGTGAGGTTCTGCAGGCGTAGGCCATGGTCAGTGCATTTGGCAGGCAGACTGCTGGTCCAGGCGCTGCATCTTTTGGGAGTTCATCGGTCTTGTCATAGACAAAATACTTATGCTCCAAAGCTCTTTGTGATAACTGTCGTTCATGCTTTCTTTATATTTAATAAATATATTCTGTTTTTCCATGCTGTGCTTGCTGTGGGACGTTTATTATGAATATCTATGGTTACAGAAGGAGAGGCAAAGATGGATACAGTAGAAGTCGTACCACTAGATAGATGTTACTAACATTGTCTGTGATAGGTGGTTTCCTAGGGATATATACTCGTGTTATGTTGTTAGGTGCTCAAGCATAGGGACTCTGTGTCCAAAGAATGGAACACCTTACCTCTTGGCCCTGCCCTATCCCCACAACTGTTCTTTATGCTTCAAACCATTGTTTCAACCACTGTTTCAGTCCACCTGGTCAAATGTCTGACTCCTTTTAGCTGCCATCCATTCTACTGAGCCTGGCGTCCTTCTTCAGATGTTGGTCTCTCCTGATAACATAAGCAAAGTATGTGAGATTAAGTCCTGCCATACTTGGCTCTGAGGAGCATTCTGACTATACTTCTTCCCAAACAGATTTGATTGTCCTGCTGGCAGTCCAGGGTACTTCCAGGATTCTTTGTTAACACCACAAGTCAATTGCATCAACTTATGGTTTATGTTATCATTAAAAAGAGAGAGAGAGAGAATTATAAATTCTGCCTGGAAAATTCTAGAGAACTTCAAATAACAGATGATATTTGAATTGATTTTCACCGTTTGAGAGAGAAACTAAGGAGCACTCTCTAGGTAGAGGAAACAAAGGCTGAAAGAAAGGAAATCTTATTAACTCTAGGGAGTACCCTAATAAGGAAACAGTGTAGCTTGTTTAGAGAGATAGTTTAAAGAGATAAAGTTGAGACTCAATTAAGAAGGCTCTTGAATGGTATGCTGAGTAGCTTGGAACAGTGTAGTGCTAACTATCTGTACCATTACATTAGGTCGGGAAAGACAAGGATGCATCCAGATTTCAGAAAGTGATCCCCAAGAGCAATGTGGGAAATAACCTGAAGTTGGGATTGGGTCTAGTGCTGTAACTAAGAAGCCTATTAGATAAAACTTGAAGAATCTAAGAAATAGGCATACTATGATAGAAATTGCTCACAATTCAGGAACAAAATAGCTCTTCTTTAGAGAACTTGTTACTATTGGTAATGGAACATTAATCATCCCCATAATCAAGAAAGAGTTATAGTAACAATTGAAATAATTTTATATAAATTGCTTATTGTGGTCATTTTCTGTAAAAAAATATTTTAAAAAGTTATTCTTATTTCTTGAATCTACTTATTTTTTTAACTAGGGTTTAAGGAGTTAAAGACTGCTCATTCACTCATACATTCATTTATCATTCAATCAATCCGCATGGTTTAGCTCCATGTATTAGAGACCGTGTTAGATGTTATCTATTGTATTACACAGAGCTTCAAACTATGGGCACCTTACTCTAAAGTGAGAGAAAATAAATGGTGCCACACTATGGTAAAATATATTGTGATGATACTATTTTTGGAAATGATATCTTGTAATATGTATATGTCAGATTTATATTCAGTGTTCAAAAGGAATCAATTTTTACTCATGACTGCAGGATGCACTCTTTTTATAACATCTTGATGAAATAATTACACACTAAACCTACTGCCATCCAGTTCATGCCAACTCATAACGACCCTATGAGTGGATTTCAAGACTTGAAATCTTTAGGGAACAGACAACTTATCTTTCTCCTGCTAAATTACTGGTGGGCTTAAATTGCTAGCCTGGCAGTTAGCTGCCCAGTGCTGAACCCACAATGCCACTGTTAACAAAGTGGATGAACTTGTGCCAATAGAAGAATACCCATTGATGTTGTTACTGTTATTCTGTATGTTCAGGCAATTGTGGTCACGAAAGACAAATTCTGTGTTTGTATAAACCTGTGGAGAAAAAGAATGGTCTCCCTTTTTTGGATATAATTTCTTCTTAAAAGCTAGAACTAACACCACTACCCCCCCACCCCCCTCCCATGTCCCCCCGGAACTGTCGGCCCCATTGTTTTCCTCCAGATTGTTCATCCAGCCTATCTTATTTAGACAGACCTACAGAGATAATAACATGCACAAAATCAAGACAGAGCAAAACCAAGCAACAATATACAACAAAACAACAACAAACCAATGACAAAAATATTACCATGAGAAGACAATCAGACAAGGCCAGATTGTAGAACTTTCTATAGGAAAACTGGCCTAAATGAAAACCAAATAAAAATACAAAGTAGGTGGGGGTCGGGGGGAGGCTACCGTTGGGAAGGGGCAGTGGTCTAAATTTTAAAAGACAAAGTAGACATGTTATCACTTGTAGTGAAAATCTTTGATCGAATCCTGACAAAATATGTAAAAGCTTTTGGGGGGGAAATTGGAGACATTTGAACAATAACTCTATTGTTGGCATTCATTGTCTTCAAGTCCAATTCAGTGACCACTGCCCAAACGAAGCATTTTCAAGTCCTCTAGACTTTAACGAAGAGTTCGAAGTGAGTCAGAAAAGGAGGACATTTAATTTCTCATAGTTTGTACTGTTTTCTGAAGTGTTCTTATATAAGTCAATACTGTAGATGTGTGCTAGCTATTAGCTTTGCATTTTCTGTGTAAGACATCTTTCAGTGTAATCACACCTGAAAGTAGAAATGGTAATCTAAAAGCTAGAGTATCATGTGGTATTGGTATATGGAACTTAATTATGCAGAAATACCTTGAGGAATTAGTTGTATGAAAATGATTGGGCTTACTAAACTTGTAAACTTGTAAAATGAACTATAAATAAGTAGTTTCAGTAGATCAGCAGCAGTGTTTGAAGTAAACAATTTTAAGATTAAAAAAAAGATAGAACTAGTGTTCTCACTATAGGTATCAAACACTTTAATGGAGCTGATAAGCAGCTTTTAATTAATCCCTGCTCAGAGTGAGGATATTCATAACTAAGCAACATGTTCCAATTCCAACTATGGAATACTGACCCCCACAAAAACTTGTGGCCATTAGAAAATATATCTGGGTGTAGGTTAAATATTTTAGAGTGTGCTACAAAAAAGGTTCTGCTCCCATAAGTCCATTCCTGAGAGAGAATACTTTCTAGTGCTGTAGGATTGCAAAGAGACACAGAACGGAGGGTGCTCATCTCTTTCAGCTATGTATGTGGACACTTACAACTGGTTTGATGTCGATGTCCATCTCCTGCCGAGTGCCGCTGCAATTGAATGTCACTGAATTTCATTTATCCTCAATTTTAAAAGAGATTTCTGTAATCCAGGAGCTTATCGTATTAACTCCTCCTCTAAACAAGGGCAGAGATGCAAATAAAGAGGTTATTAAAATCGACTGTAAAAGACATAGATCTTTCATTAAAAGTTTCCAGACAAGCAGAAACACATAAGCTTAACTCAGGGAGATTAACATGGTTAGGTTAGAGGCTAATTGTGTTTTGCATCTGAAAAGTAATAAAAGTTTGTACCCTTTGGGGGGAAATACAGCTAAGGTTCATCAATTTTTACCATCTTTAATTCTGCAAACCCTGGAAAACTAATTCAGAGCAATAGAACGGCTAGTTAAGATGATAAATCTCTAATTAAACAAGGAGCTGTCTTCTTAAATGAATAATCTGTATCTAGATCTCTGTGTTGCAGCATGTTTCACCATATTTAACTGTCTGTGTGGGAACAAATCAAGGTAGCCCATAATCTCAGTTTTAGAGAGCTTGAGTTATTTTGGAAATGCTATTGACATAGGTATAAAATATTAATATCGTAATTTCCTAAAAGCAATTTTTGCAACTTCATGAATATGAACTTTATAAAAATTTTATTATAATTTTTCCAGTCAATTACTTTGTCAGAAAGTTGCCTGATGGATTCCTGAAAACTTGTTTCCCTCTAAATGGCCGTGAAATCTGTGGTGCTTCAGGCCCTGCCATGGAGGTCAGGACAGTGGTGTACGTGTGAAACAAAGATAAGGCAAGTAGGAACATTTGTGTTGTTGTTACTGTCACTATTATTCCTTTTGGAGTTGTGACATTCCCACTAATAAAAACTGTATGAATGTACCTAGTATAAGGAGTCCCTAGGCGACACAAAAGGATTAGTAGACAAAGGGGTGGTTGACAGGTGGAACTCACTCAGGGGTGCCTCATAAGAGAGGCCTGGCAATCCACTTCTGAAGATCACCACCCTGAGCACTCTACCGAGAAGTTCTGCTCCGCACACTGGGTCACCAGGAGTGGGAATATATGTTAAGGTGATTAACAGGATTTACAATATAATACAAAACAGGAATGTCTATGAATATTTTTGATATGCAGTAAACTTAGACCACAGCTAAGGATCCTACCTAGAACAGAAGCCAACCAACCAAAGGGAAACACTACTCTGCTTCACTTGGTCACACGTATATATTATCTTTTTTTTAATTATCAGAGTCCTGGTGCACTGTGGTTAAATGCGCTGGTGTTACCTGAAAGGTCTGTAGGTCATGGCCCCACTGTTTTACAGGAAAAGGATGTGTCAGCATGGCTCTATAAAGATTTGCAGCCTTGGGAACCTGTGTGGGGGACATTTCTTACTCTGTCTTATAGGATTTCAATCCGTTGGGATCAACTCAATGGCTATGAATTTGGCTTTGATATTATAATGTGTATATTATTACAATAAATTGTTGTCAATTTTGTTCATGTGTGTAGAATTGCAATTGGATAGCAATTTAACCAATGTTAAAAAAGAAAATATTTTGTTTTCACCAATAGTAAAGCATGTCCGAATGAAGAAATCAGTTTATTTGAAAGATTTTCTGTAGCTAACAAGGAAGATTATCTAGAGAAACAAACCATGTGATACAGATGTTTTAGGAAGAATTTTATATCAAGATGTAATTTAATATCAAGAAGGCATGCCAGTTTTTCATCTCAAGTCCATGGGCCTGATGGTACTCTCTTCAGCCTCACATAACTTCAGGCCAATGATGCCAAAAGGGGAAGCAAGAAGCAGGGAACTTATAGGCTGGTGGGTGCAGAGTCATGGATCCGACCAAGGTCAGTGGAAACACGGAAGAGTGCCGGAGCATTACAGGTGGATGGCCCATGTTGACTAGCCCTAGTGGTAGACACAGAGTCCCAGGGAGGAGTAAGACAAAGAGCAGGGGAGAGAGAAGTCTCACTGTCTCTTTTCATAGAACAGACATAGCCCCGGGAGGCAGCACCAGGCTGTGGCCTGATGGACTCTGCCTACACTTGGCACAGGTACAAGTTGACATAAAAATCTTAACTGCCACCAGGAACAAAATGAATGCTAAGGCAGATAAATTTTGCTCCTCATAAGGATAGATTGTGAGTCTTCAGGAGAAGAGGTTTATGAAAAAGATGAGCTTATTCAATGTTGTTGTGATTAAGCCGTTTATTGTAGACTTGTATGTATTATAGACAGAACCCTATAGCTCTGTGTACACATAATCCTCACCACCAGGCTTAAATGGAGAACATCAGGGAGATCGATATAGAAGCCTCAAGTTATAGGTCCATGCTGCCTTTAAGCAGCTGGTCTGTCGACACGCTGTTACATTAAATTCACTAGAAGTTAGGAGTAAGAGAAAGACAACAAGAAAAATGGAGAAAATCAATCAATGTGTTGCAGTAGACCTGGGGACCAATCTGAAAGACAAGCTTCGAGTTGTATTTCCAATGTTCTTTTTCCATTTTGTGATGTTGTAAAACTAAGGTCTTCATTAGATACCTCTGGTGTTTACAATCCCCACAATAGAAATAAAAAGGAAATGAGATGTTCCATTTTTAATATTACACATACAATCATTTTAAAGTGTGGAGGTTAATTCCCTCACAAAAGTGTATGAAGGAAATTAGAGGAAACAATTTGAACATTTTAATTCTTTTCATGCATTTCAAAGAGAGGAATTAGGCACCAAAACACAGAACAATTATATGTGTAATTTAAAATACACATTGGTTTATTTCAAAGCAATAAATGGGCACTGGCAGCAAAGCGTGTAGCATACCTTGCGCAAGTGAAACATTTCCCTAATGACGCAAAACTTCACAGACAGCATGAGCAGATGTCTATCTCACCGAAATGATATTCGTATAGTAGCACGGATCCTAGACATTGTTATGTAAAAGGAACCCATGAGATAAAATAGACACAGCCCTCGTTGATATTTGATTTTTCCTTCTGAAACCTCTCTATACTTGAAAATGTAGTTGTGTGCTTATTTAGAGACCATCTTAGTTTGCAGTTTAAAGAGATCAGTAGCTTCGAACATTTTAAACTTCTGCTGATCAGACGAACATGTCTGATATCTAATGGGAGGATGCACTGTGTTCTAATGTTAGAGATTATTAAGGCCATCTTTCTTCTCTTTGCCAAGTTCCATTGCCACTGGCACTTTCAAGTGCACAAATGTCAGTGGTTTCAGTTAGGATACTTCCTTCATTTTCTTCCAAATCAGCAGGCTGCATCATATTATATGAATGTATCCATGTCATTGTGTATACACTGAATGTTCCTTAGTGGGAGCACCAGAACCTTAGCCCTGAAGGCCAATGGATCATGTAAAATTTGATTGTTGCGTTCATCTGTGTCAAGAAGTTCAGTCAAAAAAAAATCAGGACAGGGTCAGTGTGTCTGTTGGAGTTAGAAGTTCTCAACTTAGCATTGTGTAGAACAAACAAAGGCTCCGCCAGCTGTGAGACCTCACAAGTTTGGAGCGGGAGAATCAAATACGAAAATCTCCATTCCACGCTCTTCTGCCACTTCTCTAACTGAGTGAATTGTGAAACTGTTCTTAACTTGAACAGTGACCTCAGAAGAGGACGAAGCTCACCATACATTTAAGCATTTCAGTGTTCCTGTAGACCACAGTTATCTGGACTCTCATGTAACGTATGGAAACTATTTAATAAATGAAAGTTGACATATACCCATTACCTCCATTCTTCACTCTGAATTTTGTAGCTAAAAAATAAGAGTCACCTATTTTCCAAAGTTCAGACTGTGGTGAGAAACTTGTGAACATCATTAATTTATACATCTGTCTACCCTCCATATATATATATATATGCATTATGTAACAATAATACTGGGTAGTTAAAAAAGATAAAACAAACAGTGACAAGCCTTTTACTTCCTATCCACATCAGACCCAATGTGTATCAGAGTGCTGATGAAGGGACAAGGTTTTAAACTTTCAAATCAGGTTTTCAATTTTGATCTCCTGCAGTCATCTCTATAATATTATCTGTTTGGGAACCAGTTTATTCCAATCCCTCCATCATGGATTGAGGGGAATAACCAGAGGCTTTTTTCCAGTGTAGATTTCACAAATGTATCATGGGCTTCTACTGTCATCCATAGCCTTCTGCTGTGGTTGCTTAGGCGCTGATACCCTTCTGTCCTTTGGCCTTTGATTATATCGTTTACAATACTTGTATTACAGAAGTTGGTGTGCTTCTTCCATGTAGACCTGGTTGACGTCTCACATGGATGACTGCTGTTTTTGGAAACAAGCTTAAAGACCACAGACGCCATTCTACCTAATAACTGGGCACTATCTAATTTCTTCAGCACACTTTGCTAATGCCCCCATATCTTCTTGTTCCCTACCTGAGGGGGAGTATTAAGCAAGGTCATGATGTAAGAACTAATTGTTCTTAAATTGGAGCCAGGATTTAGTGTGAGCCCCAAATCCATTCCTTGGTCTGTGTTGTTTTTGTTTTGTTTTAATCTGCCTTTGGCTCCCCTTAGATCCTTCCTGGTTAATTTATGGTAGAAAGTCTTATCAACCATATCTCTGGAACATAAATATCTTCTAATATTGTCATTGATTAGTCCCTGGTACTAATTTTTAAAATGTTGTTGAGAGAGGAATACTGGACCAGTGTAGAATGAAATAAATTCTTACATGGCTGGATGCTGCTTACACAAAAAATGGGAGTTGTTTGTTAGGAAAAATTTACAATAATATTCACTGTCAATGCCAATCACAGGTCTGCCAGAATGATATATATCTTAATACAGCAAATAGGGCACTAATGTACTAAGTCAATATTTGTCTACCTAGCGACAGATTAATAATGTTGGTATTGCTGTCTTTCGCTTCTTCAGACACTGAATCTTTAGTCTTAAGTTCAATGGTTGCTTCTCTCAGAAGGAAATTGGCACACCTTTCTTACAAGGTGTCCCTGAGTGCGTCATCCCACCAGCATTTTGGGTAGCAACCCTACACGGCACCAACGTTGCACCACAGTGAACGTAGGAGGAGACCCATTGACATGATGTATTGGGCTGCTAACTACAGGGTCAGCTGTTTGAAACCACCAGCTGCTCCATCAAAGAAAAGACTGGGCTTTCTACTCCCATATAGAGTTACAGTCTTGAAAACCCACAGGGTCAATTCTACAGTGTCCTATTGGGTTTCTATGAGTAGGCATCAACGTGATGCAATGAGTGTGTTCTGAGTTTGAGTGAGTGAACCTGGTGGGCACAGGTTTCTTGACGTCTAAATTCACGAGGAGGAGAGAGCCTCCAGATCAACAGGCCAAGGCTGATTTTCTTTGAGGTGGTGGTCAGACGTACCTCTTCTCTCCATCCTTTTCCCACAGTGTTCATAGCAACCTTTGTCTGCACAGCACTTTTTAGTCTTCTGGGTTCAAGGGTTTGCATAAATTACCACACAGAGCTCATAGACTATATTCTTGATTATTGTGATTTATTCTCCAACAAAGATATGCATTAAAATGCAAAGATGTCACTTTAAAGACTTGGATGCCCCTGACTTAAGCTGTGATATTTTCATGCACGTGTGCATGGGGAAGTTGGACAATGAATAAAGAAGAACGGAGATAGTTGATACCTCTGAAGTGCAGTTTTGGCAAAGAATATTGACTATACCATGGACTCACATAAGAAACAACAAATCTAATTTAACACAAGTACAGCCAGAATGCTTCTTAAGAGCAAGAATTGGAAAGACACATCTGTCTTGGGGATGTTATCAGGAGGGACTTGTCCACAGAGAAGCACAATAGGCTTGGTAAAATAGTTACTGGTGCCATCAGGTCAGTTCAAACCTATAGCAACTTCATGCACAACAGAACAAAACACTGCCTGGTCCGGTACCATCCTCGCAATTGTTCCTGTGCTTGATCCCATTGTTGCAGCCACCTTGCCAATCCCTCTCGTTGAGGACTCTTTTTCACTGCCCCTCGACTTTACCAAGCCTGGCGTGCTATTCCAAGGACTTTTCTCTCCTGACAACACCCCCAAAGCATAGAAGATGAAATCTTATCATCCTTGCCTCGAAGGAACACTGTGACTGTGCTTCTTCCGAGACCGATCAGTTTGTTCTTTTGGCAGTCAATGGTACTTGCAATATTCTTCTCTAGCAGTAAGTGGGAGACGGTCAGTAAAACAGTGTAAGACTCTCAATAAGATGAGTTAACACAGTAACTGCAAGAGTGAACTCAAAGTGAGCAACAATATGTTGTGATGGTTGCCTAGGACTAGGCGGTGTTTCCTTCTACTGGACATAAGAATTCTGTGAGTAGAAATTGATTGCAAAGAACTTAATAACAAAAGGTTACAATCCAGGTTGAGGAACACTCAGGATACAGTTCTTGGATCAGGATAACCTTTTTCCATACATGTTGTAGACAACCATCTCCCTGGTCCTTTGCCATTGGGAGCTCTTTAGGCCTATTTGGTTCCTGTCCTGTTCTGGCAAGTGCTATAGAAAAAAAAAAAATAGCTTATTAAGAAGTTCCCAGAGACACCTCACTCAACTGATCAGCCTAAGCCTAAAGACACTCTTGCCCTGTGGTACCCTTAGGTACTCTGTGCCTCCTGCATGAAGGCGCTCAATGTTCTTTCTCTGTGCGCCAGGCAGCACAGGGCACAGTCTCCTGAGGGCCTTCTCCTGACCTCCTGACTGTGGTCTTCGCTGCTGTCCTTTCTCTGATGCTGCGTCTGGCTGTCTTTCTGGTGTTCCAGCTCGCTCTCCTGGATTTAGGAGGCTTTCAGTGCAGGAGTCCCAAGTCCAGAAGATGCTCCACGACATGTTCATTTTCTTCTTAGGTGTCATGAGGGCCCCTCTTTCCGTCTCTGGGTGGCTCACTTTAAACCTAGTAAGCTGGCAAAACTGATCAATTCGCATATCACCATTATGTTTCCATATACATTATTTGCATGGTCCCAACACTCTATCCCCGCCGAGGTTGCTTTTCATCTTATTTACATTATTAGAAAGTTATCAAATTTCTTTGGGCTGGATCACAGACACCTCATAGTACACTGTAAGGTGCTTTTGAATCAGAACCAACCCTATGTCAGTGGGAGACCAAGTTATTTGGTGGGAATTACCAAGACTGTCGCTGGAAGGTCCACATTTCCTACACTACCACCGTGCTAACACTGAAGGGACTGCGAGTCATGTCACGTCATTTTCCGAGACTCTGCTCTCAGTGGTTAGTGAGGGGAGGGATGCTGTTGTGCTAGAAAGGGTATCAAGTGGTATGGGTATACAAAGCAGAAGAAAATGGGTTATAACTCAGAGCAGGGAGGTTTAATAACGATGACTGCATAACAAATAGTTGGCATGAAAGCACAAGTATGTAATTTACCTGTGTGGACTCAGAAAACAAACAATTTGAAAGGTGAAAATAATTGATAACTAATTGGACTTATTAGTGGGCCAGTAAATAAAATACATTGCAAATATTATTAAAAACAAATGTAAAAAAGTCATCTTTCACATTCTACTAGCTCTTACTTAAAGCACTGTTATGTGTAATGAATAGGAACTGATTCAATAAAAAATGAATTATTGGCTGCAGTGTTACATTTTAAATGTAATCAAAAGACATAGAACAGCAGAAAACAATATTATTAATGGGCCTAAGCATTTGTTTCTTAAAATAGTAACTGAGTAAAAATGTAATGATATCCTTATCACTTTGATTAGTTTCTAAAGTAAATCACTTAAATTCTAGATGAACTTCACTTAGTAGATGGATTATTCTAATTTCGCTTTCAATCATAGGATCTAGGAAGGCATTAACAGGACAAACTTTGAGAGACTGAGAAGAAAACCGAGTACTCACGCAGCCTTTATCCCCATTTGATACACTGTCTGCTCGCTGGAAAAGTGACCCTACTTGCATTGCCACAAAAATTACAGAAATACAAACATGAATGGCAACTACATTTCTCGTCCAAGTACAGGACATGTAAAACGAGGACCTCTGTCTATAAGCAGTTCTTTCTTTAAGACGCCCAAGGCCCCACAAAAAGGAAAAGTTATACCTGATTAACTTCTAAGGACTAGTATGTTTTTGATTAAAATCAGAAATTCAACAACTTTTATTTAACTCTTACGTGTACTCTTTATTGCAAATTTTGTGGAATTCGTATTCTGTCTCAGATATATGCTCACAGTATAGAGCTTATTGACTTACCAGAGTGTTAGGGTATTAAATAACAAATGAGTTGAGAGGAAAAATATGTACATTTTAATAATAAAAATGTTTATAAGAAATAAGTTTATAAGTCATGTAATCACCTCCTTGATTTTAGAAATGGAAAAATTAATAGCCAAAGAGTTTGGGACATGCATTCAAGGAAACTTAACTAGTTATTTTCATAATTAGTATTAAAAACTATATACCTAGACAATTAATATCCTTTTGTTCTCTTGTATATCTCCAAAATAATGAGTAAATCAATGACACAGGTAATATGTGTAATGGAATTTTATCATATAAAAGATTTTCAGCAAACTGTATTTTATATTTTCAAATATATATGAAATTGGAACTCAATTTTACCCATGGTTTTATTTTTCCTATAAACACTTAATAAATTGGTAAATATGGTGGCAACATATATTTAAGTAAATTTGGTCATTAAACATATTTGATATTCAAATTTTGAAATCAAACATAATATGGGTACCTGCATTAACCAGACATTTTTAATTTATCACCATTTTGTTAAGAAAACATTTTAAAAGATTGTATTTTAACCCCTAAATCAACAAAACAAACACTTAAAAGCAGTAGACACAATGCAGTGCACTGCAAAATATAGGGAAGAATAGAGTGAAAGCAATAAAGAAAGTACATATTTTCTCAGCACAAGTAAAATAACATTACCCTATAGCATGAAGCAGCCATGGTGACACTGCAGATGAGGGGTTGGGCTGTGGACCACTGGTTGATAGTTCATACCCACCCACAGGGAAAACAGAAGCTTGTCTGTTCTCTTAATAACTTAGAAACTCTGAAATCTGGAGATCAGGTCATTATGACTCTGAATCAAATCAACGGTATTGGGGTTGGTCAATTTGTTTCTTTTTGATATAGTATTAATTGGAACAACTACAAATGTCTTGTTTAAAAGCCTGGTTTTTGTGATTAACAATAGAGATAATGTAAACCTCTAGCCTTTGTTAAAGATTCTGAAACACCAGTGACATGTGAGCATATATTCACAGTGATAATTCAAAACCTTTTGCCAACATTTAGTTCTGATCCACAGGGCCCTACGTTGGGCCTCCGATGCTTGAAATCTTTAGGGGAGCAGGTAGCTTCATCTCACAGAGTGGTTAGTAGGCTTGAACAAGAGACCTTATGATTAGCAGGCTAGTGCTTACCCGATAGCACCACCAGTGCTCCTTTGCAGTAGTAAGAGAGTTAAAAAGTTTTAATCAGTATTTAGCACTCATGATGCCAAATCATGTACACACTTTAGCATAAAGAAATTGATGTGTGTATTTTTTTAAGATAAACATGTGGTCCACATGTCACCTATTGAATGTGTAATCTTGCTAATTACTTACTATTAAGAAAAAGCTTTGAAGATGAAAAGTGCTGTATGTGTTAATAGTATCCTTTGAGTACTATAGCCTCCATAAATTGAATGTATTTGCAAATGCAATATCTCTTTGATCACCGGGGATAATTAGTGGTTCTGTCCTTTTAAAAATGTAAACCATAACTTCTAAAATTTATAATAGGTTCTCAACCTACAAATATTGAGAACACTTTAAAAATTGAAGATTGGAGAGAAAGTTTTCATTTTATGTGCAGATAAACAAAAGATGTGTTCAAAGGTGGTATAGATGGCAGACAAACATCAAATACTGAATGAACTTCCACAGCAAATCAGGGATGGATAGCCTATGCTTACTGACTACTGAACTAAGATGTCAAAGCTCTGAAGACTGAATACAAATTTAAGTAATTTTTACAAATTCAAGAAGACATGAATTAGGCAAGTAAAGTAATAAAAGATTCCAAAAAAATCTGTGTCTTAATTCTGAAACGTTCAGAAAATAAATACGAAAGTCAAGATTCCGCAAGATCAATTGAGAGGACAAAGGTAGGTGGACAGTGCTGTGGCTCAGAGAGAGACTTACAGGTTCATAGAGCGAAATTCATCCGTCAAGTCACCGTTTCCTGAGGGGTTTTCCTACAGCTGAAGGGTTTCCGGCTTACTGCATCAAAGCACTGATGATTTACTTTTCATTATGGGAGCACAGATACGTTCATTACAATTTTACGTTTGCCACATGCTTTATTTATTAATTTACTCATAATGTTGGAGGTATTTTGCTTTAATTTTCTCTAGTTAATGTTCCTGTTATTTAAAAATTGTTCCCCAGAGCTAACTAACGTCGGTAAGTTTTGCAGGTTTAGATCCTGTCATCTCACCTATGGCTTTATGCCTCTCTAATTGCTTAAGCAATGGTTTCTGTCAGGGGAGAAGGTTTCATTCTGAATATTTGGAGTATTAAATTAAATTCAGCAAACATTTAGCTTCTACTATGTGGAACGCATCAAAAGTAGCATATAAAAATAAAATAGAACTAATAGCTATGTTAATATTAGAGATAGTGAAATCATGTCATCTTGAAATTCTATTGTAAATACAAAACTGAAGCTAGTGTATTATTAAATGTCTCTAATGGACTAACGAAGGAGTAGAACATGAATATAGTACCTAAATTATTCAAAATTTCTCATTTTCCTTAAGTTATCTGAGTAATTTAGCTAATTACAGAGGTAATTTCACTGGAAATATGTGGCCTTTGAGTATAATGTTAATTACCTTGCCATGGTTCCTAGAGATTAATCTTAAAGAACGTATCTAGAATTAGTATGATTCATGTGATATGAAATATTAAGAATGCATTTTCTGTAATTCTTTATGATACATAGTTTCTTAATTTAATTAGAATTACTTCAATATCATTTTCCTGTACACAGGGTATTTATTCTAATTTAATATTGTATAAAATTATCTATTTATTATTATTCTCTCCATTCTTTCTACTTTTTTTTTTCTTTCTACTTTTTGTAAAAAAAAATTTACTTTGTAGGTAAGTAAATACCCAAACGGTCACATAATTTGTTTAGAGATGACTGGTCTTCAGTTACCTTTACAGAACCATCCTGAGGATCGAAATGGTTCCCTCCATGAAATCGTTTCTCCTAGGAACATAGGATCTCACAAACAAGATCAAAACAAAGGAAAAGGCATGTCTCTGTGTTTGTTTACTCAGGAAATGATCTGTAACACCCAGTATTTTCAAGGCCAGGCATTCATTGTCTGAAATGAATTGTCTTAATTAATAGTCTCTACTTTGTCTCTCGATTCTAATATTCATTGCGATGACTACACAAAACTTATGGACAGAATTCATGGCTGAAGAGTTTATTAAGGAAGTTAACCAATTGTAATGCTAGTGAAAAAAGCTAAGGACTGAGTCATTATCAGAACATGTCACAAAGTTATTTCAGTTCTGCTAATAAATACCTAAAGTGGGAACTCATCTGTAAGCCTCAATCTGAAGGCATCCAGCGTAAGCACCATGGATCAGCAGACACACAACTCCCTGTATGAAGTACCCAGAGGCACCCGGTCCACACACATGCCTCCTGCACAACAGCACGCAGCTTGATGTGCTGATGGGCTTGCACGTCCAGCACACTGTTCCACACTCTGACTCCTGGCTCTGCTGCTGCTCCTCTGATGTGCAAGCGGTCGTCCTGATCCCGGAGGTTAACCGGGCAGGGATCTCGGTTTGAACAGTTTCTTGCTGATCATACAATCTCGCCTCCAGCTTCTCAGAGGGCTCATTTTCTACACAAAAGGATGGAATTCCAGGGAATCCTGGTCGCAATTACTCATATCAGTGTCTCACCTCACTTTCTTAGATGTCCCTTGAAGGGAAAGGTCGTAGGGCAGTTGGAGACTTAGCTAGAAGAGCCACATTAACTAATCCACTGTCATTCCAGTGACTATCAATATATGCTTCTCGACCTAAATAATCTTATAATCAGTATCATCATGGTAAGGAAATGAGAATAAAACCTAAGAAATAAAATCATGAAAGTAGAACTAGAGTGTAGCAGAAATACAGAGGATAGCAATACTGACTCTTTAGAAAAGTACAAGTAATTTCTGCTAAGGGGTGAAATGAATGGCTCTTAATATTACTGAGAGTCAAATCAACTCTATGCAGAGCTTATATTAAGATATACAAAATGAATGCAAAATTCAGAAAGATCCATATCATTCATTGCCATATACTCCATACATACACTATTATAAACTATTCCCAGAAGATCTCAATATTTTTAAAGTAGAGGTCAATGGTCAATTTAAAACAAAGGCAAAAAGGATAAAATATATATTGTAAATGATAAGTAAATTAAATTTTAACTCTGTTCAAAATACCTGGATGGGATTACCGCTTGAGTACACATTTGAATTTATGCTCTTTGTGAAGGGTGGTTGTGCACACACCATCTTTGACATCAATTAAATGTGTCCACCTTTTGATTACAAATGTGGACCCTGATGGTGATAGCAGATGGAATTAGGCTCTTACAATCCCCTTTGTTGGCGACACTGACTTCTAAACACCCTCACCCTTCCAGTCTCATTCAGATCATGTCAGCCTCGACACTGGCTTCAGCCTGGTTTAAATCCGATTTTCTGATGTTTTCTAAGTTGACTTTAAAATGAATATCCATTAACAGTTTATTTTAAAACCAATTCTGCAGAAGTATTTATCAAGCATTCTGTGATTCCAGGCATCTAAAGACTTTTTTTTTTTTCTAATTGGCAAATCTAACCGGTCACTTTCTACATGACCCAAAGAAGCACTTTCTGTTTCATTTGGAAGCTTGCATTGCTGCTCAACTTAAAAACGTAGTTCTCCAACAACACGTTGGCCAACCTGAGAGTGCACAGCTCCATCAAGTGGGTGGCCGAGGGGCTTATCTACACACATCTCTTCCATCGTGTGGCCAGAAGCCCCTCAATCTCAGCCGAGCCATCCAACAGTTCCTTCAATTGTTCTGAGGATGAGGGTTCTTTCTATTGAACTTTCTACTCGAAGTTCAACCAAGGCCTTTAGAATTTATGATTTAGAAAGTTGGCAAACTTCTGTGTTGTTGGAACCAACTTCGCTTTCTCCTTCCATTCCCTGACACATTTCCTAAAAAGGCAGTGATTCACGCCCTGGCTCTGATAAAATTCACAATTTTTAGGACCGGAGACAGAAATTATCTGTTTCCTGGCTGTGTATTTTTACTGTTTAGAAAGCAGTGCGTCACCGTCTTGCGTGGGGCTCCTTCCTGTACCGAGGCACAAAGTCACGGCGTTGCCAAGCCTCACAGGTGCTCCGTCTGCGCGCTGACTTTCCAAGTCCGCTTTCTTTCAGAGTTTGCCTTGGCAGAGAAATGGTTCACACTTTTGGGGACGTCAGTGGCCCTTTTACTTTTCAAACGGGATCCAGAAAATAGACAGTCTTCAATGCCATCGAAGAATACATGCCAACAATGTGGTGGATATAAATCTGCTGGCTTCTTTCCAGGGTTCATACCATCACCGAGATTACTTCTAAGGGAGTGTTTCTTTTTTTGTCACTGTGATATTTAACATGTGCATTTTTATACTGAAAAAGAAGTCTAGGTTTAGGCACAGTTGCATCCTTTCCAAACCAACTTTCTTCTCTCTCTTGCTCTCTCTCTCTCTCTCTCTCATTGCTACAATAAATAGAAATGTATTTTCCTCATGCTAGATGTGTGGATTTGGGGTACTGGATCTACGGAAAGGTTTTCTTTGTTGGCTCTGGAGGAAGGCCCTTCCATATTCTGGATGGTTTTCATGGGACTTGACATACAACGTTAACCTGTCTCCCCTTGCTAGTTTGTGTTTAATCCCTTTCAAAAGAGCTAGACTGAAGATAAACCATACACTAATTATTTTAAAGTTGTCTTTTTATGACTGTAATCCTAATTGTGTTATCTATTTCATAATGAACAAGTGGAAAATGCTTCAGGAAAAACATTGCCTTCACACTTCCTGTTAGTATAATCCTGATATATACTGAACACGATGTGTTTGCTGCAGTTTACTGATGGATGGGTAGCCGTGTGAAGAAATTTGGACTTTCAATGCCATCATATGCAAAACAAAAATTGGAATGTGTGTGTGAAAATTCAGAGGTAGTGAGATGATTGATAAGGTGGAATTTAGCTTCTAGTCGCTGTGTCTGATCCTCTAAGGCATTGGTTCCAAACTTATTTAACTTACTGCTGTCTTTACAAAGAAAAAAAAAGATTATTCAGCAACATCTGATAATTTAAAAAAATTAATTGTCCATAATCCAGGATATAACATAGGTATCAGCTTTTGCAGCATCACTTGATTGTCCCAATGTCCCAAAAGGACAGTATCATCCACTCTGGGAAACCCTGCTCTAGGGAGTATACTATTTATATCAGCCCCTCGTCTTTATGAGCAGAATTCTCTCTTTTCTTTCTTTCTCTTTTTAAATAGAAAATGTGTTATGTCAAATAATGGTAATATTTTTTTCACTCTTAATAAGTTTAGAAAATCATTGATCACTTGTACTCAAGGTTATTTCTAAAAGGGGGATTGGGCTGAAGGATTTAATTCCAACTAAGTTGGCTCACTCATATAGTTGAGAAATGGGTTCCAGTGGTTGGCCGAAGACCTCAGAACCTTTCTTAATGTAGCTGCCAGAGAGGGGCTGGACTAAAAAGCCTCGGCCATCCAACATTCTTGCTAAAAACATTTCAACCATTCTAGATTTCAGCCTCATGTACAAAGGAAAATTAAATATTATGCAATAAAAAATCAGCCTTAATTATCTTCTATATGATAAAACTTCGATAATGATGTATGCTATGGATTATGACTGCAAAAAAAATCCACATCAACTTTTGGTGGGAGAACATGCCAGCCCTTGGCCTACCCACTGGGTATGGGGTATGATATTGGCAATGTGCACATTGACAGTGGACCAACAATGGAATGACCTTGAGCCAAAAGTTCTGTAATGTAGTACACTGAATCCACAAAATCACATCCAGTGCATAATTTGTGAGTAATTGATTTTTACCTTTAAACTGTGGAAATATTAAGTTCTTGATTGATTCCTCATGCTACCACAGGTGGTCATTTAGTGAACGTTTTTTGCATTTACTATTACTCAGCTTAGAGTAAATTTTCTGGAGTCCTTTTTGAGGCTTGTTGACTTTCACTTACTATTTTCAGTTCAATATCCCTTCGTAGGAAAATAAATCAGTGTGGCATATATAATGTGGAATCATGCCTGAGTAGTACACATGGTTAACTGTTTCCATACTAACCAAATGGTTTAAGGTTTGAATCTGCCCAGAGTCCTCAGGGGAGAGTTAATAGACCATCTACTTTAAGAAAAATCAAAGGAATTGAAAACCCCATTGAGCAGAGTTATACTCTGAATCACGTTGGATTATAATGAATTGGAATTGACTCAATAATTTTTAAAAAATCAAGTAGATCCCTTCACTAATTTAGTAAACTATTCTATGTATTTCCTTAATAAAATATACAGTCTATATTTTTGTTCATATCTAGTTATTTATCTGGCTTCATCATTATAGTTTGGTATTATATTTTAACTTTGTTTTTTGTTTTATTTCTTTTGTTTAGTGTAGTTCAATTATTTGACTTAGTTTTCTAGAATGACCCAAGAATATGGTAAAGGCTGAAAATAGCTAATGTTCTGTTGATGTGATCATTTCAAAAATCACACAGAATTAAACACTTAAATTTGGAGAAAATACTAAAAAAAGATCTCAATAGTAAAATTTGTTACCACGTCGCTAGGAAATTTTGACTTCTTAATAACTAATAGATTCAAAGAATTTTCTTGCCTGTACCCCACTCTATGCCATATTCAACTATTTAATTCAATAACTTTAGAAATATCACTGTGCAAATAAGTTTCAAGAAAATATGAGATTTGAAGGATGTTATCTATTTAAAGGAGCGATTAAGTACATGAAGACTAATTCATAATTCAGGAGAGAAAAACAAGTAGAAAAAAGCCTGTCTTATTTTGCCACTACTGATTGCTCTTATAGGAAGTCATTAGAGACCTTAGTTTTCTGATGTTCAAAAGAAAAGAAAAGAAAAACTCTTGGGTTACACTCTTTAAACTATAGAACTTTGCATTATGTCTTAACAAATAAAACTTTCTATGGAAATTCTGTGATTTCCATGTTACTCTGGCAGAAGATAATAAAGAAATGTTTCAATGAAAAGCATCTTAGAGTGGAACTATCAAAAGTGCACAAGATGGCTAAGTTTTAACATTTAGAAATAGGGAAGGGTGGTACTGATTGACAGAAGCACCCATAAAACTAAAGAAGTGAATCAACAGAATAATAGGTAGTTGGATGAGTCACATGCTAAATTTTGTAAGACCCTGAATACCTACCTGGTTGTACAGACTCCAATTTCTTTCTGTGCAAAGGAAGATTTGTATACTTGATGCTATGTTCTTTTTCTACACAAGAGGTTTCAACTGAGGGAAGACATTTTTAATGAGTCCATATAGGTTCTTAATGACTAATAATATAGAACAATTTACAGAATAGACAATTAATGATTCGATTTTAAATATAAATTTCTCAAGTTGGAAAATGTATTGCCAGTTTGGCCATCATTATATAGTATAAGAAGTGAATGGAGTGCTTAAAATGAGATTAAAATGTATGAATTTAAAATAAATAAAATGAACCTTTAAAAATAATCGGTAAATTAACAACATTAACTTGGAAGATTAGATAGGAACCTCAGGGGTAAGTGAGATTGTGTTAACGAAAGAGGAACAAGGGAGCAACAAAGGATGATGATATTTGTGCAGTGGGAAGAATGTACGCAGTGCAAGTGAATGGGATATGTATAAACTGTTGACTACGTGTGTGCTGCGTTATGAATATTCTCGGCAACATTGCATGCAATTTGGTTAAACTGTACTTACATAATAGTCCCACATAATAAACATTTTATACAGTTCCTTAGGTTTCTTCATAGAGTCTATTACCAGATGCTTTTGTAACATTAGAGTAGTGTTGTTTATACAAGCATATAGATCTATACATCTATATACAAAAGAATGCAGCGGAGAATTTATGGGAAAATTCAGTTATCTTTAGATTTCCTTTCCCCCCAATTTTTTGAAGACCTTGTGTGTGCTGTCTAATTTTACATAGATGGAAATATTATATTATATAATTATGCATACTATTCCAAAACATACTACGTTTTTTCAAGTTTTAATATTATCTTAATAATATATCTTTGAAATTATCTAATATATGTGTTTTTGTATGTGTTTTGTTGCATTTCATTATGAAAATGTCTTTATGTAGATAACACCACTATTAAAATTCACCTATGGATACAATTATAGCTTACTTCTGCATAGTTATACTTCAAGCAGTTTTTCAATAAATATGCTTGTACATTCTTCTAGTTTCATATATTGAAAATAATAATATACAAACCATTCTTGGGAAAAAATGCTATACAGAAATGATATAAGACAAAATCAGGACTCTTCTCTGATGCCAGGTTGGAAATCCCTTAGGCTTATCCGAAGACCTCAGAGACCATGTTTAACAAAACTAGTAACATCACTTGAACAATCAGAAAATTTTGCTCAAAGGGTAGCTCCTGACATATGCTTGGGATGTGGAGTAAAAGCCACAGGGAAAAAAAGTCTTGGACCGGGTTCAAGTAATTGTAAACCTTGGGAGCTATCCAGAGTGCTGAAGAGCCTTTGCAGGCGCAATCTGTTTCTGTAAAGCAGCAACCTCTGTTTCCAAGGTTTTCTTCTCTCCTGACTTGAATCTTACCCTTGTGATACTTACAACTACAAAAATCAGCTTTCATCTCTCAGCCTGTTATTTCCTCATCCTTAAATCACCTCAGGCTACCACCTACCTTAATCCATGTCTCCTCCTACCTCACCTATTGCC
>NW_022104341.1:51923644-51946072 GCF_000313985.2 Echinops telfairi
ATGGACTGTGTCCCTTCTAGTCAGTAATACAGTATCCCAATATTTTTGTATGCAATATTTTTGTTTGTTTCTTACTGTAGTCCTCTGACCATTTTATTTGGATTTATTTTTCATTCCTTTAATTTCTTTCTAGCAAATTTCAATTTTTAGAATTCACATTTTCTTTCTTTCATGTCATATATATATAAATTATATTTGGTTTGATAATACAAAGCATATTATGTATACAACTTTATAAAATCTATAAAAGTGTTTTACTCTATTGTTGGAAAAGGTATAATTGTTTCCTCCTTTGATTCATTTTTAAAATTGTATTGTTCAACAGCTCTAAACTAATAAGATTAAGCAATTTACTGCAAACTAAATTGAGTCATTAACCTGTTTTATTCTTTCCTAGAATAGATGCCTATTGCTTCAGGCCACTCCTATTGCTTCAGGCCACTTACCCGGCTACCATCCAGAACTTATAGTTCATTTAACATCGTGAAGGATTGTAGTGCCTTCAATATAATGCCATTGCATCGAAGAATAATCCCTCACACTGATAAATTTATTATTCCTTGTATATGTTTTCTCAAGAAAATTGTTTACAAATTATAACATTTATATATTTTTCCATTTTTCCTTTTTTTGTTGGCTTTATTCTTTTAATGCATTTTGAGAATATTTAATTTGATTCATTTTATCCTACAGGGCAAAATCACTTTTTTAGGATTTTAGTATTTTCTCTTTCAAGATTTCCTTCATTATTTTGTTCAAATTATAAAACATATTCTGAATACTAAGTTTGGTAGTTATATATGTAGGAATCAAACTTATTTTTGACAAAGAGTAATGTATGTTCTTTGATTCCTCTATTATGTCTCTTTGGATATCTGTCTACATTTGCCCTGTAATATCATCATATTTTTAACTAATATTTTCCACCTATTCAAGATTCTTTTCAGATTTGAGCAGGTTTAATCCATTTACCAAGGAATTTCACAGCATCTGATGGAATGATATTTCCTCACAATCTTCCAAAATCCACCCGTACTTATGTTCTGATTTTAGGATACTGGTTTATGTAGTTAGCTGTCTTACTTTCCTAGTGTGTTGTGACAGAAATAGCACCAGTGGACGTCCTGAACAAACAGGCATTTATTTTCTCACTCTTGGCAACGTGTAATTCTGAGATCAGGCTCAACACTCTGGGGAAAGGTGTTTTCTCTGTGTGCACTCTAGAGACTAGTCCTTGTCTCGCCCCTGCCTCGGCCTCTGGCACACCTCGTGGAGCTTGCCATCGCCTTTCCCGAGCTCTGCTCCTTACCTTGCTTATTTAGTTCCTTTTCTGTTTCCAAAGAGATCGATTTAAAACAAGCCTTACACAAATCCTCATTAACTGAAAAGAAAACAAACATTTGCCCATAGCTTTATAATCAGCGAGATTCCACTGCATAGTACATGTTTTTCGGGGTTATGATGTAACCCATAGCAATAGGTTCATTCAAAACCACTTTTTTTGCTAATATATATCACTGTATTATTTTTAGACCCTTCCATTTTGGATGTTGAGTTTGATCTGTTCCTGCAAGAAGAGAATCTCATGAAATGTGGACAACATGGTTGTCCAACAAGTAGAGAGGAGAATCCGTTACTAGCGTATCTAACTAAAACACATTGTAATGCAATTACACTTCTGCTATCAGGAGGCATGTTCAAAGAGCCACTGGTGTATTTTACTTTCAGACCACTAAAGAGACTTTCAAGAACTCCCGGCTCCAATTGCAAGTATAATAAGACATTCAACCACGAAGAGTTTCACTGCACCTGTGTTAGACTGAGAAGAATCAGAATTGTGTTGAGAAGGTAGAACTTGCTTCCTGTAAATGGATGTGAAGCACTACGGGGATATTAACAATAAATTAGTTATGGCTACCATCATCTTTCATGTTAAAGATGCTGAAAGACGCCCATAATTTCATGATAAGCTTTCTGTGCCCCACACACTACATCCCCACCATCTCCCTGTTCTTAAGTATCAAAAATATTTCTTTTTTTTAACTGTAACTATTTTTCTTTTCTTTTTTTTAATCATTTTATTAGGGGCTCATACAACTCTTATCACAACCCATACATACATCAGTTGTGTAAAGGACATTTGTACCTTCATTGCCCTCATCATTCCCAAAACATTTGCTCTCCACCTAAGTCCCTGGCATCAGGTCCTCAATTTTTCCCCTCCACCCTGCTTACCCCCTCCCTCATGAGCCTTTATTCCTTTAGATATGAATTGTCCTTAAGCAATGTTTTGAGTTCCTCTGCTTTCTTGCATTTATTTTTATTGGTAGAAAATCCTGCAGTAGTATGAACTTCATTTATCAAAACGGGAAATCAAACATATATCAGATCATTATGCTATGACACCAAACAATGCTGTTCTTCTTCCGATTAATCTTTAACATGAGATCAAAGCAGGCACTCTCCAGCGTCTTCTAGATGTCAAATAGTTATAAGACAATTAATTATATCCAAAGCAATGCTTTCATCTCTAATATATCAGTGCGGTATGCTTAGTGGCTACATCTGCAGCCTAACTATGGTCATGATTGCAGGCTCCTTAAATAAAATCTGGACCTATACCAAGTTCTGGATGTGGTTGCAAAGGCAACGTGTGCACTTGATAATTGCAGGACATCTAATTTTATCTTTTAGTCAAATCATAGTTTATAGCGTTGCTGAATCGTAAATAGCCTTGAAAATATTCATCGTTCCTCCTCTGTATTTTCAATTCATTTGTCAAATAAGACCTTTGCTTTAATGCCGTTTTATTGCATTTACTCTTGAATTTACAGAATATTATGATTTTTTAAATTTTGGTCAAGATTTTCCCAGTGTCTCAATTTCTATACCAGTAAGAAAATCTTAATAACATCAATGGCTATCTATCATTACATAGTCATTTTGCGTAAAGCCCTGCTTCTGGGTATTTAGTGGTAGAGACAATATCTATATGGAGGTGATTGTGGGGGCTTTGTGGGCAAACCATGAGAAAGACTTATTGTACATATCCTTTACTTTTGGTATACTTTACTTAAGATTTTCTTTAATCTTTCTCAAATTTCATTTTAGTTATTCTGTCGGGAATAGACTAAGTGTCCTTGTGTATCTCAAGTATTTTGATTGTGTATGAATTAAATTATTCTCATTTCCCTATGTTTACTCTATTTCATGCAGTATAAAAATACATGCTGTCCTGTACATGTCCTGTGGCAGTCTATTCTTCCCATTTGATGGCTGGCAAAACCCTATCGAATGTTCAAAGTGGTTTATCTGAGCCTTAGTGAAAGTATGACATAGCTTTAATAACTTCTGATGATTTATCACCCAGGAGTTTGAAGACTCAGAGGTGAGATCAAAAGCAATAGTGGTGCTGGGGCAGCTATTGGGGGCGAAAGATAAAGGGGCAGCTCATACCCATCATCGTTGCTCGGTGGGAGGAAGATGAGGCTGCTTGTGCCCTTACATATTGGACAGCTCCTCACAGAAGGGCCATGTGGAAGGATGATAGAGCCAGCGTGAGGATAGCACTGAGGAAACATAATTACCCTCCAATGCTTTAGCATTTCCTCCCCTTACTATTATGGTCTTAGTTTTTCCTCATTGAAAAGCTATGTTCATTTGTATTTTTAAGGTTTTTTGATGCAGGAAATCCAAGATAAATAGACCCTTCAGTAAGGGGAGTAAGGGTACAGACAAAAAGGGTGGAGGGAGGGGAGTAAGGGTACAGACAAAGAGGGTGGAGGGCGGGGAGGAAGGAGGAACTGATAGCAATGATGACTGTATAACCCTACTCAGGGGAGTGAATAACGGAATTGTAGGTGAACAGATAAATTGATTGGTGTTATATATGGCAATGTATAATAATAATAAATGTAATATAATAATAAGGGTTCTTGAGGGGTGGTAGGGTGGGGGTGAAGGGGATAAAGGGAGCTGATAACACAGTCTAAGAAGAAAGAGAATGGTTTTAAATGATGGTGGCAGCAATTGTACAATTCTTCTTGATCTAATTGTATTATGAATTGTTATAATAATTGTAAGAGCTACCAATTAAATGATTTTTAAAAAATCCGAAGCTTCAGAAACCTTATATCAGGTGACTATGAGTCAGAACTGATAGCAATGGGTTTGGGTTGGGTTAGGTTGAACAACCGTTTTGGAAGCCTAAATACCATATCTAGGAATATTATATTAACCTTGCAAGTACTGATTCACCATACTTCACTGCACAGTGTAAATTCTAGTGCACTATTTCAAGTGCTCTTGCCATAAACCAAAGGAAAATCCACTGCCCTGGAGTATATTGAAACCCAAAAAGACCCTGGCGAAGAGAAGTCTCCCGAATGTAGAATCAAACTTAATTATGTGAACGGAATAAACCTTTAGGATCTTCATTTGCCAACTTAAATGAGAAGACACAGCTGCAAAAACCCAGCAATAACCAGAATATAGAACTCACAAAACTTCCGTAGAGAGCAGAGATATAGGATGGTATTTAGTTTAAAGTGCTTTACACCATTATGTAATAAAGGAGATCTGACCATATTTGGTCGTGGTCATATGCATTTTAAAAATTAATGAGTCTACTGTTTTTCATTCAGTGTTGTTTAGTTGATTCTGATGCATAGGGATCCTCAGGACAGAGCAGGCTTGCCTGAGTTTCCACGGCTCTGAATATTTGTGGAAGCAGACTGACACATAGTTTTTCCCCCTACTATTTCTAGACATAATTTCATACTTAATTCTTTTTCTTTAACTTGTTTCAAATTGTTGTCATTTATGGGGAAATAGTGAAGATTTGGTAGATTAGTTCATTTTTCTACTATCTTATTTAATGTTTGTGTGGTTTCTCACCTTCCGGAAATGATGAGGGAACGGTAAGAAACAAGTTCTCATTTGATGTCTGCTGTGGTGGTTTGGCCTTGGTAGTCTCTGTTTGGGGCCGCTGTACTCTCTCTTGGAAACCTGCACAACGGGTCAGGCTGTTCAGCCGCATTTCCACTTTTTCAGAGTGTGCGTTCTCTGGCAAAATGTTCTTGCTATCTGTAGTTTAGATTCACCATGGCCCAACGAGGAGTTTCTTAGGTGGAATTTTCCTTAGTCACCCAGGCTGGCTTTTACTCCATCAGAGTCGACAAAGGGCCTGGGAGAGAACGCGCGCCCTTGCTCTGACAACCCCATAGAAGGCAGGTAATTCCTGACCCTGCTCCCTCTTCGCTTACTGTCTGAGGATCAAGATCGGTGCAATCTCTTTATCTCTGTGTCTGAAGGACCCCACGTTCTCTGAATGCTGAAGCTCCTTTCACCTGACAAGAAGTAAATAAATATACCCGATAGTCCTGGAATCATTTTTACAAGGTAATTACTTTTCCTAGCCTTCTCAGTTTCCACCATTTTATATCATCATGTGGAAATCAGGTTGGCACCACACAATCAATTATTTGAATATTTGATTAGAAGCACTGCCATAAAGATGGCTTGGCATCTTTGGGATATGGGACATTGGTTTCGTGGAATATATCAACATGTGAAGGAAAATCAATAGAGGCCAGATTATTAGGCTACATCTATAGAGGCATATACTGCTTCTGATTGTGTCGGTCTTAACTGCCCTGTTTCCCTGAAAATAAAACAGTGTCTTATATTAAGTTTTGCTCCCAAAGAAGCACTAGGTTATATTTTCCGGGGATGTCTTATTTTTCCATGAAGAAGAATACAGTACACATTTATTGTTTATTGTTTTATTAAAAGATACCTCGCACTTCCTGTCTGCTCCGGCTGCGCCTGCAGCCAACAGTGAGCTGCGCTGGCGGCAGCCACCGCTACCGTCCAGAGTTACGGTAGCTTCAGGGGCCTTATTTTCTGAGAGGTCTTATTTTCGGGGGGGTGCCTTATATTTCAGCGAGAGGTAAAACTGTAAGTAGGTCTTATTTTCAGGGAATGTCTTACTTTCGGGGAAACAGGGTAATATCACTTTAATGGCGAGAATAACATTAAATGTTATGAAATGATGTCTGGGAAATTGTTGCAAGCCAGTTTTTGAACTAGATTTAATATTTAACATGTTTTAAAATGTTATCTTTCACAATTTCAGTTGAAGTTTTCTTTTATATTAAGCCTAATAAACGTGCTTAGTCACGTGTTTCGTCGTAAGAACCTTCTAATGATCATCTGGTCTTCTTTCTTGTGCACAGGCGCACACACTCCCTTTCAACAATTCCTTCCCTTTCAACGAGTTGATGGACTTGCGCTCTGATTTTTTGTCAGTGCTCTTACTGCACTTGCCAATTTAACTGCTGCAGGTTAGCAGGCTGACAAGTTCATCATAATCACTATCTATTCCATTTCCATTTTATACTCAAGGTCTATTGTTGCCAATTCATTCAAGAAGGTGTTTTTATTTAAGTGGTGCTTAAGTGCTTGCTGCTGTGCTCGCTCTGTGAATGCGGTCCTCACAGGGACTGAGATTGTAGAATGGTTCGTTCTCCTCAATTCTAGAGCTACTGTGATGCTCTTGTCTACTGCTGATTCATCAGATAATTTCTTTCCTTTACTGCAACAGGTGTCTATCTGGCTTGTAGCATCGCTAACCCTTTGACAGTCATTATGATAAATTCTGGAAAAGACGGGCAAAATAATTCTCTTCAATGAGTTCATATATTTGGGGGAGGGATTTAAAATTTTAATGTGAAATAGATAATTATATTTAACAAATAGCTAAAATTCAAAGTATTTGGTATAAGTATTTAAATCTAGGGCAATATAGAAAACTCTTAGTCGTAAATGTGTGTGTTTTCATGGCTCAATTTTTTCTCAGCTGCATATGGGTCTAACATTTTGCACAGCTGTGTACTTTGAATACCACTTTATTTCCTTTACCTCGGATATATACAAAGTACATATCTGAATGATGTACCTTCAACCAGCAGCATTCTGATTCATGGGAAACTCTTCTTAAATATATTGTCAGAATTTTTGGTGATTTCTAGTGAAAGTAAAACAAAGTAACTTTCTAGACACCTCTGATTATAAATGGATCCCAGATTTCTGTCAATTTGAAAATCTCTGCTGTAAATTCTTGGCATGTTACTGGTGCTTGCAATTAACAGAAAATAGTCCTTGAGTTTTTATTACTTAATTTGAGCCATTCCTCTTATCAAGTTTCTGAGGGTCTTTATTATGCTTCATTTTCTTCAGGGATTTTATATAATAGAAAATACGAAGCCCTCTTTGTCCCAGGTATCAGAATACTGAGCCAATAACCAGAAACAAAGATTGTACTGTTTTGTTTTTCCCACCAAACTGAGAGAGTTTTACATTTTAAAAAGATTAATGATCGAATATTTTAAGTCTCAAAAATTCAAAACTCAAGCTCACTGCCATGGAATTGATTATGAGTCATGATCTAAAAGAATACAATTCATCAGCTTATTATTATAACAAGGGTCTACCTCTAAAACACCTCTTTCTTTTTCTAAGCTGTTTACCCATTGCTTTCAGAATAGTCTCTTGCCTCTATATGTGCAAAACCTCACCATAGTCATTAATCCATCTTCTATTGACATACATGGCAATCTCTCAAAAATATAGACATGTCCATGCCATTGCACTTATAAAAGCAATGACTTCTTAGTGATGACAGGTTAGATGCTAAACTCTTCAGCATAATAGTCATTTCTTCAACATTGAACAGCCATTTTTGCCTTGACATTTGCTTCTCCTATTCACATGGACTAAATTATAATCATATTGTGTGATTTGCTGTTTCCTGAACTTTTCATAATCTAGCCCACCTCCACAACTTCACTGATTCTCTTCCTGTTCTCTGAGATGACATATTAATACTTGAGGAGAGAGTAATAATTTTTTAAAGTGCTTTTTATATTCTACTGACTTTCACTCTCTTTGCTTGATAGGGAAAAAAATAAGTCATTTTTCACTTACTTGAAATTCATTTTGTTTATAGCTATTAATTTTACATAGTTTATCATAATCTAACTGATATAATCACTATACATGGTAATTCTCCTTGCTCACTATTTATGATGACCTTTGATGACCTAAAAGATGTGATCCTTAAGTACACAATTTCCTGGGTTCAGTGCCCCATTGGTATCTCTTTATTGTGTCACAGTGTGATTGCCCCAGACAGCTGCCATAGATGTTTACAATACTTTACTGGAGTTTTTCTCAGAACACAAAGGTCTTGTTTTACTGCGATTGTCGACAATGTTACTAATGAAGTGGTGATTTTAAAAATTTGACGTATTTTTTAAAAAACCACATGTCTTTCATCTTTGTGCACTCAAGAAACTATTTATAGTTAGAGATATTATAAAATAGATTAAAATACAGTAGACCTGCATTTATATATTCAATCGCAGACTACAATATATGAACTTGGTCTTGTGACGTATGTAGTTCCCTGGACCATAAAATCACTTGTCAGTGAACCTTCACGGTTTCATGAAAGATGCACTTTCCACTGACATACACCCAGGTTCAAACAGAGTAATCTATAACACTGTTTTTATTATTGTAAAAATGCTATTTATGTATATATGTTTTGACACCTTTTCTTCTAATAAGTATACATTGTACCATGTATATTTATTTCAAGAGACCAGGGCATGCACAACTATCTCACCCCTATGTATCACTGCAGGTGATTCAGTAGCGAAAACAGATTTATTTGAACATTTTCAAAGAAGAATCGAGTGGAGCTTTGTAATAGCTTGAAATCTTTGCTAAGTGGTAAAGTATGGGGACATAGTGTTTACAAAACTGCTAAGAATGACTCCACTGCCAATGACTAGTGACCCTATGGGACATACTGCATTTACTCCCCAGGCTTTCCGAGGCCGTCCATTTCTGCAGAAGCTCATCTTTCGCCCAGCTGGCACTGGCTGGTGGCTTAAACATGTCAGCCTTTCAGTTTGCAGCCCCTGTTTAACCCTCTTGCCGGTAGTGCTCCTTGAAGGATCACAGACACAAATAAAAGTGACTGCCATCGAGTGAATTTTGACACGGAGCCATCCTACACGTCAGTGTAGAACTGCTCTACAGGGGCTTCAAGACTAAATCCTTACCAGAGCAGACAGTCTCATCTTTTTCCTGGGGCGGGGCTGGTGAGTTCAAACTGTTGACCTTGTGGCCAGCAGCCCAAATCTTCACCCAGTACTACAACAGAGCCCCTACATTCTTCAAGAAGCGTATCAAAACAAACTAGAATAACTAAGGAAATACCACCAGCAGGTGGCAGCAACCTTGAGTAGTGTCTATATCAAACCAGGCACACTACCATACAGTCATGCCAACTGGGCAACTTTACAGGACACGTTAGAACGTTAGAACGACTGGTGAGTTTCAAAGACGCTTACTCTTGACCAGAGCAGAGAGACGTGATTTCCTTCCCCAGAAAGGCTAGTGGCGCCAACTGCTGGCCTTGCAGGTAGCAGCCAACTCTGTCTGCCTCGGCTACCAGGCCTCCTCTGGCCCACTTTAGATGATAGGAAATTTGAAAAAAAAATTGTGATGTAAATACATATATTAATAGACTCATGTGAAACTGTTTATTATTTCATAGAGTTAGATAAAAATAAAATCATAACTGTTGCACATATGATAAACATTGTGTCGTGGTGTTTGCAATGATACATACTGAATTCACCTTGTAGACAAATATTCATGAAATAAATGCATGCCTTGATCATAAAGGTAAAATTATTTAGTTTATTTGTTTCCTTTCTCTAGTCTAATGATGAAGTAAACACGTACAAAGATGGATGACTAAAAAGGCATATTTTATGTTTAAAAACAAGAATTCTTTATAAAGAATTAATACAAAATATTAGATAAACAAAGGAACCTTTGTTCTTATGTATAATTACACAATGTTTTCTTTGTGCCTAGGTTATTCTGTCTGTCCGTGGCTTATTTGGGGTGCTGAGTCAGAAAAGTATATTGGACAGATGCATCAGCTCTAGTGTCTTAGATACAGGCTTCCTCGGCTGTGGCAGCTATTGTCATATGAATTTATTAATTTATCATCATGGTTTTAAATATAAGAGGAATTCAAATCTATAAGTTACAAAATAAGACAAAATCGGTCAGAAATATTTGAAAACCATTAGCTGGTAAGGGACATCCAAGGGAAACTAGGTATGGACCCAGGTGGCTAGTTGGTTGCATCTTGAGCTGCCAATCATAAGGTTAGCAGTTTGAACCCACCAGTCACACTGCAGCCTTGAAAAGATTGAAAGGATTTAGGTACTTTAAGGGGAAGTTCTCATCAATACTATACAGCCAGGCACTTTGAGTTCAAGTAGATGAGCTAGCAGTGGGTATGGCAGTTTGTGCAATGTAAACAGAGACCAGAAGTTGGATCCCGAAAACCCAGAACACAGCTTGAGAAAAGTGGAAAACGAAAATAAAATTGAAAAGGCACATATATGGAAGATATGGCAGAAGTTCAGAATGTTGAAAATATAAGACTTCCTAGCAATCTTCATAAATATTTTGTAGATGTTGATGTTTTGGAGATATGCAATAAGCATTTCAGAACACATTTTAATATAGAGATTATCAATGGATAACCCATGTTAAATGTTCTGGGTTGAGGTTGACTCAGGGTTTCTTTATAAGAAAAATTCTAACTTTTTTTCCCCAGAGTATCTGTGCACAGGTGGAGAAAGAATTTGTGCCATCTTATAATAAGACTGGAACACTTTAATGGCCCATTTTAAGTTTCAGAACTTTTGGATTTCTGTTTATTGTACCAACCTCACTACCAGTCAGTTGATTTCCAAATCACAGTAACCGTATAGGACAGACCGGAACTTCTCTGGGTTTCAGAGGCTGTAGGGCTTTATGGAGCAGAAAGTCTGATTCTTCTCTTGCAGCGCAGTTGGTGGCTCCCATAGGTAACTTAGTGGTCAGCAGTCAACCACGGAGACCTCTGTGCCATCAGGGTTCCTATTTTTTCTACAGCAGCTCTTATTTCTGACCACTTTTAAGATAACAAATTGGAACTGCCTGTTAGTCAGTTCCTAATAAAGGTGAAATGACACGGGGAAAATTCCAAGCTCATGTAATTGGATATATGTATATATATCACAGCATTTACACGTTAAATAAAGCCAGTGTGTATTTTCTCTATCTGAGTCTAGCTAACACTAGATGAAAATATTCTAATTTTGTAACGGCAAGTTGGATACAAATAGTATCTGACCTGTGTTCCCTATTTCAAAAATTAGAGTTGATAAGGGAAAACTTTTACCAATTTTGTAATCAGTGGGTCAAATGTACCCAGAAACAAGACTAACATTCGAAGCACCAAAATATGGGTTGACCAGTATTGTCTAAAATGTTACACTCTCAGAAAGCCACAAGCGTAGGTTGCCCGGACTTCTAGAGTTGCTATTAGTCGAAATAGACCCATAGCAATGCGAGTTGAGTAGGTCTTCAGGAAGCAACTTGAGCACATTCATGTTTCCTCATTTATGAACTAAGAATAATAATATTGATTTCCTAGTTTTGTTGTAAGTTTACGTGAAGTAGATATAAAATAAACATTACCGGTTACGTATTAAGCACTCAATGGAATTTAGCAATAAAGTTTTTCTAATGCAGTCTCACATAACTATTTAGAATGTCATACTTTTAAGAATCTGTTCCTACATCACTCTTAAAATCTATACTACTCATCTCACTGTTGGTTTGTTTCCTTTTAATTTTATATTTTAAACACCAAAGATGGCATTTACAAGGGAATTCCAAACATTTCTTGGGAATGAGATCACAAGTTGCAGGCGTTATTCCCATGAGCTCTTTGAAGCCCTTTGAACATGTTTGTCTGCAGACATACATCACTTCCAGCAGCAGAGGTGTTCACACAGCAGGGTCTGCTCATCTTAGGCAAGAACGCTCACTCCAAAACACCTCCTCAATTCTGTTCTGTCAAATGGCTCTGACGTGTGTGTGCGACAACAGCAAGTTCTCCAGTAAGTTTAAAATACACTATTGACAGAATCCCTTTTAAAAATCTCTGTGTTCCTGCCCTTGCTCTCCATTGGTGCTATCCGATTTTTATTTACTTTATTTGTACCTCCTCTTGTAACAAAACAAGCAAAATTAGGAACTATGTCAGTGATTTTTTTTAACAATTATTTGGCCTGTTTACAATGTCTTTTCTCTTCATCTCTTATGTGGCAAGCTAAGAGAAATACTCGATAAGCATATTTTCCTTTTAGACATCCTAACAACATCAACACAATATTTAAACAAATATAAATCTTTTGTTTTCCATCTAGGTACGTGTAATATGGTGTTAATCGTGCCTTTCTAGATAGGAATATTTTTCTTGCCATTGCCTCAGAGGACATAGGACTACATAAGCATTTGTGACATTCAGAAATGTTAAATGCTTATTGAGAATGTTTCCCATTTTTCTGTAGGGGTTTTACATTTCAAGACAAAGTTCATTTCTAGATAAATATATAAATTACAGAGAATATATAAGCAATCAACTTAGGAAGACAGATTGCTCTAAACAGTTCTCTTCCAACTGCCTTATATCAGTATTCAAAATAAATGTAGTTATAATAAACCAGAGTGCACTTTTCAAAATTGTGAACTATTTTCATCATATTTGAAGAAATCAAACAAGTCAGATATCAGAGAGAATAACTTTTTAATCAAGTCCCCCTAACCCCCAGTTTTTCAGGTCTAATATCATTCCTTAAATTCACCCTTATGGTTCAATGTTTAGCCAAACAATAGATTTAGAACGGTACTAATGACATTAGTAAGAGATGTACAACACATAGTAATCAACTGTTTGATATCAAAGAAGGAGAAATTACCCAAGGACATTTAGCCAAGGACAAATTAACCAAGGACAAAGGACAAAAAAAGGTCAAATTACCCAAGGACAAAGGTCAGAAGTCAGAAGAAAAGAAGCAGGAATGAAAGCCGGAAACAGTGCAGACATTGGACAAGTGCTTGTGCATTTAGAGGATTTTAATGAATGCAACGAAAGAAAGTTTGTAGGAATTCTTGAGTGCAAAACAGATGCTATACTTTGTCACCTGCCCAGTGTACAATGCTGTTTTTCAAAAGCAATTCAAAGCTATTCCTGTTGTTGTCAGGTGCTATCGGGTAGGTGAGTAGGTTCTGACTCATTGAGACCCAATGTACAACAGAACAATTCCTAAATCCATCTCTATTTAATTTGTGAGACTCCTACAGTACACAGAGAAAAGCGTGAAAAGAAATATCCTAATAGAGTTAGGAGAAATAGAAAATATCTTATAGGTTTCAGTAAAAAGCAATGTGAGCTCTCACGGTTTAAACTCTTGGAATTTGTTTGCTCATATGTAACATACAGGTTGTAAATGGACCATAGCACAGAGACAAAATGAATTACATTGCTAACTTATGTTGCTTTTGTAGTTACGAGCCATGAAGTCACTTCAGATTCATAGTGAGTGACACTATGTACAACTACAAAAGAGTGCTCAGTCTTGTGCCTTTTTCACAGTCATTGCTACCTTTGAGGCCATGGCTGTAGCCACTGCGTCATTTGATTGTATTGGGGATCTTACTCTTTTTGACTGATGCTCCAGTTGACCAACCATGATGTTCTTTTTCAGGGACTGATCCCTCTTGATAACATGGCCAAAGTTCATGAGATGGAGTCTCACCATCCTCACTTCAAAGGATCTCTGAAAAGGTGTAGGGGTGGTGTCTGCCCTCCTCTAATGTCAAAAAGAGGGAGGAACACAAGCTCCATCAGCATCAGTTCTAAGCCACACACAGCTGACAAACTATACTTATGATTATGGACATTCTTAACAGAACACACGATCAGGAATTCTTAATGTCCCACTCTTCCCTCAGAACAGCCTCTTCCCAGCCACACTCCACTCAGATCTCCCTCTTGTTCTTGACCTTTCAACCACAGGGTATCATTGATATCACACACAAGTAACATTATACTTAGAGTCTTCCAGTGATGGTTACAGTAGCACATCAAGAGGAAACTGCCTTCGAATCCGGAAGCCTTAACAAGTTTCTGCTAAGATCCATTTTCTCATGGAAAAGATATATTTCTTACTTGCTCTATCTATTTGGCAAAGAGTCCTGGAGATGTAGTGTTGAGCACTTGGCTGCTATCTGACAGCAGTTCAAATCCAACAGCTGGGAGGAAGACCCAGTATTCAGCTTCCATAGAGATTTCAGGCTTGGGAACCCTATAATAAGGTGACCAGATTTAAAGCAGGACACCATTGACCGGGGTGGGGAGGTTTCTTGATTAATAATTTGGTCTACATGGACCAAATAGACTGTTCCCTAGCTTGTCGTGCATTCTTTCCAAAAATCCGGACTGTCCCGCCAAAAGTGGGACATCTAGTCACCTTACATAGGGCAGTTCTGCTTTATTCTATAATGTGGGTATAGGTCAGAATTGTCTAGTTGGCATCCACCTATGTGGCATTCTGTTTATTACAGTGCTGTCAAGCAAGGACATGTCGATGATAAGGAAATACGATACATATAATACAGGGAGAGATGATACATGCACAAGCTGTGATTTTCACACACTGGACCAGTGAGTTAAATTATGGCAAGAATACTCATCTTTCCTTTCCTGCTCACCTTAAAAGAGATAGCACTTATGCTTCCCGGGAGGTAATCACACCTGCATACACAATAGAGTACAGTCTGGTGTTTTCTAGAGCTAAGAAAATAAGGCAATATTACCAGGGAGAAACACCTGTGTGCTTTTGGCTACAACTGCTTTGATTGTAACTGGCCAAATGGTTTCAAATAAAAGTATTACAATGCTGATTTCCTATTAAGAAAGGAAAAGTGCCTTATTCTGCATGCCTATATCAAGAATACCTCTATTACAAGGCTGTTATACTATTTTTCTTGTAAGACAACTTGTAAAATTTTCTTTTGTTTGTTCCACCTTTCTAAAATGCATGCAAGTTGCGTGCTTTATTAAAAAAATGGACATTTGGGGGTTGGTTTGTTTTTTAAAAATGTATGAAAATTAAGGAAAATTCATGGCAGATCGGTGTTTCTGGGTGTTGATATACCTTAGAGGCCATTTTAAAGGAGGGATTCAAGTGTCTGTGTCCTCATTAGGCAAATACAATAATGCCCCCAAAGACACCGGGGTCTTATATTAATATTATTCAACACAATTCAGTCACACAAGGGACATTCTGTAGGTGTCTCTGTTTTTGGTAGGCACAATACACAGGGCAAAACCTTTATTCAGAGAGTGAAAATACTGGTTCTAAAATGCAGTTTTGTTCAGAAACCCAATTGGATGTCTCGTATAGTTTCTGTCCCATAAGTTTACTGCATTTCATAAAATAAGTTACATTGTTAGACCGAGACAGCTGATCATGGTGTTAGTGTGGTTAATATTTAAGGTGTATGAATTTACTGGAAAGTGAAGTAGTGTCAGCTAGTGATTAATGTTTCCTACTTTAAGTAATGGCATCGTTTATGGAAATCCAAGTTATCAGAATAAAATTCCAACCTGTAAAAAGGCCTCCCTTTTGACAGTGCCTTAAAAAATCTTTCCATTATTGCAAGCTAATAGCTTGACTGTAATGTCTGCTGTTAAAGGGGCAAGTGCCTGTGCAAATATTAATCTTACATTATTACTGCTAAATATTCAGCTGATTTGAATATTAAAATAGCCCAAAGGCTCTTCAATAAAATATGGGATTACTGAAAGAGTGCAGTGTCTTTTATCATGCCAGACCAATCCCATACATATATTAACAGATTTCTCAGTTGCTTAAGTTAAACAAATATATTAATTTATAATAGTGACAATGTCTGGATTTAATTTTGTGCTTTTAGATATGCTCTTCTCATTCTATGTGGACTTTTCTAGTACATTGTGACAATATTTTTATTCACTGAGTAACAGTCTAACCGTTGAAACTTATAGTGTTTTTAACGGTGAGAAAATGATGCATTTAAAAATACCCATATCTAATTGGTATATAATATATAACAGTTATTCCATGCCCAATTCTATTTTAAATATTTTGGCATATTAAATTTTTTCTCTCATAACAAACCTGTAAGGTGGGTTCAATTTTTATTCCCATTGCAGATGAGGAAATTTAATCTGAGAGGATTTAAATAAACTGCCAAAGACTAGGAAGTGATAAAGTCTGGAGTTTAATCCCAATGTCCGATTTTATTGTGCAAGAGAACCTGTTACTCACTGCCATGGAGCTAGTCTAACTCGCAGCCATCCTGTAGGGCAGACAGGTCTCCTCGGCGGGGTTTCTGAAAGATCGGAGGAGCTGCTGGGTTTGAATCACTGACTCTGAACCAACATGCCGTTGGGGCTTGCTAGCATATATTAAATGAAGGTAAATATCATGTGAGCAATGCAATATTTTATGTAAAAGAAATAAATGAAACAATGTGAATTATCACTATGGGAATAACATTGCGCGAAATATTGTGTGTGTATGTGAAATGGCTTATTTATCTTGAGTGAGAATACGCTAAAGGACACTAATTCAAAGTCACTATGAATTCGAATCCTGGTATCCTATTATAGAAAATGTAGCTGGTAATCTAAAAATGACTCACTAATGCTCAGTGGAGTGCAAAAATTGTATGACGAATTTCTGTGATGTTCCTCTCTAAGCTCCTCTGCTATTGAGAGATTAGAGAGCCTCTAACTGAGGGTAGCTGGAGTCTAATTTTTAAAGGCTCCTGACTCTAAACTAAATCGTCCCTGCTTGCTGACCTGATCTCTTTATTCGCCAGTCTCCAGTGTTGCTGCATCTCGTTTATTCCGGTCCTTATGATGGCCCAGCATTACTCAGGTATTCCGAGTCCTAAACTCTAGGGCTCTCAGTTACCGCCAATGTGTCTTACAGAGCTTATGTTGCTCTGACATGAACATCTCAAAGGGAAGGCATTAAAGAACATAAATGTATTTTGTTAGAGTTTTAGCTAAAGGACAAATCAGAATCATAATTCTGTTGGTTCCTTCCTAATCCATTGCTCCAGGTTTTCATTGATTGCTGGAGCTCCTCACAGGTATCTGAGTTCCTGAGCAGATTCCACTGGCTATCTGTATCTAGTCTGCTCTTGGTTAAAAGTCAGAACTCATTAGGTTTAGGACACACCCTGCATTGGCATGTCTCCATTAGAATAACAAAGAAGACCTTATTTGCAAATATGCTTACATCCACAGGCATGTGGTTATTGTTATTAGGTGGCAGAAAATCTGCTCAGATCCATACAGCCCTGCAAACAAGAGAGTGAAATGTTACCCTGCCTTTGCCATCATCACACTCTTTCCTGTGTATGTCAGAGCCCATTGCAGGCGCGGGGTCTAGCCATTTCCTTGAGTCCTCCTTGCACACTGACTACATTTTACCGAGGATGATGTCTTCCTCTAGGGCCTGTCGCCTCAGACCACGTATCCAAAGTATGCCAGATGAAGTCTCAACGAACATGCCAGCTAGGGAAAATCTACTGTACTAATTCCCAGACGAGTTTGTTTCTTTTTCTGATAGTCAATAGTACGTTCAATATTCTTCATTAATACCATGATTCAAATGCATTGATATTTCTTCATTCTTCCTGATTGATTCTAAAACTTCCACATGCATATGAGGCAACTGAAAATAGACTTTACTTCTAAATGTGAAATCTTCTCATTTTAACATTTTTTTGCACTAGATGCATTAAGTTTTTGATTTTTGTTTGTTTCGTGATTGCTGCTTTCTTCAGCATTGTGTGTGGGTCTTGATAACTTCAGTATTTTCTCTATCATGATGTTGATGATTGGTTCAGATATGTGGGGTTTTGTTTTCTTTGTGTTTAGAGGCAATTTACTACAGAAAGCTGTAGTCTCTGATCTTCATCAATAAGTTATTCAAATCATTTTCATATTCAGTGAACAATAGTGTATTGTCTACATACCAAATCTTATTAATCTCCTCCAATTCTCATCTTCATGTGGTTCATTTTAATATAACCCAGTGTCTCAGGTCATTTAGTCAGCATACAGATTAAATAAATGTGGTGAAAAGATACAACCCTCGTGTACGCATTTTCAGACTTAAGCAATGCAGAATTCCCTTATTTTATTAAATAAATGCTTCTTAATCTATGTACAATTTCTGCATGAACACCATTAAGTGTTTAAAATCCCCACTCTTTCAAATATGGTTGTTAAGGTGTTTGTGCTACTATTCCAATATACACATTGGAGGATCACAATTCAGAGCATAACACGTAGCTGTATTAAAATGCTTACATTAATTATAGAAATATTTATGAGAAGTAAGTAGTTTGGTACATATAGCCTGATTCTTTTTAATATAGAACTACCTGCTGACCAACTGATTCTGTCTCATAAATACACGGTAGGACTGCTCTGTAAAATTGTCAGATTTTTAAAAATTGCCAAATTGTAAATCTTTCTGGAAACACACTGCCTCATTCATTGTCCTTCTTCAGAAAAGCTAATGGGTTCTCACCACCAACCTTCATGTTGGCTGTGCAATGTTTAATCTAGTACAGCACCAGGGCTTCTTGATGGAAGTAAACATAATTTGAAATTAGGCAAACCTGATTTTATGCTTCAATGTTTCTACTTTTCAGTTTTAAAAAATTTGATAAGTTATATACATCTCATTAGGATCAGAAGATTACATTTTTAAACAGTATATATACCTACTTGGTCTATATTATCCAACAAACCATGGTCTGATTGTTATTGTTAACTATTTACAGTGATAGGCAACATGTCAAATTATGAAGTAATTCATGCCATAAAAATCCCCATTTCTATGGTTCAACCTCCTCCTCTGGCTCATAGGGTTCCTGCAGGGGCCATGACTCATGTAAGTGGTGTAAATTCTGAACCCTAATCAGTGTTTTTACCTCATTATTTCTCAGCCACTTATCAGCTAAAAAGTTATGTGATAACATGATAAAAGCCATGATACACGGAGATACAAGCCATTCCCATAATGCTTCGGGTTAACTATGAATCTAATGATCATGAGGATCTATTTTTCCTTTTTCCCTAATTGCTATTTTAAGAGTGTGGGTGTTGGTTTTAAGAGACCATCCTGATAATAAAACTTAAAACAATGCATTGAATTTTTTTCAACACAATCTTAAACTGGATTTTAAAATGCAATCTAAGTAAAAGTGCAGTGGGCCCTGAGAAGTGGGACTGGATGCAGAAATGGCATGCCTATGCGGTCTCTTTGCATTCTTGGCCTCAAAGCTATCCCAGCTCCACCCTTCCCTTTTGCCAGTGGCTCTTGAAGTAGGTCACTGAAGAAAATTTCACGAACGTTCATTTGAAATCCACTGCTTTAAGCCAAGTAGTGATAATTATGGGTAGTCTTTCAATCATCCTGGCTAGTTGGTTTAAGTTACCAGCTGGGCTAGTGCTTAAGACTCAAAAAGGCCCAATTTTCAAGTAGCCCCAGGGTACTATAGTTTTCAATTACTACTACTTAAAGGATTAAGTAACCTGATAGTTAATAGAAAAGTCTTTCAGGATAGTCTGACTCTGATTACTGTGGGTAAACCACAAAGAAAATACAGCAGATAATAGAAAATCGTAAGATTCAATTTTCAGAAACAATACAGAAAATGTGATTGTTTTAAGAGTTCTACATAAAGAGGCTCTTTCCTTCAGGTGTTTTTCTTCCAAAGTCTAAATTTAGTTTTGTTTTTGACTTTTCCCAAGAAGCTGGGCAGAATTTCCATTATTATTTTTTAAGAAAATTACGGTAAATATTAAAGTGTTTCTCTTAGTGTTTCTGTGTTAGGCTGGGATGTCTAGAAAAATAAAACCAGTGACACATATGCCTAAGAAAGAGCTTTATATCCAGGAGGCATCACAGCCCAGTCCAACTCCAGTGCCTGGGTCTGAGGCCCAGTGAAGCCTCAGAACCTCGCAGGCCGAGAGGGGACGCAGGATGGTGGGTGCAAAGTCTCCTGGATCCAAAGGCGTGGAATTATGGTAGAGTACCTACAGTTATCCAAGTTGGCAGCCCACCTGGGGCTACTCCTGGAGGGACAGAGTTCAAGCAAGGAGGAAGGTGAAGGGCAAGAGAAGGGGGAGGGGGGAGTTCCCAGTGTTTCCTTAATATAAAGGCCACACCCCCAAGAACATATCACCAGACTATCAGCTGAGTGACAGATTGGACTTGACCCCTCTACTTTCAAAGTCATTCAAGTTGACATAAAAGCAAACCATCCCACTTTCCAAGGGTATGAGGTATTAGTCAATGCCTGGGATAAAACAGTTTGCATATGACTATTAACCTAAAGGTTCATACTTCAAGGAAGGACAGGTATTCTGCTTCCATAAGATTCCAGCCACAAAAAACTGATTGATCATATTACAGTACTTGGGCATTGAAAACAATAAGCACTTGGCAACTAAAAAGCTTGCGTGTTTAAGTCCACACAGAAGTACCTCAAAAGAAAGACCTGGAAGTTTCCTTTAGACAAACAAGCCACTGAAAACCCTGTGGGGAGCACATTCCCAGTTACAGGTCTGTACCCGAGAGGATGTCTTCAGTCAGTGTCAATTAGACAGTAACGTGTTTTGGTTTCCTTTATTATAATTGTTTGTTTTGATTTATACACACACACACACACAAATCAATGTCATCAAGTCAATGCTGACTCATAGTGATCCCCTGTGGGGTCCAGAGACTGTTTATGGGGGTCGAAAGTCCAGTTTTTCTTCCACGGAATGGCTAGTCATTTCAGACTGCTGATGACCATGGTATGTTCGCAATTATGTATTGTAGTTTCTCTTCATTTCTTTACTTTGAACATAACTCGTGTTTAGTGTAAATCAATATGATAAGAGTATTTTGGAAGAGCTCTATTTGCTTTACCATTTTTATATAGTTGGTTGGATTATTTTATTATTCCATAAATAATAAAGTTAGCCACATGTAGCATACTATTATAATTTTTCAATAATATCTTCCTATATACTCCATACTTGTACATGATAGTCTATTTTAACCATGCCTCACCATGAACTACATTAATATTTCTTAAACTTTAAACATAAAATAATGCTTGAATAGTATCCTAGCAATAATCTTTCTTGTGAGAATTGCACGATTCACCAAAGTACTAACTTATGCCAATTTCTGATTTGACATATTCAATAGGAATCCTGGTGGTATGGTGGTTATGCACTGGGCTGTTAACTGCAGAGTAACCAGTTTGAAATTGTAGCCACAGTGCTGCAGAAATCTGGGGTTTTCTGTTCCCATGAGGAGTTACGGTCTTGGAAAGGCATAGAAACAGCTCTATCCTGTCCTACCAGGTCTCTGAGTCCAGATGGAAAGGATGGCAAAACCTGAGTGAATGTGGTTGCTAGATGCTCTAGTGGTGATGCAGTAAGCGGCAAAGAGCAAGATCAAAGGTCAGAAACCACAGGCACTAGGGTGGGAGGTGGGGCTGGGGGAAGACAGGGCTTTCTGATCCAACCCACAGGGGCAGTGCTCTCCTGTCCTATGCGTCGGAATAATCGACTCAGTGGCAATAGGATAACCAATTGGGGACTACCTATTTTTCACTAACTAGTTTCACAGCTGTAAACACTTACCACAGTTTGGTTCCTTTTCAACAATAGCACTTGGAATTCTTTGAAGGGAGAAAGTCATCGGCAAAATATACAGCAGCTTCAGGTTCTTGAATGGAGATATAATATTTTATTCATGTGGGTTTTTATTGTCTATTTTGGCTTTTTGACTTACTCCTCTTTAACTGTTATTAGTCTTTTAGTTATGTCACATAGAATCATGTTTCTTTGTGTGGTCAAGGATCCTTTGAGGTATACTTTCCTCCTTAGGATTGTTCCTTAGTGTTTAAATACTTCTCTCTTCTATTTTGCTGCATCAAGCTTAAAGTTTAAAGAATATTTTAACTTGGCAAATGTTTTCTATTTGAAAGCCCACATTTTTCATGAAATATGCTTCCAGTCTATAGGAGATGACATTATTTTGTGAATAAACGTATCAAAACGACCGTGACCCAGGCACACAGCATTTGATGGACTGTTCATGATCCATTGTATAATTGCCACAGACTTCGTGATCAGGAGCGGCCAGCCCACACAGCCATGCCAGTAGCTGCACCCTCCTTGCTTGCTTTTCTTAGATCTCTATCAGCACGCAAGAAAGTGCCCACTTGCCTCTGCCCTTCCACCTCCCATACTTCTCTTTCTGAGTAAATGCATTTCTCTTTTATTCTCTTTTATTCCTAGTCAATTTTGTATGCATGGGATATCAAATAAGTATAGAATTTATATTATATTTTGTGCATGCTAAA
>NW_022104341.1:51946969-51957845 GCF_000313985.2 Echinops telfairi
TGTGCAAATCACTTAGTGCTTGGACCCAGAGTGAGGTTCTCAAGGAATGTTGACATTTTGGTGAGGAGATGAAGTAAGTACCGTGTATATGGGCTATTTGAACTATATTGTATAGGCCTCTTATTGTTGCTCCAAAGAGTTTTCAGAACTGAAATCAGGGGACCAGGCTTGTCTTCCGGGTCTGTTCCAACTGCCAACCTTTCAGCTGGTATTTAATTGCTTAATTGTGCCACCGAGGGAACCCTATTGGCAAGGAGGAATGTTTGCATACATTTATTTACAGTCATGTGTCAGACTCCCCTGCATGCCAATCACATCTTTACATGTGGATTATATTTCTATCTATGTGAAAATAGTTTGTGTGAAAAACTTTAATCAATTCTGAAATAGCTTCAAAGGCAAACTAGAACAAGCATGGCCGAGTATATTTGAAAGCTGTCGGGTAGCTGAAGGGAGAGGTAATGAGTTCTTTAATTACGACTGTGCTGGGGAAGAAGAGGAAGAAGCAGGTTTGAGAACTACAATTGGATAGGACTCCCTGACTTATTGGATGCATACGGTGAGGAAAACTCCAAGGTGATGGATTTGCAGAACCGATTGTTAGAAAAGGGTTTTTGCGAGAAAGTCGGTTGGAGAAAGAACAAGGAAGAACATATAGTTGAGCAGATTCATGAGGGTAGAGCGAGCATATTCCAGATTTATAAAGGTAGGAGAAAGCTAACAGGGGGTAACGTTTGCAGTGTGTGCAAATCACTTAGTGTTTGGACCCAGAGTGAGGTTCTCAAGGACTATGGACATTTTGGTGAGGAATTATTATGAAACTATTATGAATGTGATCTAGCTAGAATGTGATCTAGCTGGAAAGGTTTTGTCCAAGTTGCCTCAAAGTTGAATGTCAACACTCTTCAATTATAGATTTTGGTTCAATATGTTTAGGGTGAGGCTTGATAGGCTTCCATTCTAATAAGCCCCTAATATCTGTCATTCTGTTGTTCCGGGAAGATCTCTGGAGAAGGGAAACTGTAAGAGACGGCTATTTAGGGTTGCTTCTTCGCAAAGAGCTAAGGAGATATAAGTTTACAAGTTTTAAGCATAATTGGTAACTGAAGCTAGGCTAATTTAAATATTACCATTATTTCCTACCAAACAAAAATTTGCTAAGTTAATAAAAACTTCAAGTGATGACATTTTTGATAGATTTTGGCTTTTTATAAAATGTGGTTTTTAAAATTAAACTCTACCTTTTAGTTCAGTCAATCAACCAGACCCAGTCACTAGCATGGACTAAAGTTTTACTCACACGGTCTCTAGAGTGGATGCAATGGCTCCAGGTCGTTCCCAGGCGGTGAACATGTACTACAGCAGACTGCCACACCTTCCCACCGCCTGGCTTCCTGAGTACTCACCTTCAGTCAACGGAGAGGCTCATCTTCGTGGCTTGTTTGGGAAGAATGTGGTATAACATCATATGAAATCAGTAAATGCTTAATATTCATATGCATATCGGACAAACCCTTTTTCAAAATATTGTAAAGGCAATTTGGAAAGGGAGCATTCAGAAGAGTACTTGAATCCTGAAATTGTTCATAAAATGAAAGAAAGCAGATCTGAGACCGACACCTATGAGTAAGGACATTTGAGAGCCACGGAAGGAGAAGAGAGATAAGCAGATAAAAAAAAGACTTGGTCAGAGAAATAAATAAGTCAGGAATTCAACAGGCTCCTATGATCAAAGAGCAAGTCTCAGGGAGCAATTAGTCAACAATCAAACCGAGATGGAATCGAAAGAGTATTCACTGGATGGAGAAATTTCGCAATCATACAAATGGACATTTCCGGGGAGATTCAGTAGAAGGACAGAAGCAGCAAGATACCTATGGCTGGAGGGTTGAAATGGAGGTGAGGCATTAGAAGTAATGCTCAGAGATACTTTTACTTTTTAAAGGAACTTCAATGTGAACAATATAAGAGATAAAAGAACAATTTTTATACTTAAAGTTACATTTTAATTTCAAAACTCAGCTTTAATGAAACTAGGCTTTACTCCCTTTAAAGTGAGAGACTCAAAGGCATTAAGATAAAAAATTTTAAAAAACGATTTGAAGTTGAGTAAGTTTCCTTTCTGTTGCCTTAAATATTGTGGTCTTACTGTAGAATGATACAGCCCAATTAATACCGGTCTTAGTGGTATTAGAAAGCAACCTTTCTATTAATGATTCGAACAAAATTAACCTTGTACTATATGTAGATGTGCTATATACTTTTTAGGATGCATGACAGGTCACAAAAATATAAAGCAGGGTGTACATAAAGCAATTCTATAATCCATTCTCTTGATGTCCACATTGCATGACTACCTCTCATCAATCTTACGCAATGACTAGGAAAACTGTTGGGGTCCAATCACCCAAAGCAGGGTTCAATAGTGATTAACATTCCACATTCTGGACTGGACTTTGGGGAGGCAGTTAAACCATACATTGATTTAAAATGTATGAAAAACTAAGCAAAATGGATTACATTTAGCTGTGACTAACTCAATGAATGCAGTCAGGTTGGGAACTTACACTTTTCCAACTAATAATCTATTTAATCAAACAGAAACAAAATGACTGTGGAAATCAACTAACCCAAATGTTGCATTCCCATATCTTCCCAATTTTTCATCTCTTAACAATATATCAGTTGAAATGTGAATTACTTTAGAAATAGAGCAGAGGTAATACTTTATTTGATCCAGTGAACAATCAGTTTTAATTATGTTTCTTCAGAAATGTGAGGCTCCATTCTCCTCACTAGCAACTTAGTTTTTAAAGAGTGTTCCACAAAGACAAGCAGTACCTTGCCTTCTCTCAGTGACATGACTGATCACGTGCAAATGCAAATCGGGAGTCACTGGGTGGTTCAAACAGTATCCCACCAGATTGTTCAACACAAGTTTGGCAGTTCAAACTTGGAAGTAAGGCCTGATGATCGGTTTCCACAAATCTGTAGCCTGGAGAACCCTATGGAGTGCAGCTCTGCTCGGTACACACGAGACTGCCAGGAGTCTAAATCAGTCTGATGAGGGCTGATGTCAAAATGAAAGGTAGAATTGGCAGATGGTGGATTGTTTTCATTCATTGTCCTAGTGGTGATATGACTCACAGAGACCTGCATACAACGGCATGGACACGGTAACTTTACACTTAACACTTCCTTATGTACTTAACACTTAACACTTCCTTATGTACTACTAAATGTTCCTTGTTTATCTTCTGCAGTAGTGTTTTCTATCTGGGTGAAACTGGTTGTCCAGCAAAGCGTTTGTGATCAGATTGATTATTAATCCAAAGAATTTGGATGGTATTTTGATAACTCTTGGTTTCTAGAAATTAGCACAGTGAGTGGTAATGCAGAATATATCCCCTGGATATTTGCTGTATTATTCAACGAATTGTTTTAATACTTAATAGAGATTCTTAATATAGTGACACAGTAGTTTTAACAACTTAAAGTAACCATATTTATGAATAAATTTTGTGTGATCTACATGCATTTTGGGAAGACAGTCTTGACTATAGGAGGAATATTATTTAAAATCATTTAGATTCATTATCAGCCTCAGTATCCTTATAACATTTCTTCTTAAAGTATTATCTTAAACTTTCTACATAGAATTTGAGCAGCTTCCAATATTTTTTGTGGGCTTAATGTGAAGGTTATATTATATGAGATGTAAAAGTTTAATATATTTTATGGACTAGGTTTTAGTGTTTAGACTGAAAAGTGTTCCTTAAAAGTTTAATAGACTCTTTGATGTTGTGGTTTGAATCATAATTCATTTGTGAAAAAGTGAAATTGAATTGTTTTGCCCTAACTCCCAAGTGACAAAGAACTCTATGACTAGGCACAGTTGTACAACGTGATTGGCTACCCTACAGGCAGAACCAGTTATATTATGATGTGTGTATTGACAGAGAAATCTGAATTTACCTTTCTAATACATAGGTGTATATTATCTTTGTAAAAGGGATAAGTTTAGAGCTGTCAAACTTTGTGTAAAGAGAAGTTTTAAAGATTTGCAATTGTCAGGTTTTAGGAAGCTTGAAGTATTCTTATATTTCGTGATAACGATTCAATCTTTCTGTTGACAGCAAGGATAGAGCTGAATATAGTGATAACCTTGATTTAGTATAACATAGCTGGGGAAAATATTTTGAAAAAAGGCTGTTTGCATCTTTAAGTGAAGTTGATGTAACCTGAGGGAAGTTATTTGGAAATTTTGTCATTAGGAGCTTAGCAGAAAAGCATTTTGTTTGCGATCCCTAATAAAATAGACCAGTGCATACATAATTTTTCTGAGAGTATGTAGTTTATAGCCTAAAATGTTGTAGTATTTTTGTGACATCATTTACCAGGAATTTTTATTTATTTTATTGTTCACCAGACTGTTTAGCCTGAAGCGTCTCTTTTAAAATTGGGTACACAAAAATAAAATGCTTCTAATGCCCATATCTTGAGTGAGCACTTCAAAAGCCTGAGATGCTGTAAGAGTCTTACTTCAACCAGGTAAATAAGATGCCTGTATACTGCAAAATTTAAACGTGTTTTAAATTAGATGGAAAGATAAATAAACGATGCTATGATAAAGAATGTCAGTATAATTATTTCACTCAGATAACTACTGGTATGTTATACTTTGGTAAGCCATGAAATTGGAAGAATTTATATGAGAAAGCTCCTGTGTAAATGAAATATTTTAATCTATATATTAATGAAGGCAATGCTATCAATTAAGTAAATGAATAGCTTTAAGTGGAATTAAGTAATATATCAACTCATATATTAGAAATGAATTATAAATGGTTATTTTGTCATCTACATAATAAAATGCAGTATTTCTAAGGCATATCTTTAATATGTTGACAATAAGCATTGTGTGCCCCAGCTGTAAGCAGCTCATTTAGTTCACTACGTCTTTGTCTTTGAGTGTGATTCTTCTTTTGTTTAAGCAATACAGTGTAATCAAGGCAGGACAGCATGGCATAATTTAATAGGAGAATATAATAAAATATAATGACGTTTACTAGTTCCTAATACTCCTACCATGTTATTTTGTTAGTTCATTAAACCGTTTTCTCTTTCACTTTAATGTTTATTGATCCCCAGTGCACAGGAAAACCTTTACATAGCTCAACCCTTTAATTTGTTATTTCAGTAATTATTGTTCTTATGTTATTTGTTAAAGATTTTTTTCATTAAAATGTTTTAAACATGGAATGTAATCTAGCTGGGAAGCATTCTATTAACTTTAAGAAACCCTTGCTTTAATTTACAAGATATTTTCTAATCTCATTATGGGGGATTTAGCAGCATAACTCTCATTTACACAAAAACAGGCACATTGGCCTCTCTATGTAGAGGAATTTGCATCTACATTTTAAGCACTAAGCCTTTTCAGTATCCCCTGATAAATCAGCTTTTAGGATTCATCTAGCAAATAGGTGTGGGGAGAAACTGTAAACACCCTCTAAGTGGTTACACATACATGAACAATCAAAATAGGTTAGCTTATTTAGATAGATTTGGACTTCATTTGAGCCACAGAACAAGGTGTAAAGAGGTTTGCTCAGGTGTCATCACCACTACTTCCACCATAATACAAAACCTAATAATTTATATGGACTAAGACAGTAAAGGATTTGGGAGTTATACCTTCTGTCTTTTTAATAATGTCTGCTATCAAATTAAAATGATAATTGCTTTGAAATAAAATGAATTCAGGGATTGCAATCATATTTAATGAATGGAATTGGATTTGTCAAATTCTTACTTTTACATCTAAAGATATTTCTATTATTTCATGGTATGTGATTACAAAGAAATGCCATGATTTGAGAAAATAAAATAATATTCAATTTTGATATGTAGAATTTAATCCCTATTTCTTCAAGAGTTTCAACTGTCTAACTGAGTCTTGGCTTATTTTTGAAAAATATAATAAAAATTAAAAGCCTTTAAACATAATAATCCTTATAATTTTTCTGTTATTTCATATATAACTTTCAGTTTCTATGTTTGTGTTAAATATATATAACATAAAATAACACTCTGTTTTCTTTTATCTTGTCTGACAAATTTTGATCTATTGATAAGGTCAAACCAGCACATAGCCTCACTGTTCCTCTACAGAATGAGCATTTATCCAGGATGATCACTGAGCATTGCTTATAAGTGCCCTGATTAGAAGTCCCTGCTTTTCAACATATTTGAGTTAGGATGAACTGCACTTTGTTTTTTTTCAGTAGAGCTTATTGTGTTACATCTATATGTGCTACCTATAATGTTGCAGTGCCTATTTTGCTGATGTTGGCTCAGGTTCATTTCTGTGACTTGGTTCAAAACACTGGATATTCTGAAATGAAAACTGGAAATAAAAATAGCTTACCTCAACCTATAGTGGAGTATTTATAAATCTGTATTATAGATAATTCTTTGGAGCGCTTAGTAGGTCTGGGCCTGGGGTTTTATCTATTGTTTCAGGAGCAGGGTAAGTATGCAGACTCTACTTCATACTGTGATGGTTTTCGTATTTTTGTGATGGTAGAAGCTATGTTGCTGACATTTCAAATGATAACAGGGTTTCTCATAGTGATTAGTTTTCAATGGAGTTTACCAGTTAAATCTGACTAGGAAAACAGAGGTCTACTTCTGAAGAAAATTTTCACAGAAAAATTCACTGCCGGGAAGTTGGTTCCAACTCACAGGGGCCTATAGGAGCAAGTGGAACTGCCCTGGGGTTCTCTGAAGCTGTGACTGTCTCTAAGAATAGAAAGCCTCATCTTTCTCCTGGTAGGTTCAAACTGCTGACCTGGCAGTTAGCAGGTTGCTTTCAGACCATCTCATAAACCAGGACACCACCAAATTCCCGGCCACCAAATCTATGGCAACCCCCAGCCACCCTATATGGGAGGCTAGAACTGCTCCGGTGCGTTTGTGAGACTGTGACATTTCATGCGGGTAGAAAGCACTATCATTTTCTTGAGGAGATAGCTGGTGGATTTGAACAGCTGACCTCGTGGTTACCAGCCCACCTTGTAAATACTGCACCGGCAGGGCTCCTCACACCACTAAGGTGCCCTTCAAATCAAGTACATGTGTGGAAAGAGAGAGAAAGGAAAAATTAAATATTAACAGATATGAGGACAGGGACCCACATCAGATTGGACCATCAATTGCTCATGTGCAATTCAAGTTAAAGCTGAAAACACCCAAAAAATGCCATGAAAGCCTGAATGGAACCTTGAGTATAGAGAACTTACATTTGTTGTAATTACTGTGAGGTATCATCCAGTCTGTTCTGACTCGCAGTGACCTCAGGAGCAACAGAAAGAAACCCGGCCTGCGTCTGAGCCATCCTCAGACTTGTCATGTTGGAGCCCGTTGTTGTAGTCACGGTGTCAGTCCACCTCCTTGGGAGTCTTCCTCTCATGCACTGTTCTTCGAATATCCTTTTCCAGGGACTTGACCCTCCTCTAACATGCCCAAAGTGTATGCGATGAAATTTTATCATCCTTGCTTCTAAGGAGTATTCTAGCTTTATTTCTTTCAAGACAGCTTTGTTTTTTCTTGGAAATCCATAGTAATTTCAGTATCCATCACCTATCTAAATTTAGAGACATTCTAAAGGATATATGTGATGCCTTGAACATTAAATGAGCAAATACAAATAGTGGGATGACATCTGGGTCATCATGTAGGAAGAGAGAAAGAGATTATTAAATGGACAAGAAGTAAAGAATGAAAACTGATGTCAGGAAGACTCTGAAACTTGCTTTTGAATATGGAATAGCTAAAGCAAAAGGCAAAAATGATGAAGATCTAAAGATAGGATTTCAAAGGATGGATCAATAAATAAATTATATTTAATTTATTATAATTAATATAATTAAACATGCAAAGTCCAGTAATTAGAAACCTAAAAGTTCAGAACATACTTAGCATTTCCCAGGATAAAAGAACTAAAGGCAATTCTAGCCTCAGTTGCATATTGAAGAATTCTACAGGCAAAAATATTGCATGACACAGGAAGCATCACTGGTCAACATTCAACCATTTTTGGAGGTAGCTGGCAGTACTCACGGTCCTAAAAGAAGTGCTGTCACGGGAGAAACACACAGGGATGGAGAGGGATGAGAGAACATCCTGGCCCAACAAGCCCCAAGGACGATGTTCCTGCTGAGAGCAGAGAATGCACGGGAAGACAGTAGGGCTGGACCCACCATGGGACAAGGCATTCCTCACTGAACCATGGCACTGCAGGGGACAGCACTGAAAACCCAGTGCGGGAATAGTGCATGGTCTGGCCCCATCACACTGGGGTGAGGCACGGAGCGCATACAGCAGAACAGTAGGGGGAACAGAGTGATGAAACCTCCAGGGAATACCAAAAATAGACTTGGGAGACAGAGTGTGGCACCCCATCAGACTCGACTGGAAAACACTCATGAAGGCCAACAAACAGACCTTGAACTCTTTATAGGCTTTTGTCATTTTTGTCAGTGACTTTCTTTTTGTTGTTATTTTGTTCCTGCTTTCTGCTGTTGTTGTTATTGTTTTGTTGGTTTTAGCTTCCTTTGTTGTTTTATTTGGCTTTGCCTGGTTTTTGCACTCATTAAAATATCTGCTTGTCTATCTAGATAAATAGGCAGGATAAATAATTTGGAGATGAAAAGAATGGAACCAATGGTTCCGGGGGGGATATGGGAGAAGGGGAGGTGGGAGAAAGAAAATAGGTGGTGACCAACCCAGGGAAAAGGGAACAACAAGTGAACTAAAATCAATGGAAGGAAGGTCATAGGATGCCTAGTGGGGCTCAATCAAGGGCCATGTACCAGCAAGGAATTACTAAACCCTAATGAAGGGTGAACATGATGGTTGGACAAGAGGGAAGTAAAAAGGAAATAGAGGAAATAACCAGGAGGAAAATGACATTTATAAAGGCCTAAATATAGGCATGTACAAATGTAAATATACATATAATGAGAGGGGAATAGAACTATGTACTTATATCTATGTGTTAAGAATTTAGGTTGAAGATGGACATTGGGCCTCAACTCAACTCAAGTACTCCCCTAACTCAAGAACACTGTCCTAACAATCTGGCATTCTGTGATGCTCACCTTCCTGACACAATCGCTGAAGACAAAATGGGTGCATAAGCAAATGTGGTGAAGTAAGCTGATGGCATCTAAGACCCAGAATAAAACCATACCCAATGTGAATTGTGGAGTGGGGGGCGGGGTAGGAGTGGAGACCTAATGCCCATCTGTAGATATTTTGACATCCCCTCATAGAGGAGTAACAGGGAAGAGATGAGCCAGACAGGGTGCAGTATAGCATCAAGGAAACACACAACTTTCCTCTAGCTCTTTGGTGCTTCCTTCATCCCACTATCATAACCTCAATTCTACCTTACAAGCCAGATTAGACCAGAGACCACATTGCTACAGATAAGAGCCCATAACACAGGGAATACGGGATAGATAAACCCCTCAGTGCCAACAATGAGTGTAGAGTTACCAGTAGGGTTAGAGGAGAGTGTGGGGAGAAAGGTAGAATTGATCACAAGGATCAACTAGAACCCCCTCCCAGGGGTATGAATAATGAAAAGTGAATGAGGGGCAACGGAGAACGATGTAAGATATGGAAATATAATCTTTAACTTATCAAGGTTTCGTGAGGGAGGGCAGGTGGGGGAGGGAGAGGGAAGAAATGGGGTGCTGATATCAAGAGGGAAGATAATGCTTTGAAAATGATGATGGCAGCATATGTGCAAATGTATCCATTGGAGGAATGTATGGATTGTGATAAGAGATGTAAGAACCCCCAATAAAAGTATTTTTTTTAAAAAAGAAGAAGTGCTGTCAAGTAGGGGCAGTTTTAAGAAGCAGTGTCAGCTACACTGAAGGCATTATCAAAAGCAAATCTTCCGAAGTAACAGCATATTAATCGAGATGTTTCAGTCAACAGTTGCAATTCATGATGCACTAACTTCTTCATACTAGGAAATTTGGAAGAAAGCTACCTAGTGGTAGGAAAGAGATCAATATTTGTGACCATTCCAAAGAAAGGTAATAAAAATAAATGCAGACTTTATAAAAACTATATTTTTAATATTGCGTTAAAGTAAACAGTCACTTGTATATAATTCAAAAACAGTTGTAGCAGTACACAGAAAAGTTACAGAAATCAAGTCAAATTCTGACAAGGAAATGGAATTAGGGATGTATATATTATTGCTGAGTCAGAAGGATCTTACCTGAAAACAGAGCATACAAGAAAGATGTTTAATTGTGGTATCTTGATTATGCAAAAGCATTGGACATTGGCTTATGCAATAAAACCAAATCATGGATAACATGTGAAGAACAGGAATTTCAAAACACTTGTTGGTGCTCATGCATCACCTGTACATAGACTCAAGGAGAGCTTCAGCCAACCTGTGCCTCAGTTTTAAATCAAGAAGCTGTGTTTCTTATCTGCTGAATATTAAAATATGGATTACACCATATCACCACAAAAGCAAATAACATCATGATCAACAGGGACAGCCTCTCGATTCTATTTTACTTGGATCCCCAATCAACATTCATGGAAACAGCAGTTCAGAGATTAAAAAAATACTTCATTGGACAACTCTACTGCAAAAGACTTCTTTAAAGAGTTACAAGTGACGTGTCACGTCGAGAACTAAGTGACCTGACTGAAGCCATGCTTCTTTTAACTGCCTCATGAGCATGTAACAAGCTGAGCCCTCAGAAAGGAAGATCCAATAAATATTGCTGCATTAGGACCGTTATGTTACCAAGGAATATTAAACCTGGCATGGACT
>NW_022104341.1:51958085-51959355 GCF_000313985.2 Echinops telfairi
TCCTGACTTGTAAGTATTGGTATAAGGTTATAATTAGAGGATGCAAAGCCCTTGGTTTATTTGAAAGCCATGTGAGCACTCAATACATGCGATTAATATTAGTAATAGTCATACAGCATTGTTTATATTATGTACAGCATTCCAGTGAGGAATGTACTTTAAAAGGAAATGGAAATCATGAAACAGAAAATGTTAAAAACGCTATGAATGACTTTAGGTCAAAATTTATAGCTTCAAATTTACAGTAATACATTGAACAAAACGAGGAACTGTGATATTGTATGGGAAATTAGGCACGGTAATGAAGCTCAACCATTATTCAGCTTTTATCAAAAGAGAAGTGGCAACTTCAAAATTAAGACAAAGCCAATTTAGTAAAAATGCCTTTACTGTCTCAAAGCTTCCACTTAGTTGAAATTTATTCATTGTTCTGACCAAGGTTTCCTTTCTGTCTTCTATTGTACTTTTATTTTATTACTTCTTCCTAGCTTTTATTAATCTTAAAGGATATCTGTTTCATAATGATGGACCAAGATATGCTACAGCAGCATTAGAATACAGAATTTTCTTTTATTTTCTGTTTTCTATAATCATTTTCTAGGATGGAACATAAAATGTACCTTTCAAATTTAAGAGCATTTTATAACTGTGCGTGTTCTATGCAAATATGCTTGTACATGGTATCTATATTATTAGTACTATATATACATGTGATATATATTTTGTACACTGATAATTTTTGAGTTCTTAAAACACTAGTTCTAACAATAATTGGTTTTAAATAAGTATAGTAGGTTTTAAATAAATATTTAAAATAAAACAGTGGGTTTTAAATAAACATTTGTTCCTGATTTACTATATCGCTTAGTCTTTTCTATCTAAATGTTCACTATTAATATTAGCTCTTTATAATTCCCTATCTTCTGTACCTCTAATAACTATGCATCAGTTTAAAATCAAATAGCTATGATCAGTTCATGCACTTTCAAGGATCTACATATAACCTCCTCCCTAGGGGAACGGACATAGGAGAAGTGGGTGAAGGGTGATGTCAGACAGTATAAGATATGACAAAATAATAATTTATAAATTATCAAAGCTTCATGGGAGAGGAGGGAGTGGGGAGGGAGGGGAAGAAATGAGGAGCTGATACCAAGGGCTCAAGTAGAAAGCACATGTTTTGAGAACGATGAGGGAAACAAATGTACAAAAGTGCTTGACACAATGGATGGATTGTGATAAGAGTTGAACAAGCCCCCAATAAAATTAT
>NW_022104341.1:51960676-51977236 GCF_000313985.2 Echinops telfairi
AAGATAAAATTCTAGGCTCTGGGAAAGCAGGAGTAAATTAAGGGAACATATATCTATAGAACACATATATTCATGCTCATTTTAATTTCTGCTGATATATGCAATTTATGAGTAATAAAATCTAAATATATTTTTGAGGTTGTTTATTATGTGGTGTGCTATCATGAAAAAACTTCTTAACCTCTTTAGCCTAATTGTACAATTATTATAAAGAATTCTATTTTATTTTAGTTTTTTAAAGAATCCTATTTTAATTCAATGAAATTAGAGCTGTTATTCTTGTGCTGCTGTTTAAAATCTTTCCAAAGTAATTTCAAAAATTCTTTCTTTCGTCAGCTATGACTAATTAAAAGAGAACCAATTTCCTCAAAAGAAAATAATTGGTTTGTAAAAGATTTACACAAAAGATCGACTACATCTGTCTTTAGAAAAAGCTCATAGTTTATGATATAAAGCCAGATGGATTGAGATCTCTGAGATTTGTGGATGACAATAGTATTGGAATCATTTGAAAGTTTCGGGATTGTGCAAACTGATCAGACATTAAATTTTTTTTTTCATTCGATTGTTCAACTGATATCATTAGGTGCTAAAAGATGCCAGGCATTTTGCGAAATCCTCTAGTTGCAGTTGGTTTTCTCTGCCTTTGAGTCAGTTTCCACTCTGAGTGAGGCTCGGAAGAGCAGCAGAGTGCACGCGCCTTCCTGTGGCATCCTCCCCGTCCTTCTCATGTTTGAGCCCCTCGCGGAGCCACTGCGTCGTCCCCCTCATGGGAACCCTTCGGAAGTTGCAGCTCCTCCAAGAACCAAGTATGACGTTCTTCTACAGCAGCGGTTCTCAACCTGTGGTCGCGACCGTTTTGGGGGTCGAACGACCCTTTTACAGAGGTCGCCTGATTCTTAGCAGTAGCAAAATTACAGTTATGAAGTAGCAATGAAAATCATTTTATGGTTGGGGGAGGTCACCACCACATGAGGACCTGTATGAAAGGGTCCCGGCTTGAGAAGGTTGAGAACCACTGTAAATCTACAGGGACTGGTCTCAGCTGAGTACACGTCCAACGTATGTGAGATGAAGTCTCGCCCTCCTTTGTCTCTAGGAAGCATTTTGGCTGTACTTCTTATAAAACAAATCTGTGTTCATTAGGTAGCCCATGGCATTTCAGTGTTCTTTTCTGGAACCATCACTCAAATGCATCCAATCATCTTTGGTCCTCATTATTCCATGTCCAGCTTTCGCATGCATATGAGGCGATTGAGGATTAAGCTATGTCTGCCCCCAGACATGGTATTTTCACAGTAACACCCTTACTTACCAACACCTTAAAGAAGTCTTGTGCAGGTGATTTACCCAAAGCAATGTGTCCTTTGGACTCTTCACGCTTGCTTCCATGAGTACTGATTTGGATACAAGCAAGATGATCCTTGAAAACGTCCATCGTTCTCTATTTATCCATTGGTATAGTTGTAAAGATGTTGGTCTTCTTTTCATTGCACTGGAATTGACTCTGAAGGCAGCAGCCCTCTCTCTTCCTGAGCAAGGCTTCAAGTAGAGGTCGTCCAGATTTCCGGGCATAGACGTGTGTGTGCTCCCAGTGTTGCGGCAGCCTGCCGAAACATTCCAGTTGAACTTCATAAAGTGTTGGAGCCTGGTTTCTGCTAATGCGTTCAGTGAAGCTTGAGTTTCTCCTTTCAGTACTATTTGTTCTTCCTCATATGCTGCTTCTTGAAATGACGGACTTCCCACTAATTATTTTTGGTACAGTGACTGGGTATGCTTTTAATCTGCTATGGATGCTTCCTGTATCATTGTGCCGATAGAATCTTCCAATATCGCAACTCTAAGCTTGAAATGTTCCTTTATTCTTTCCATTTAAGATATGCTGAGCTTGCTTTATTTTCTTTTTGATTTTCTAACTCTAGGCCTTCGTACATTTCATTTTAATAGTTCATTTTTCTTCTCATTCTGCCATTTGAAATTTTTTGTTTAGCTCTTAGCATCACAGTTAAATGAAGAACTGAGTTTTAAATGAACAATGACCACCATAGGTTTTATGAAGATGTAGTATGCTAATATAACACATAAATTGAAGAACATATTGGAATATATTACTTAATCTTGGTATTTAAAGTAATAATTACAAAATATCTTATATCTTCCAGACATTTATTATTTTAAATATCTCATAAATATATGAACATTTTTATATATAATTCTATGTATGTATTTTTATGCCAAATAATATAACTTAGATAATTATTAAATGCTCCAAATTTTAATACTAAAGTGAGATTAGTAATAATTATATTGATATAAATAGGAAACATTGCATCAGCTAACTTAGAAAATGAATTTGCAAGTAAATTTAAAAAACCAGACCTGCTTTGAAAGTAGTATTATATAATGGTAAGATTATAATGTGTGGAAGATAATAATCTCGATTCAAATTCTGTCTCTGTCACTTATCACCTCGAGAGCTGCAGACTGACTGTGTAAATTTTGAGTTGTTCACATCTAGAGAGGTTTAGTCATCCATAATTAACAGGCCTATTATCTGAAATCATGTTTGCACTATGAAGTATTATGATAATAATGTTACTAGATAATATTTTAAAACAGAGGAGTTATATGGTTAAGTAAATTTGGGATTGCAACAAACAGAAAAGTTATACAGTTTTTTTTTCTTTAGCATTTCTCTGAGCTTTAAAGATGCTAATAATGTACATTATAAATCTCTTGTAATTCTACAGTCCCAAATTTAATTAACTGTGGAGCATTTATTTTATTTTTTCTTACAGATCCTCTCTGGGGACTAATGTTCTTCCCACACACTTTCTTAAATGCCTTCTTAGGTAAACACCAAACTATTAATCATAATACATCTGAAATTTGTATTACTTAGGTTTCTTCATCACTTGAATTAATGTTTGTGTGTGTGTGTGTGTGTGTGTGTGTGCATGTGTGTGTTGTAAACACTACATGTCAGAGTAGTGAATGTTTCGAAAAACACTTTCATTGATGGATATGACCATATCCTAGTCAGAAGATCTTTTAAAAAATAGTTTCCAGACACATTGAGATCAGTGTTTTTATTCAAGACAAGACAATAAGCACACCATAACAAAATATCAAATTAAAATTTTCATATGTTAAAAGTATTATAAAAGATGTTTATTTTTTATAATTATATTCATTTAAAAAAACAGCAAATGCATATAATTCCAGAGGTTATTTACTGAAAGAATTGTATTTAGATTTCCACAATTTGCAATTTCATAGAAAAAGAATTATAAAAGCTAAGAAGTGGTGAGATACTTCTTATTTTTCTACCAAAATAACTCTTATGTTACAAATATAAGTAGGAGGTCATTAATTATAAAACACTGACTTCAAATTTAAGTCTTAGAATCTCAAATTCTAACTTCATTTTTGCTATATTTATTCTCATCAATCTCGCTGTTTAAAATGTTGATACAATATACTTTCCATCATCCACAAGAGGCATCTACTTAAAACCAAGGCTGACAATCCTTTACTTTCAGGATAACTCAGTCCTTTAAAGAAAAATAAATTTCTCTACAGCCTACAATATGCCTGGTCTACCCCCTTGTCACAAAAGCTGCTGCCACACACGTTGTCACTTTATACTCGAGAATATTTTTGGCGAGTCTCTGAACAGTTAGATTATTTTGTTCACGTGCCCCTGTGTGTATTCTTCTAACTGGCAGCTAATTCCAAGTCATTAAGAGCCCACGTAGTCATCACCATTTCTAGAAATCCTTTCCATTCAGACCCTCAGATATGTCCCCATTTCACATTATTGCTTCTATTATTTGTAGTGACCACACTGCATTTAGTAATCTCAGTGCCATTTTGTTGACATGGTGGTAGTTTTTTAAAAAGTCTGTTCTTTAGGCAAATATTATTCCTTATTAATTCCTAGCATCTCTATAGCTTTGCTTAATGAATGTTATTACTTATAACTGACCTAATAAGGATTATGAAGAATATCCAGTAGGTAGATTTACTTTAAAAAGTTGAAAATTAACTTTTCTAAACCGTGTATTTCAACTTAGAGCCTGAAAGCCTGTGTTTATCTGTAAGGTTGTGGTCCTGTGTAAACACTATCATATAACATTGAAAGCTTTTGATTTCATGCCCTGAAATTCCTCGTCATTCCTCTTCCAAAGATACCAGCTCACCCACTGATTTTCTGAATTATTCTAATACCAACTGCATCTTATTCTGGCACTTGCTGGTAATGAACTTCTCAGACATGCTGAGTCCTCTAATATTCTTTGAATTCTTATGTTCTCTCGTACACCCTTTTCTAAGAGTAGCGTCTCAGAATGTTCATCAGCCCCTACAGTGCTGAAATTGATCTTCATTGACATGATCAAAATCATGCAGAGGGTACTATATTAGATAATTAAGAAAAATAAGAACTTGAAATGAATATTTAGTAAAATAAGTACTTGATTTTTCTCTGATTACACTATTTTTATAGTCTGAATCATTCATTTTTATGGTCCGGTTTTTCCCATTTTCAGGCATTATTTAGAATAAGTGATATTGAGAGAAACGTATAAATGAAGAAAAGGGTTATGTGCTCATGAGCCACCTTATGTATTGTTTTACATTGTTGTAACATATCTATGAGTATAGGGACATACTTTGCTCAATTAGCCTTAATAGCACTGTTGTTTAAGCATTTGACTGCTAACAACAAGGTCAGTGGTTCAAAGCTACTAACCACACTGCAGGAGAACAATTTAGTTATCCAGTCCATTAAAGTTCTATAATCCATAGGATTGCGATAAGCTGGAATGGACTTGATAACAGTTCAGGCTCAGGGCTTGCTTCGAGAAGCCATGCCCATTTCTAGCTGTGCACAAGTGAGCACATGTTCATACTCGCTGACTTGTGCAGATATGCCCAGCATTCAAGGTTGGATCAGAAATAAGGGAATTGTCGGGGCGGTGGGAGAGGGGTTCAGAAAAGAAATATAGTTAGGTAATGATATTGTAATACCTTAGTTGAGTGTAACAGGTGTGTAGAACATATACAGCACATAAGGCAAAAAAATCATCTTTATACATTTCTTTAGTTAGCAGGAGGAGAAAAATGAAATAGTATGATTTGGTACTAGTGAGACTGAAATAAATTTAAAATGGAATTTTAAAAGGTGAACCTTTTGAAATAGCACCGTTTTTTCCTTTTCTTTTTTTCGATTGAGCGCTGCTCTTCTGACTCCTCCCACCACCTGCCTCCTCATCGCATGTCCCGGCTGTCTTCCGCTGCTCCTGACTGCCTGGCAAACATGGGATGTGGCAACCTCAGGTGTCAGCAGTTCTTCACAGCTGGCACCAGCATGTTCTCACTTGATTTCCCTCCCATTAAAAAAAGAACAAAACAAACACCTGTCCCGACTTGTCTCCTTTCCTGTTTTCCGATTGCACATTAAACTGACAAGCAGACTGGACAGTCGCAAAGGGTTCTCTCTCTCTCTCTCTCTCTCTCTCCAGTATTTTCTCATCGTGTCATTTGCTCAATGTATATTTTTGACAGCCAGAATTATTTTTATTTTACAGTCAAGTTTCAGCTTTTAATAACTAGGCTTTATTTTTCCTTTCTGAGATTTAACTAGCCAAAGTTACAATTATCATCCTCCTATGATGTATGTACCCAATCTGCCTGCTGTTGGGCAGATTAGCAAAAGGTGTGAGTTGCACATAATTTCTGTCAGAGAATCCTCCACGGAGGCTTGGTAGACAATATTCAAAATTGGCCAATACGGAGAGATGAAGGAAGAACACTGCCAGCCCTGAGCACAATCCCTTGATGACAGGATCACCTGTCAACTGTCACACACTCTGCCATGTCAAAGCTTGTGTAGATGATAGTAGGGCTGTGGAAGACAGTCTTGTCTAGTGTATTTTTTATGTGAAGATTTTGTTTTTAATAATCCCTAAAATTGCGTTTTAAAGTAGAATGACAAAACAGAAAGACAAACATAAGTGGGAGAACATTGTGCTAAGAATTTTGGCTTTAAATAAGATCCAGAGTATAAAGATCCGTATGGCAATCCTCGCCAAGACAGAGGAACAATCTCTACATCGGGGAGGTACATAAGGTTCTCCGCGAGTCTTCATGTAATTGTCTGTCGTTGATGATGATAACGAAGATGATAATAGTAATAATAGTTAAAAACAACCATGTTTGAGTTCTGAGTGCTTGATATGGAAGGTGTCAGGAAAGAAATAGCAAATGTGTTGAGCATCTGACACAAATAATATTTGGTTTCAAAACTATTTTATTGGGAATTAATACAGATATCATATCATCCCATAGTTCAATCACATCAAGCAGTATTGTGCAATTGCTAACATGATCAGTTTTAAAACATTAATTTCCTTCTTGAAATTCTTGACATCAGTTCTCTTTTACCACCCTTCCACCACCACGGTACCCCTGAGAAACCCTTATTCTACTTGTTGTCCCTGTAGGTTCATCAAACCTGCGTTTCGTACACTGAAAAATAGAAGAAAATGTAACAAAAATTCAAGCGGGTGACCCCCAAGGAAGCAACACATCTGATATAAACTCAAATATGAACAAACAATGAACAAAATACAGACAAGGTTTAATAGCTAGGGTTAATTTTTACCTACAGTCATCTCTCCAGTGCGTTCTATTTAGTAAGCAGTTTGTTCCCCTCCATCTGTTAGAGACAGAGGGGACTCACCGGAGTGGATCGCACAAATATAACTTGGGCTCCCATGGTCATCTCTGGCTTTCTGCAAACCAGATTCTCACAATTTAGGCTCTGATACTACGATATTCCCTCCTTTGACAAATGAATGTAATTTAATTTGTAATGTAATTTTGCCATTTTGTGAGTTTGATATTGTGAACATTCTCTTTCTCTCACTCTCTCACCCCCCCCCCCCCCTGTTTTCTGTCTCACCACTGGGAAATAGTTCAGATTTTTTCAGCTGTTCTTAACACGGGTATGTCACACATCCAGGGTTTAATGTAGGTGTGCTGGGCTCTACTCTTTCCTCTAAAGTGATTTCTGAAGTGATGTGTGAAAACAGCTATATTGTCACGCAGGAGTGTATATTTAAAAAACACTCTTAAGGAATATAATGAATGGGAACTAAAAGTAAAGCACGACACTTAATCCTTGACTTGGCTTTCCTTTTATACATTCAAACCTTATTGCCTTGGACAAGTTCCATTAAGCACTGCCTTAATCATGGACTGTACAAAAGATGACAGAAGAGAATAGTATTGAGTGAGTCTCAACTTCCAGTGAGCTTCCAATCACAGATAGGTATAGCATTATGTAACAATATTATTTAAAATTCCCGAGCGCTAAAGGTAAGATCTTTATAAGTATTACTCTTTTAATTCTTCAAATTATCAATGAGTTAGATAGCATTTCTCTTCCCATTTGTCAGTAAGAACATTTAGGCTCAGTAGAGTTAAGCAACATTTTCTGCACCTCAGTTTTATGTATAAATACCAAAAAATATAATAATAACAAAACAACACCCCCACCCCACCCCACCCCACAAATCCTTGCTGCCTTCAGCAACTGAATTCTTACTAATAGTGACCCTATAGAGTTTCTGAATTTATAAATCTCTATGGGAACGGAGAGTCCCTCTGCCTAGGGAAGAGGGGTTGGTAGGTTTCTACTGCTGATGTTCTGGTTGGCAAGGCAACGCCTAAGCCACAAGACCCGCAAGGGCGCCCACACTGAAGGAGAGATGTTTTCAGTCTAGACATGCATGCAGTTGATTACAGAAAGGCAGATAAGTGGATTTTGGTGGACCAAGGGCAACAAGAAATGTTTCCTCCAAAAGGGCAAAGAGATTCTGTGACGGTTGGGTGCCCAGTAAAGGATGCAGGAAGGAAATCTCTCACCCTTCTGGGATTGTGTGTTAATCATGTGAGCATGAGTTGACGGTCACACATGAGTTCAACTCCTAATATGTAAAACATGGAAAACAATTGATCTGATTTAAAATCAATCAGTCTGTATCTCCGGACCCTCAGTCACTTTCCATTGTCTTCCAAATCATTGTTTGTATACTTTAATAACTCGGGGATGAAGAAATAATAATATCCCCCTTGAGATTTTATAAAAATAAATAATATTGAAGTTCCAAAGATCTTATATTTTAAAAATTCAGCAATTTACTCTTTCTCTCCCTGCCGTCCCGTCACTGCTGACTCATAATGCCCCTTGTAAAACAGGATGGAACTTCCCCCATGAGTTTAATACTATAATTGTTTATGGGATAAAAAGGCTCATCTTTCTCCCGAGGATTGACTGTTGGTTCCAAACTGCCAGCCTCGTGGACCACAGCCAAGCTCATACGCCCTGTGCAACCAGGATCCTCGTTTCCCCAGCCTGTCTCTCTGTCATCCGGCTTCCCAGCATGGTACCCAACCATTAAAGACCTTTCATCCCGTAATGTTTCCTTTGAGGAGAAAAGGTAAAAAACAGAATATTCCAGTCTGGGCAAAAAAAAATTGTTGTGTTAACACTTTTACTTCATGAAGGAAGAAATAAAACTTGTCAGAGTGATACAAAAATACCTTTCCCTTCTGAACATACTTTGGGAATTAAAATTGGGGTTTTACCCCATTTCCATACTTTAAAGCCAGAGCCATAGAAGAGAAGAAAATAATATTCCACTGTGTTTGTTCAAGTATTTCATTTTATTTGAGAACATACTTAATTCCGGCTCCCTGCTCTTCTCTTCATATTGGCTATAATACTGGATTTGTCACAGAATTTTTCAGCTGGTAGCCACAGACAGTCGATACCTCCGTGTAGCCGGCAATAAAGTTGCTGGAGAGAACTGACCTCCAGGAACACACTGGTTTCCCTTCTGCCAATCATCTGAGCTCACGCTGGGCTTGACCTAGAAAATTAGATAGCAAGGGAGACCATTTTTCCTTTGTTATTTCTTCTTGTTGTTCATTTATTGGACACAGGAGGAGGGGGGGAAGCTTTTAAAAAAAAGATGTAATACCTGAATTTACCCTGGAATGCTAAATTTTTAAAAAAATAAAAATTTGGTGAAATTTTATGAAATGGTCAAGCTTATAAATAAGCCCATGTGGATTTACTAATACAAGTAAATTCTATTGCATCTATATGTATAGGTGAACCCAGGTAGTTAAAAGCAATCTTCTATCCTTTAATTACATAATTGCATAGCCTAAATTTTTTATTCTCTTTTCTCATGAAAGGAACTGATTATTTATTTTAGATAAGGGTTTTTTCCCCTTTTGTATTTGTAAGTGGATTTATGCTACAAGTGACAGCAAGGAGATATGTGAATAAATGCAGGTTTATTAAAACATACAAAACAAAGAAGAAAATGTGCATCATTAACTTTGACCTTGACCTCTCACTTTAAGTCCTCATCAAAAAGCAGTTAACAATGCACTTATTCCTTGGTATTCCTGGAGGAAGTGGAGTACCGCAAGGACTATTCAACCTGTGTCAAAGGGACTTGTTAGAAGGCAGGCTGACCCCATCTTTGCACACTACTTTATTTTCACATAATTCTTACCACAGTGTGTCACGACAATGTGATCTGGACATGGAGATTTCCTTACACTTTATTGAGGTGCTAATATTATTATTTTCAGCCAGATCGTTTGAAACACTTTTCTACTGACCTCACTGTGGGGTTCGCTCTCACCACATTATATAGTTGGGCATTTGCTAAGCATTGGGTGCTTCCTATCGAAACCTGTAAGCCCAAAGAAAACGATTGCCCTCAAGGGCCAAGCCATAAGGAGCTACAGGACAGCATAAAAATTGCCCTATAGGGGCCATCATTTCTTTCATGGAGCCGTCGATGTGTTCAAACTACTGAACTTTTGGTTACCAGTCGAATGCTTAATGCCCATGCTATTAGGGCTCCTTACAAAAAGCACATACCAAAACCAAATGTATTGTCAAGTCAATTCTGACTAGCAGTGAACCTGCAGGGGCTTTCATAGCTTTCTACATCATTATGAAGTGTGCAGCTCATCTTTCCCCGGGAGGGTCGCCTGGGGGTTTCAGCCCCGACCTTATGCCTAGCAGTCTAATGCTTACTCAACTAGGCTTTTGAGGACCTCAGTTCAATAAAACATGTAATATACCGAAATGTGGAATCCCCCTTCCCTCCCTAACATGAGACACGGCATGTTAGGGTGTTTGGTAGCATTGCTTTTATAGAGGAATATAATTATTCTTATAAAACATATATTACATCTTGTGGTGGAGAATTATGACTATAGGCATTTAAAATGCATGGCATGTTTCTGGTATACCTACTTGGACCAAAAGGCTTTTTCTATACCAGGCTTATTTACTCTCAGAGCTCTAAATCTACCGTGTCGTTTTAACACGGTCTTGGGGGCTGGCAGAGCTGCAGATACTGTCCTAGGCTAATGTAAGTGGACACACAGAAGCGCCAAAGTGCATTAGGAAAATGGAAATCTATTCTGCTTCACGGTTGAATTTACCCTTCTCCAGAGACGGAATGTATTTGCATATTTTACTTCAAATATATGTGAGTTATGCTGAAGAAGGTTTGAAATTAAATAAATGCCACGGTTAAATGACAGACATGACAATAGTAAAGCTGGTAACTTATCATAAAATGTTTCTTTTCATAGAAATGAAAACCTTTGTTACTTTTCCGGTGAAAAGACACCAGTCCTGTAAAAATGAGTCTAATTTTATTGGAAAAGGCTGGCCAGTTTCTAGGTATATTTAAAAATTACTATTCACTCTAGTAGTATATAAGGAGAATTAAAAGAAAATTTGAATGAAAATATAGGGGAGTATATAGTTGATTTTTCAAATAGTGTTTCCCTCTGTAAAATATTCTTAGATGATGGTTTTCTGCTGCAGACTCTGACATGCTGAAATAGCAGAAACATTTTACAGATGTTCAAATCAATATTTAACTAAAGAAATATGGAAGCCTGATTTATTTTTTTAAATACATGTTTTTGTCACTAAATTTTGAAAAGTTAACTCCACTGAAAGTTAACAAGGAATTCAGAATTAAGTTCCAAAGACAATCTTTCATAAATTCCAAAAACATAACAAGTCTAGGTATGTTTAATTATACAATATTAATGTGTAATTTTAAGAATACTTGTTCTCACTTTTGATACTTTGCTAGCACTTTCATAAATGTGAATTTATAAGAATAATATAATATATAGAAGAAAGTGTTTTCTAATATCAAATGAGTGTCTCATTAATTAGATGTGCAATTATGCCTAAGAGTCATACATGTACCTTGGTGAATGACTTCTTGAGTTTGCTGTTTTACAGCTTCACATTGAACTATTTTAATATCAGCCTTGACTGTAAATTGGGGCATTTTGTATCTCACTATGCTTTTATACCCCAACCCTACTTAGGGCCCAACATGTAATATAAAAGCAGAAATATGATGCCCCATAAATAAAGATAGTCATTATATGCCCCATAAATAAACACAGACATTGTCAGCTCTAGGTTTCCATTCCAGTGTGTTGGTCTGCCCTTTATTTGTCTTTTTGGAGCCTCAGAAAAAGAAAAACTCAGATTAGCACAATAAAAAGTTAAATTAATAACATGCAGGAACACATAATCTACCACAAAATGCCATAAACATTAATGTTTATGTATATGATAGTCATAGATCAGTTACTCAAATTAAACTGACTACCGACTCAGAGTGACCCTTTAGCACAAGGGCAGGACTGTCGATGTGAGGTTCCGGGACGGTGACTCTTTAGAAGAGGAGAAAACCCGGTGTTTCTCCAGGCAGGGCAGCTGGTGGCTGCGAACTGCTGACCTTGCCATTCTTAACCATTACTCCACCAGGGGTCCTTTAAGTCTGTTATAGGATACTCAGTGTATACCTTTTTGATTGTACTGTCATATTTTTAATCTACTATTTTGCTCTCTACTTTTCAAATATGAGCCCTCTTACTTAATATTACTAAATATTAAAGATTGCTAATACTATTACTAATACTAAATATTACTCTTGTGTACCAAATTTTGCCTGTATTTACAAAATATGTTTTCTATTTAAGGTTTCTCCAGAAGAATGTTTGTTTTATTATTTTAAAAAATGAATTGAGTAAAGGGAATTGGAAAAGAAGACTTGTGGCTTCAAGCACCGCTTGGTTGTGGAAAGTTCTATGATGGCGCCAAGTGTGCGGTAGAGTGCTCTAATGGGAACAAAGTACATGCTTTGTGGTGGCTATGAGATTCTGAATTAGAGGAAAACATTTTAGCTGATTTTGGTCTCATCTTTCAGGATTTCTTTCTATGGAACAGTAAAATGCATTATATAGCTCTTTATTTTGCCTCTCCAGAAAAGTATTTCATATACGATCTCCAACCGTGCTATTTACATAAGTATAACAAATGAAGAAAGTGGATGACACTAACCAAGTTCAATTTATATGGTCTGGAAACAAACTTCAATCCTTTCTGTTAAAACTCTATGACTTCTTCCATTTCGACTCTTTTCTTTTCCAAGTTCCCCAAGTTCCACCTGCCTACAATGACTCGAGTCAGCAGCATGTTCTCTCCTTAATCTGCCCTTTCCTTTACTTGCTCTGCCTTCTAGCTTCCCCGCCCCATGCTTTCCCTTTCCACCAGCGTTTCCTTCTTGCTTGTTTAACTTTCTAATTAAATCCTGCCACGATCCCTTCGGAGTGACATTGCATGTTTGCTGGCGGGCTGCGGTTTGCTGTGCTGCTTCAGCTTGGGTTCAGGTACAGAAATATTGATATTTACAGAGCATCCTAGAAAAATCAATATCGTGCCAGGCAGAGCAGAACAGCAGCTGGATTGTAAAGCCTGATTTGCACTTGCTGGCCCAACACTCAGATGGAGTCGAAAGGCATCAAAGCTAAAAAGACACTGAGCATTTGGGTACAGGTTATTCCTGAATCAGTTTCTAAGGAAGTAAATATCTGGAGACAGAATTGAGTTTTCACAGTTGCTTCAAGCTCTTATTTTTCATTGTAATTTGCCAATTTTGAAAATACCTGTCTGAATAATGCATAATTTTGAGTGCTTCTTCGAAATTCCTTTTCTGGTTAATAATAGTTTTAATTCCTACACCATTAAGCATGCAGGGACCTCTGTGATACGATGTTTAAGCATCCAGCTGCTCCTCAGAGAAGGACCCAGTGATAGGCTTGCCGAAAGATAACACAGCCTAAGAAATCTTAGAGGATAGTTACACATTATTCCAGAGAGTCACACGTATCAAAAATTGTAACTTCCAACAACATTTAAATGTTATCACATTGTTCATTTTCTCTCCTTGTCATTCCAGCTCCCAGTACCTTAGACGACAAAGTAGACCTGCTCTTGTAGCTTTCCAAAGGTTGTGGATCTGTAAAGGAACAGAAAACATCTTTGTCACACACAGCAATGGGTGGCTCTGACTCTTCCACCTTACAGTGAGCCACCCAACTGCTCCTCTCTCTGCACCAGAGCTCCGTTAGCAGTAGTTAGTTTTTTGTAAATTTAGAGACCTGACACATTTTGCATTTCCTTTGTTTCACACATTGATTTAGGGGAACCATGAGATATCTGAGATAAATTCTTTTGTATAACTTGTAAACAATAAGTAATGAATTGCTGAATTGCATTTTTGAAAGTTAGTAGTGTTGTAAGGGTAGACAATCCATATGACATTATTCATTTGCAATGCACATACTGAAACTGTTATATAATTTTCTCATGTGTTCATGGTTTCATTATTTCAACAACTTTCCACCTATTTCTTTAAACCTTTATAAGACATTTAATTTATAGGCCTATGTAACACAGGCCTACATAACAATTGTGTCCATCATTTCTCTGCTCTCTAATTAATATATAAATTAATTAATATTTATATATATATATATATATATAAAATCGATTACTTCACTGGAGCACAGACTCCCCTGGAAGCTGCAGGTTCACTCACATTTCTAGCTAAGATCTGGTGCTCAAAGGTCCTGTTAATTACGTGATATTGTAATCATCAGTTTATTTGTTATTCTGTTGAATTGTGCTATACTTGTTCTCTGTCATGTAGAAGCCATTAGAAATTCAATGGAAGAAGACTATAGAAAAATATCTAACTAAAAAAAGTAATTAATTAGTACCTTGCTTTTAACATTTGTATGGTATATTTTTATGACATTTCCACACTCTAATTAAGTGCTATTTCCTTACTCTTTAACTTAAACTATAATAAGAATAGAGAATCTGATGGTGTACTGGTTAAGCACTGGGCTGCGATCTTCATGGTTGGCATTTGAAACCACCAGCAACTTAGAAGGTTAGAATATGATGGATACTCCTAATATCAAGACAAACAAACATGTGATAAAGTAAACAAAAAGCCATATCTTATATGCCAACCTTTGGGAGACTAGAGAAAATAATCACGTTGATTATTTTCTTTGTCACTTTGTTTTTTGATTTTGTTTTGCATGTTTTTCTGTATAGGGAAGTGAGGATGGGTGGGTCAATGAAGACAGCAACTGGATTAATAATTCCCAGGGGTCCTGGAGAGAGGTTGGGAGGAAATGAGGAGTCAACAACAGTGGGTACTATAAGAAAGAAAATCTTCCAAAATTGATTATGATGATGATTGTGCCACCCTTTTAGTATGATTGAACTATTGATTTGTAAGGTAGGTTCATTGTACTAAACTAAAACTATTAAATATCCATAGATTCATGTTCTGTGTAGCAAAAGGACAAGTCTCTCTTGGGATGGGACTGATTTGAGAGCCGCTCCTATGGAAATACCGTCCTTTATGTTTTATTTGTAGCCACTCTCCCCTTCTCTTTAAACGTCCTTAAGTTCTGACCCAGAATGGAACCCATTTGTCCTATCTACTCTAGCTACTGTACATAGCATTGCATGTGATATTTATAATCTCCTTGTTAGTTTTAAAGGACTTGGCTAAGGCCTACCTGCCTGCCTATCATTTATCTTTATTTCCTTCTGGGTTTCTCAGATGATGACCAGGGTTACCACTTAGATTCTAATATTCAGTGCTTTATCTTTGTGGTGTCCCAGAGCACTCAATCTTCTGATAATGGATCAAGTTGGTTTCTTGTTCTCTAAAATAGTACTTCAAAAAATAATGTGCATAAATACACCTAGGGATCTTGTTAAAATGCGGATTCTGATCCAATATGTCCGTGGTGAAACCTGATATTAAGCAGTTCAAAAACGCTAAAACTAAAAATAACTGGCAGAAATAATACAGTAAAATAAACAGCAGATGTTGCAAATCCTCACCTAGTGATGGCTTGCTAAATTGCTCATTGATTCGGTGTTAAATACTGTTAGAATCAAAGAAGGGTGCTTTATTTATTTATTGGTGTTAGAGTATTTTTGATATTTTAAATGATGAAACAATGAAAGGAAATGCATTAATTTCCACTGATAGAAGATGGTAAACATATGTGAAAATAAGTCATGTATAAATATATGAAGCTAAATATATTTAAACTACATTTAAATAATATTTAAATCAATAATTTAAGTGCATAGCATTTATAATTAAAACAATTAGAGCTTAAATTTCACCAATATTTGGTGGCATATTCTCTTATCTATTTCTTCATCTACAACTACAGACATTGTTGAGAGTATAAACACAGAGATTGAAAGCAAGCCAAACCCATTGCCTTCCAGTCAGTTCTACTCTTTATAACTTCTACCATTGTTAAAGTTTAAAAATCAAGAAGAAATTTATAAAAATAACGAACATATATGATGAATTTTTGAGAATATTCATCAAATTTTCAGACCTTATTAATTATTGATTGACTACATAATTATAAATCTCAAATAACTTAGAGCATCATAAGTGTAAATTTAGAAATCATATTTGGTCTGTCACTTAAGACTTTGATATTGTTGCTTAGTCACCTTGAGCCTGGGTGTTCACAGTAATCTCATAGTGTGGTTATGAGGATTCAAGAAGATAATTCACCTTTCACTCACAACACAAAATAGCAGCATGAGGTTGGATATTACTTTTTCATGACAAAAGTCTCCAGAGAAAACAAACCAAGTAGAAGAAAATGAAAATGAAAGCAAATTAATTAGTGGCTTTGAGTAAATTCTAACTACGCAGATACCTTTTGTATAGATAAGAATGGCATCATGTGATTTTCATAGTTATCACCTTTCAAAAGCAGATCAGATGGAGCAGATCAGCAGACCTTGTTTCCAACATGACTCTGGGTGAATTTGAACTGCCAATTTTCCAGGTAGTAGGCAGCACTTAATCCTTCACCCGACCATCAAGTTGAGTCTAACTCAGGGGGACCATAAAGAGCAGGGCAGCTAGCTGAGAGACAACAAAACCCACATGGAAGAAGCACACCAGCCTGCCCCTACTTGATCGCTGAGGACAAAAGCAAAAGCATTAGCAAAAGTGGTGAAGAAAGCAGATGGTGCCCGGCTATCAAATGATACAGCATCTGGGGTCTTAAAGGCTT
>NW_022104341.1:51977784-51989624 GCF_000313985.2 Echinops telfairi
GTACACTGGCACAGATAGGAACTGGAAATACAGTGAACCCAGGACAGATGAACCCCTCAGGACCAGTGGATAGAGTGATAGTGAGAGGGTGGAGGGGAGGTGACAGATGACAAGGTCTGCGTATGGCCTCCTCCCTGGGGGACGAACAGTGGAGAAGTGGGTGAGGGAGACGTTCGATGGGGTAAGATATGATAAAATAATAATAATTTATAGATTATCAAGGGTTAAGGGGGAGGGGGAGCGGGGAGGGAGGGGAAAAATCAGCTGATACCAAGGGCTCAAGTGGAAAGCGGGTGTTGTGAGAATGATGAAGTCAACATATGTACTAATGTGCTGGACACAGATGATGTATGTACGGATTGTGATGAGTGGTATGAGCCCCTAACAAAATGATTATTTAATAAAAAAAAAAGAGCCCTGGGTGTTTCTGAGACTGTAACTCCTTATGGGAATAGGAATCCTCATAATTTTCCCAAGGAGCATCTGATAGTTTCAAATTGCTGATTTTGTGGTTAATCTTGGGAAAGTCATTGATAGTCTATAAACAAAGTGCAATGCTTATGCTTTCAGTGACTCAAAATAACTACATGGCTAAGACTCAGAAATCAGAGGGAAAAGTGCTTGGTAAAAATGTAACTATACAAGAATTTTGGTAATGGGAAAGAGTATATCACCACAACACTCAGAAGACATAACTACCAAACTCTAGGGAATATAGATGCTTGTGAATAGAGGAGGAACTTCATTTCTGGAGCCTAGATGCATGCGCCATAGTTTTCGAGTATTGTGATATAGTTAACTTTTTCTGCTGTTATATTGTCTTCCAGACAGGGCAACGTGGAATGAACAAAAAGTTAAGGCTCAATTACCTTGAAAAATACTCTTAAGACCATCTGTGGGAGGTCACAGTTTATATTATTAAACATGAAAGGGTTGATTGAAAGAAGCAGATTATGAAATACTATTTATAATTGAGCTCCTTTAAAATAAGGATATTTTCTCAAGTAATGGCGGCCTCATGAAACTTGGAAGTAGGTATCCTGATATTCTTTTTCATCCCTGTGATTTTGTGTTGTCAAAATAATTGAAACTCAGGAAGTACAGTTTAGAAATTGATATCTGTCAGTGATTCAAAACTTAAAACCATAATAAAACCAAGTATATGTGTTTCTTAGATGACAGACCAACAGCCAACTGACTCGATGATGTGTTCACACATCGAGAAACACATTGATCCTAGATCTGACAGCTACTGTGTTGCTTTTCTCACAGTTTATGTTCTAGTGGAAGAGAATTCCATGTACCTCAGTTATTATATCCTAAGTATATATTTAAATAGGAACTGTACTTAAAGGTAAGGAGAGTATCAGGAAGGGAAAGCTTTGGGCTATGACAGTAAGTCTTCGCTGGACGTCTGAGTAAGAATCCAGCAGGACAAGCAGGAGTCGAGGACAAGAAAATACCGGAAACAGAAGGAAACACCTAAAGTTGAAATGTACATGAAATCTTTTCATTTGACATCTGAACTGTAGCTGAGAGCAACAGGCAGTATAAAATTCGAGTTACAAATTATATTTATATGATTAATGGTCTTTGTTTTATAGTAAGTAGGAAACTTTTTGAATATTCTTGACAGCTGTGTTAGTCTGCGTAGACTAGAGAAACAAGTCTATGGACACACATATGTGTATAAGAAAGGGATTTATATACAAGAGCAATTGAACATTGAGAAAACATCCCACACCAGTCCAGATCAGGTCCATAAGTCCAATATTAGCCCATATGCCCGACACCAATCTACAAAGTCCTCTTCAGACTCACGAAACACATGCAATGACGCCGAATGTAGATCACAGGCCAGTGGGTAGAAAGTCTTTGGATCCAGTAACATTGAAAACATCTCAGTGCTGGCAGGGGTCTCTGCATGGCTTCTCCAACACTCAGGGCTGCATCAGGGTGGGTCCGTGTGTCTTGTCAGCTGCTATGTCTCCCAAGGTGTAAGCAAAGAGTCTCCCACCTCCAAGGAGGAAATACTGGAATTCCCAGAATCCTTAGGGAAGGGCAATGCCCAACACAGAAGCCTCATTGGCTATGACCTGATTGACAGGGTAGACTCCACCACTACATGCTTAATCCTTAAATTGACAATTATATAACTACCACAGATTGTATATTAGAAAGATAACTCTTAACTATAATGAGAAGAGATAGGATTCAAGTACTAAAGAAGTTCTTTGAATCGGTGAGAAGAGCCATTGCCACTTGTACTTAGGTAATGGCAATAGGAATGTAATGCGAGAAGTCAACCATTGGCTGTCTCATGTTTTCATAGAGATTTCTTCCATTTAATGTGATTTTTGCTAATCATAAGGGTTCACAAAGTTGTACAGAAAATGAAATATTCTCTCTTAGAGTTCTGTATTACATTTCTCTTTACATTCTATACCAATGCACTACAAAAATATAGTGTGTCACCTGAATATTAAATAAGAAGAGCTTGCCAAGAGATATTTCAAAATTATTTGCAATTGTATTTTTAAAATTTAATTGTCCTCTAGGCATATGATAAGATTTTTCACTAAAATAACTTTATATTTAGAATATGGATAGAAAGACAAAACTGTAGAAAAAAACTACTCATATTTTTTGAAATAATTTATGGCTAAGGGGTCTGCAATGGTAGCTATGGGTCAGAATGAATTTTTAAAGTCAGGGAAATCACTTTATTCACAGTATCACTATAGGTGGTGGTACATGGCCAAAATTATGTCCAGTTCTGAAATTTATGACTGACAAAATTTTGGAGATTATTTAGATTTAGCATCTAGAATAACAAATGAGAGAAACTCCTAACTCATCAAATATTATCATTTAGTAGAGAAAAAAATCATATAAGAAAAGAAAAAATGAAGACTACATATTATTATATATTAATTTTGATAGCATGATATTTAAGGAAATGATACAGTCAATAAGTGTTTATTGTATTTTTAGTTATGAAAAACATCATAGATGCTCAAGGAGAAACAGAAATCACGTGTTTCCATTTTCAGGAAATCTGCTGGAGATTAGAAAGTTTGACTTATGTTTAAGAGTTGTACTAGATATTTTAAAGTGATAAATACTTTTTGACAAACAAAACCAGTCCCTCCAGTTGTTGTCTAAAAGAGAACAAGCATTTGCATTGAAATAATGGATAGGATTTTTAACTGGAAATTTAGAAAATGTGTTGCACTACCAATGGAAACATGGCTAAAGTTGAAAAGTTAATAGTTGGACTATAACAAAGGCGGTAAGCAATTGTGCCTGTACTTTAGAAAGAATAATGGAAAGGACTGGGATTCAGGCTTGAGGAAAAAAATTGAAGTCAGATTATTGAAAGCCTTGAAAATAACGTTAAGTAGTCCGGATTTTATTCCATATTGAGTGTGGCTATATGTGGCTGTATCTATAGAAAGTGTTTGCATATAGATTAGCCAGATCAAATGCTGACGAATCTATTATTATGCATAGGCCTCATAAGAAGAGAATAGATATTCAAAAGTGAAAAAATCAGTTGGAAAAGTTTTAATTGAGGCATAAAGTGGTGAGATATTGAGGTACAAAAAATATTGAATAAATCAAACAAAATGTTATATCTAACTGGTTTGTAGAATATCCATCAAGGTTGGCGTCTAAGATTTAAGGCTGCAGCTTGAGGAACATTTTCTTGATATTTTGAGACATGGTAAGAATATAGGGAGAACTGAATTTTAGGGCTAAAAGGGGGACTGGAATGTTAATTTAACACTATTGAGTTTTAGATAGTGGCAGGTTATAAACAAATAAGTTGAGATCTAAAATTGAAACTTTTAATATACATGAGCACTAGAGATTTGGTTGTGACAGACATTAAAGAAGTTGTTTTCTTTTCATCTTATACAAGAATGTTCTTTATTTATAAAACACATTATAGCTTTCTCAAGATTCTTGATTCACTTATCAAGGTTTTTACTGTTACTCATTTGACAAGTGTAAAACTCCAAACATCCAACAGAGGCAAAAAGTGTTTAGCGCACTGAAGTGGGGAAAAGGCCAAGGCCTGCTCTGGGAGACCATCTGGAAGCACTTTAAGGGATGATGGTACGGGGGAATCAGATTCCTGAGCACTGTCCTTAAGGTTTAGAGAAGGGCGAGAATCCTGTTTTAAAAGGCATTAGATTGTAACTAAGGAACCAGAAGAACCTACCCTTCTATAGCTGTTAAGCAGCTTACCAACGTTCCCAGAGTGGCAGAAGTGAGACGAGGAGGAAGGAAATGGGGAGGGCAGAGGCAGGGAGAGAGGCAGATAGAAAAAGTGTGCCTTAAGGTTATGAAGTTTGGAAGGGGTCAGAATTAAAGGCCAAGAAGTTGCGGGGGGAGGGGGGAGATTACAGGACAAAGCCTGGGATTCTACACCTTCATGTGTGTGAAGATGAACCCTAAAAAGCTGTACAGGGACAGGCAGGGAGGTTCAGCTAAGACTAAGCCATCTGTTTTGTAAGAAGGCGGCATTGGCATCCTCACTCGACTAAATATTGTGCAATTATATTGTCTAGTTATAAATTATAGAAGGACATGTGAAATGAATTTCTCATTGGTAAGGACACAAAAGGAGAAAATAAGAATGTTGGAAAAGAGTACAACAGACACAAAAGGAGCACAATCAACAGGTGAATGGCAACTTAATGAAAACAAATGCACTAAGATTAGTACAGGTCAGGAGTCAGAGGTGTGTGTGGCAATTAAAATCTCTTTAAAAGAAAAGATAGCCTTCCTTGTCTGTGTGACTCCTACCATAATGTCTGGAACAACAGTCACGAGATCCAATGACACACGGCTGCACACGACCTCGTTCTGCTGCACACGACCTCGTTCAAGGAGATTACTGTGAGGACGAAGCCTGACGAAAGCCATGGCATTTTCAATTGTCTCATATGCATCTAAATGTTAGACATTGAATAAGGGGGATCAAAAAGGAATAGGTGTATTTGAATTATGATTCTGCTGAATAATATAGAAAGTACTGTGGATTGCCCAAAGAACATGCAGATCTGTCTGGAAAGAAGTACAGCCAGAATGCTTAGAGGCAAGGATGGTAAGACTTCATCTCATGTACTTCCAACATGTTGCCTGGAGAGACAAGTCCATGAAGGTCAACATTCTTGGTAAAGTAGAGGGGAGTAAAAAAGAGGAAGACCCTTAAGATGGATTGACACCGTGGCTGCAACAGTGGGCTCAGCAGAAGAGCAATTGGGAAGATGGCAACAGACCGAGAAGTGTTTCCCTGTGTTGTCCAAGAGTTGCTATGACTTGTTAGATGCTACAAGGCAGCTAACAACAATGGAAGTGGACATTATGGAACAAAGTGCAACATAATGGCATACAAATAATAAAATCAAGAAATAGACTCAGGAGTGAGAATAGACCCTTCTGTTCCCTGAAAGACAGCCTTGAGGAAATAAGTAGATATATTTTAGAACTAGTTAGGAAAAAAAAATGCTGTGAGAGTACCCATTTTGATATTTCCATAAAGCAATAAGAACAATCATCAATTCAGTACTAATGGAATAGTTTAAGGGACTGATGTTTTCAGAAGGTATTTGACACCTCTGTTGTGAAGAAACAACACACATAAATGAATAAGTAGAAGAAATAGGGTGGGCCCATTTGAAACAGGATAGCATGATTTGAACTTGGACCTAAGAGAGATAATATGATTTTACTGAAAGTAGGAACTTGTACACATGCATTCATTACATAAAATTTGTTTTGAATAATAAGTTCACTTGATTAAAATACTCATATTTCAGAATATTTCCAATAGTAGTATATTCTTATTATCCCTCCAAAAGCACAAAACAGCATACAAGGAACTAAAGAGAAAGTAGACAGTCCTTTCTTACGGAAGATTCCAATATGCTATATATTATATAACCCTTCTTAATATTGTAAGTTGATATTATTGCATTTAAATATACTTCATTGTTGAGGGAAAATGATTCTGTAAAATAATGCCAAGTCATTAAATCATTTTAAACAAAACTCACTACTAGAAAAAGAAAAGGAGAATTTTTGAAATTTCATGAATGTCATGAAAAATAAAACTTCAATTAATTTCATTTGAAAAATTGTTCTAGAATATCATATTTGAATTATAATTGATGACTGATGAAGAGATCAGAAAATGAAAATGCTGATTGCATGTAATGTTAAAACATGAATTTAGGCTTCCTGCTATAATTATTCATACATATAGAGCACCGATTGTAACTTTTTAGCCTTTCTTTAAAAATTGTTGTCATAAATATTAAAATATAAATGTAAGGTAGGATAGAGGTAGGGAATTGAGATGCATCTAAATCTACAGTTGTACATTCTAAAAAGACTAATTCACATAGGTTCTTAAGTATGGTAAAAATGAGAATGGACAATAAACAAGTATCATTTTGCTAATATTATTAAAAATATAAGAATTTCTATCATTCTTCAATTTCATGTTTATTCAGCCTCTTTTTATTCTTATATATTTATCTACATCCTAATTTTTTTCACTCCTAAAGTCCTTTCTCTGACCATTGAACCCTTAGATATTTGTAAAATGGTAATGCTATCTACAGTGTCATCCAATCATATATGATTATGCTCTGAAACATTCCTCATATGATGTTCTTGAAGGTTCTGTACAAAATATTTTACATTTTTGGAAAGTGAAGGACCAGGCATTATTTCCCTGTGCTGTACACGGGGCTGCTATTATTCAGAAGTTGAGAAATCTGTGTTTAATCTTTCTAACCAAGGGAGGACACCTCCTGTCAAGTTTTATCTGGATGTGCTTCACCTGTTGCCACTGAAAGCCTTCCTGTGGTAAAGGCGTTCCAGAGACTTACTGCGCACACACCGAGACCAGGCATGCGACTCAATCTGATGCCGGTTCCTTTAAGTCAATGATAGCTTTTTTTAAGGACACATTTTAATGCAGAAAAGCAGTTTCTTTTTGTAATTTTGAGCAAATTTAGTAATTTTGTAAATTAAGAACATAATATTGTAGTGCTCTACCACACATACCACAGTGCTCTACTGATCTACTTTACTTCAAAGACAAGTTAGGTTAAGAGTTACCTGCTGGTACAGCCAGGATCTTAAAGTTAAAGATGTAAGTAAGACCCAACAAGGCGTGCCTATCTCTAGAGGAATTTGATTCCATCATAAATGGATAATTTTAGAGAAATATCAGGATTCTAGGCTTTGAACACTAGACTACCTAAAAACAGCTAAAGTTTACATGATGTGAGGACTTTATTGAATAGCTCTTGTCCCATCCAGTGTGCTTAGATGAGGCCCCTCTGGAAATTTGAACAGTGGTCCCCCAACTTTTATACGAATAATCTTTTACTGCTCAATTTTTTTGACTCTGAAAAGTGAAAAAGTAGTGGAATTTTAATGAATAAGACATGCAGAATTTGTTGGGGTATTTTGGTGATGGGTTGTATGTGCACCGTATTTAATGATTTTTGGTCATTAGGCCCATGAATCTTAAAATTAAGACAGTATAAGGCATTTAATATCTTTTTACTAGTAAGTTGAAACCGATAGTTTTTTGTTGGTTGTTTTTTTCTTTTTTTAGGAGTTGCACATAATTCTGATATTCCAAATTTGAACATTCACATTTGACCATTCTCTTTTCAGTCACTGGAAGAAACTTTTTAAAAATGCATAGATCATATCATTCCATAGTTCAGTCATGTCAGGTAGAATTGCATGATTGCTACCACGATCAGTTTCCATACATGATTTTTCTACATGGACTCCTTGACTTCATCGCCAAATGTTTAGTGATTCAAGATTTGAAATAGTGTAGAATTTTGAATTTTAAAGTCGATAATTTTCATTTCTTTCCTTTTATATTTCCAACATATCAGTAGTATATTTTAATTAAATTCCTATAATGTGTCCCTATGTATGTGTGTGAGGTTTGGCATATAGAGCTGGATAGTACTTGATTCTGTAACATACAGTCTAGTAGATTAAATAAACAAATAAGTATTCAGTAAGTTTACTTAAATGACAGAGTATGCAGAAGTTGTTTTGAGAGTGCAAAGAGTAAGGGAATTTTGCCAGAGGAGTCGCAGCTGAGTTTTTAAAGCGCAGCAGAAAAGGAAATGATTATCATCAGCTGAAGACCCAAGAGGGTTGCAGAAGCAGAATTAGCCAGAATATAAAGGCTTGGGGTTTATTTATTTAACAAATGAGAATGTTCTCTAAACAATGTTCTCTAAATGAGAATGTTCTCAAAAACAAAGGTGTTTTTTTTTGTTTCGTGGGTTTTTATTTTGGTGGGAGGGAATAGAAGCTTCTAGAGAAGTAAAAGGCAGAGGTGAGATTAGTTAGAATCATGCTAAAATATTTGATTCTGAAATGTGAGTCATTGGACAATGTTGCGAAAGGGAATTAAAAACTTAAGAAACAACTCTGACAAGAGAATAGAGGGTAGACTTAAGAAGAGAAAAATAGAAATAAGGAAATCAATTAGGAGACCACTGAAGTACTTTTGACAAGTGTACGTGAACACCTCAGTTTGAGAATATAGAGTCGGGGCATCTAACCTGCTCTCGGCGGTGGCCAGACAGCTGGGTAAGGAGCCCTACTGCGGCCAGTGAACCAGATACCATCTTTTCTGGGTGCATAGATTGAAGGTCACATGGGTGGAGGCTCTTCATGTCACCTGGGATTAAATTGTCAAGGGAGGAGGAGGGGATGCTGACCATTTAGCGGCTGCCATGAAACGTGATGACAGGGGGACAACCTGGACAACCCTCACAGAGGGATGAATTTGAGGTACCTGTGGACATCATCTAGTAGTAATTAGATGTGTGAGCCTCAAGAGATGGACTAGAAGACTCATTATTTGAGAAGCAGTTCCACTGTAATTTGAACTCTCCCTGGGAGGAAAGACAGAGTGAGAAGAACAAAGGACCAAGGTCTAAATCTTGTGATGACAACAGGGAGTATACAAGGTGTATCAGAGGGATTTCATGTTACAGATTTATCAAAATTCTGAATTTTTCGGCAAATACACTTTTATAGATTAAAAATATAATTTTACTAAAATGTTTAAAATTTTTACTAAATTGTAAATTGATAAATGATGAGAATCTGTTATTATTTGAAATTATTTAAATTAAATATAAAAATATATTTCGACCTGCATTTTATGGCTATGACCCACACTTTTTCTAGATTTGAGACGTTAAATATTATAATGGCTCTTATAACTAACGGAAGAGAAGACAAAAATCATAAAAAGAATATCAAAGTATATAATGCTCAGTAGTTACTACCAGTTACACAATCTGTGACTTGAATAGTGCTTACAATAATATAGAAAAGAGAAGTTAATTTTAGTATCAGTATTAAAATCATGTTTTGTAGAATCTGAAATTTGGTGTTTCATGGAATATGACACATTTTGACATTTCATTGAACTTGACAACTTCTGGTAGATTAAATACCTGTGATATATGAAATTCAATGTCTACATAAAATCGATATTATTTAAAGCTGAGTTACTTGTTGTGAGCATAACAATTGCAAATATTATATATCATCCATTTGGATTCTTGGAGAAAACTAGTACTGCAGATACTGAAGACAAATTCCTAGTGTAACTCAATAGTTAACTTTTATAAAGTGATTTATGCACAAAGAAACAGAAAACTTTTACTATTAAAATATAATAATGACTCCACATTCACGATAATATATTAGTGTAAATAATCCAAGTTAGATTACTACATTTTAAGAGATGTAACAGAGATCAAACGGTTTAGAGATAACAGCCCCAATAGTTAGAAGCGCATTGAATTTACATATGATGAGTGATTGAAAAAACAACCATTGCAATGGTATATAAATGCAAAAGTCTAGACTAAGAGTTTTGGTTGAGAGAGTCACAAATGTGAAAGCTATGATAGAAAATGAGTTAATCGTCTGTTTTTCTGTCTTATATGTTACTTTAAAAATAGCTTTTGACTATCAAATGTGTTAGAAGTACACACTCCAAAACAACTTTATAGATATAATTAGTAGAGATTTCAGTAATGTGCTTACTTGTGTAATTGATTACTAGCATAGGCTTTATTTTCCTAAAGCTTATATAACTAGCATATTGGTAGTCTTTCTTTAATGGGCTTAGGTCATTTCAAAAGACAGATTAAAATCATTAATAACATTCACAGTAATGTAAGCTTGAGCCATCATTGTCATTATTCATTAATTCTACTTAGGCAACCAAAAATGTAGTTGCTGGATTGATCAGATCTGCAGCTGGATCACTTATCGGCTCATTAATTTTTATCATATATTGAGTATTCTGACCTGACACATCAGCGTTTGAAATAGCCACTTGCCTTCTTTCTCTGGGCAAAGAGCTACTGGATGCATTTTTAAATTGTTGATCTAATTTATTTTGTTCTCGTCGAACATCTGTGGGAGAGGAAAGGCTGGTAAACATGTGTTTAGGTTTACATGTACTTTGGGACTCATATCACCTCTGTGTACACTCTTGCAGGATCAGCTTAGGCAAATTTGTTTAGGTGGCAAAACAGATCTCCAGTATTTTACATCTTTTCATTCTACTTACCCTGCATTTCCAGCACCCACCTTCAGGCATTTAGGTTTTGCTCCTCCATCTACTAGAATTTTACTGTGGTCCCAGACATACAAAATCATTTGGATGTTTAATATAAAAATAAACAACCTGGTCCCAAAAAACAAAACCTCCAGAAGAACATTGATATTCCTTTAGTTCTTAATTTCCCTGAACTTTCCCCAATACAAAAAAATCTGTGTTCCACTGGCATGTAGAGTCCAAGGCCTTGCCACCATTATTCCTTGTACTGGCTAGCATATCTGTTCCCTGCTGCATGACAGCTGTGGGGCAGTGGGTCCATGTCATAAGAGACATCATGCATTTCAGGGAAATCACCTTCTAGAGCAGTGGTTCTCCACCTTCCTAATGTCGCGACATTTTAATACAGTTCCTCACGTTGTGGTGACCCCCCAACCATAAAATTATCTTCGTTGCTACTTCAGAACTGTAATTTTGCTACTGTTATGAATTGGGTGGCCCCTGTGAAAGGGTCATTCGACCCTAAAGGTGTTGTGACCCACAGGTTGAGAACTGCTCTGTAGTATTTTGTTCTGCAAGCCCAAGCCTATTATTCTCTTCCTGTTTCCTACACAAATTCACATTAGGATTGTGTTAGGCCGGTTGACTAGAAAAACAAATTCAGAGACACTCATATATTTTTAAGAAAGAGCTTTATATCAAACGGCAGTTGTATCTTGAGTCCAGTTCAGTCCAAGTCCATAAGTCTGATATTAGCCTATAAGTCCATTATTAGTCCATAAATCTCTCTTCAGATACACACAGCCACAGGAAGTGATACAGATGCAGGAAGATCATAGGTCAGCGGGTCAAATGTGTTGTCCATCTAGTGGCAGTGGAAGCATCACAGGGCTGGTGCAGGTCCTCCACACGGCTCCTCCAGGCCGCAGCATGGCTCCACGTGACTTGTCAGCAGGAAGGTGAAACAGAGGAAGTCTTCCCAGAATCCTCAGGAAAAGGCCACGCCCACAAGGATGCATCATCAGGCTGTGACCTGATTGACAGGCTAGACTTCACCCTTGCACTTCTTTATCAAGTTGACATGAAATTATGAAAGTACCACAAGGCAATCGGTGTACGTTGCAAACATCAGAAGTACTATACAGAGGTTCTTCAAAGAGAGAACTACTTACTTCAGAGACGTACCCGGTTC
>NW_022104341.1:51989724-51992679 GCF_000313985.2 Echinops telfairi
AGCTACTGGATGCATTTTTAAATTGTTGATCTAATTTATTTTGTTCTCGTCGAACATCTGTGGGAGAGGAAAGGCTGGTAAACATGTGTTTAGGTTTACATGTACTTTGGGACTCATATCACCTCTGTGTACACTCTTGCAGGATCAGCTTAGGCAAATTTGTTTAGGTGGCAAAACAGATCTCCAGTATTTTACATCTTTTCATTCTACTTACCCTGCATTTCCAGCACCCACCTTCAGGCATTTAGGTTTTGCTCCTCCATCTACTAGAATTTTACTGTGGTCCCAGACATACAAAATCATTTGGATGTTTAATATAAAAATAAACAACCTGGTCCCAAAAAACAAAACCTCCAGAAGAACATTGATATTCCTTTAGTTCTTAATTTCCCTGAACTTTCCCCAATACAAAAAAATCTGTGTTCCACTGGCATGTAGAGTCCAAGGCCTTGCCACCATTATTCCTTGTACTGGCTAGCATATCTGTTCCCTGCTGCATGACAGCTGTGGGGCAGTGGGTCCATGTCATAAGAGACATCATGCATTTCAGGGAAATCACCTTCTAGAGCAGTGGTTCTCCACCTTCCTAATGTCGCGACATTTTAATACAGTTCCTCACGTTGTGGTGACCCCCCAACCATAAAATTATCTTCGTTGCTACTTCAGAACTGTAATTTTGCTACTGTTATGAATTGGGTGGCCCCTGTGAAAGGGTCATTCGACCCTAAAGGTGTTGTGACCCACAGGTTGAGAACTGCTCTGTAGTATTTTGTTCTGCAAGCCCAAGCCTATTATTCTCTTCCTGTTTCCTACACAAATTCACATTAGGATTGTGTTAGGCCGGTTGACTAGAAAAACAAATTCAGAGACACTCATATATTTTTAAGAAAGAGCTTTATATCAAACGACAGTTGTATCTTGAGAATACATCCAAGTCCAGTTCAGTCCAAGTCCATAAGTCTGATATTAGCCTATAAGTCCATTATTAGTCCATAAATCTCTCTTCAGATACACACAGCCACAGGAAGTGATACAGATGCAGGAAGATCATAGGTCAGCGGGTCAAATGTGTTGTCCATCTAGTGGCAGTGGAAGCATCACAGGGCTGGTGCAGGTCCTCCACACGGCTCCTCCAGGCCGCAGCATGGCTCCACGTGACTTGTCAGCAGGAAGGTGAAACAGAGGAAGTCTTCCCAGAATCCTCAGGAAAAGGCCACGCCCACAAGGATGCATCATCAGGCTGTGACCTGATTGACAGGCTAGACTTCACCCTTGCACTTCTTTATCAAGTTGACATGAAATTATGAAAGTACCACAAGGCAATCGGTGTACGTTGCAAACATCAGAAGTACTATACAGAGGTTCTTCAAAGAGAGAACTACTTACTTCAGAGACGTACCCGGTTCAGTGAGTAATCTGGGAGTAAACGATGGTTGTGTACAGTCTTTTGTAGGCATTGCAGTCCTTCTGCTACTCCAAACCATCGAAGGTCAGCCTTAAACCAAGTTCCAAACAAGCAGCCATAGAGTCTGTTACAATTGCTAGTGAGCTCAGAGGTCTCAGATGAGAACAGTGACCCAAAAGTTTTTTAAAGAAATTAATCACCGGATCTTTCTTCTGGAGGGACTCAAACATTCAATCTTTAGTTAGCAGTTTGGCACTTAATACTTGTACCACCCAGAACTTATTATTCTGCTCTAGGGCAAGTTAATAGTATCTGTGATTTCTCTGGCCTAGTGTTGATTTATGGTGTTGATTATGGGCAACTCTGCTGCAAAATAACCTTCGTTAAGTCTTAAAAGGCAGAGGTCAAGGGTTAAGGCACACTTGACACAACCCACTCAATTGCCTCTTATGTGGATGAAAGTTGAACAATAAATGAGGACACTGAGAAACATGTACATTCTAATTATGACGATGAAGAATATTGCCATTAGAATGAACACATCTATCTTGCAGGAAGTACAACCAGAATACTCCTTCAAAGCAAAGTTGATGCTGCATTTTCTGATGTGCTTTGAACTTGTTTTCAGGAGGGACCAACCCTGGCGAAGAACATCAGGCTTAGAAAAGTTGCAGGTCAAAGAAAAAGAGAACTACTCTTAACAAGACGTCTTTAACAGTGAGGAGCCCTGCTGGGGGAATGGTTACAATTTGGGCTGCTCACTGCAAGGTCAGCAGTTCAAAACCACAAGCTGCTCTGCAAGAGAAAAGCGAGGCTTCTTTTTACTCTTGTAAAGAGTTCCAGTCTCAGAAATGCACAGTGGCAGGTCTACCCTGCCCTATCCATTCGCTATGAGTTGGCATGTACTAGGTAGCAGTGATTGGTTTGTTGTTTGTTTAGCAGTGAGCTCAAACAGCAATGATTGTGAGGATGTGCAGGACCAGACTTGCATTCTGTTGCACACAGGCTAACTATGAGTAGCTACCAACTCACCTGCACTTAATAACGATACATCTGTCAACTCACTGCCTTTGATTTGAATTCCACTCATAGAGACACTTTAGTGCTGACATCTAAAGATTTTTGTGTGTGTGCATTTGTGCCATTGTAAAACTTACACATACATCGAACTTACTGTGTATTCTGACCTACCCCTTCAATTTAGCCTCTTCACCTTTTGTACCTCTAGCCATTTCATATTCCTACTTGAAAAATAAATGATTTCTTTACTCCCTCTTACACTTCATATCATTTCCATGATACTTATACTTCATATCTGCCTAACTTCCATATCACTGTGTTCATGCTTTGTGAGCAGAAGGAAGCGAACATCACTTCCCTTCTCTCAAAGAACTCACTGCCATTGGGCTAATTCTGACTCAAGGCAACTCGGTAGGAGAGGGCCTTTCAATGACATTGAGTCCATACTGATTCACAGCAACCCTATAGGACCGGGTAGAATTTCCCCCCGTGAGTTTCCCATACTGTAACTCTTTATGAGAGTAGAAAGC
>NW_022104341.1:51992949-52004177 GCF_000313985.2 Echinops telfairi
TGTGAAAAGGGCAGTGACTACAAAAGGTGTCAGAGGCCCCTTCTCTGCGTCTTCTCCTGTAGCCCCTGTGTGATCTTAGTGATCAGGAGAAATCATCCTTGTGATCCTCCTTAGTGATCACAGCTGGAAAGGATTTTCAAATCATTCTTAAAACAGCCCAAGCAGCCCTTTTAAAACAACTCACAGTTTATATGTGACATAGCCGATGGTTTTATAGACATCCTGTCTCTGTGCTAAGTGTGTAGGGAGGGAACGGAAGATAGTTGCCCGAAAAATGGCCATGGAAAACAGATTTAATAAAAATGTCACATTCCTTCAATTCCTCAGAAAATTCGAGACATATTTGCCATTACATGAATAGATATAATTTTCCCTTTTGTGTCCCTTATGTGGAGTTTTTATTTCCATAGTGCTTAACAGTAGCTGAAATGCTGTGGGAAATGTACTTCTGGGTCCTCATCTCCAATACGCTCCGTTCCTGTACTGGCAGATAAGTTGGATCATCGAAGACCACTAAGTACATTCAAGTTCCAGCAGCAGGGGTGAGAGGGTTAATGGCCTGTATTCTATTTCTGGCCCCTTTTTCTTTGCTCAGCGGTGTACTATTTGGTTGGCATTATTTAGTCTTATTTCTGTACTGTCTCCCCCTTCACCTTTTCTTTCCATAGATCACTACCATGTGAGTGGTTTGTATTTCTCCTAGGTAGCTATTGCTTCCCACTCTCTCCCCTGCACGCCTTTTATCTCTCTTTGTGTGTCTGTCAGCCTTGATCCTGACACCAGGCCTTGATTAAAACCCTGGAGTATGTCATTCACTACTTGCTATCCCCACATCTTGTTTCTGTTGTCTGGATTTAGTAAGGGAAGGGTATAGAGCATACCGGATTAAGCAAGCCTGGGAGAGGAGTGGACATTAACTCTTCAGGAATCTAGCGTGCGCATTATGGCCATTCTGTTGAAAAAGCAGCACAATTGCTTGCAGAACGGCTTGATTTTAGAGATAGTAGAGTAGTGTACATATTCTTCCTTAAAAAATCTCTTGCTCACAAATATTCAAAGTTAAGCTCTTAAAGTACCAAAACTATGAGTTACATTATTTCTGATTCAAAAGACCAATATAAAAGTAGATATTACAAAATTTATGTTTTAAAATGTTTAAATATTTATTTTTTATATTTTTACTTGTAAAATTGATTGACACTAATTCTCTTAATCATGTTGCATAATCATCAACAATATCTGTTGTCAACATTTCTTTCACTGTAAACAGAAATCCAGTGCTTCCTAAAGAATGATTCTTCCTTTCTGTTTCCTTCCTCCCATACTAACCTCTGATACACTTTGGTCTCCATACATTTTCTATTCTAAGATATGTCAAATATGTGAGGCAATACAATATCTGTTATTTTATCATTTACTTACCTCCCTCTCCATAATGTTTTCCATATTTTTTTTTCTTTTTACCTGTGAATCAACTCCTATAATAATTTTCAGTGTCTGAAGCTGCTATCTACAAACTTATTATTCCCTTTTCCACTCAATATTTTATTCTGGAAAACTGTCAAGGGACAGAAGACTGATTCACCTCTAGTAAGTGAATTACAAGACAGCAGGGTTTAAAGAAAATCATGAGGTTGGGCTCCATAAAGCAACAAACCTGACACAGTCCATGATGTCACAGTAGTTTACAGTGCTGGGGTTGATTTTTTAAATAGGTTACCCTGGGACACCATACATTTAGAAATTGCTTTGAAATATGAATCTCCCTTTATTGGTTGATATTGAATCATCTCAGACATGGTCACCCCTAGTACCACATAACAAAACCTTGCCTTTGCCTGCACCATAATCATGATCTAATCTATTTTTTTCGTGACCACCATGTATTTCCAGGAAGGAGCCCTGATGGAGGAGTAGTTAGGGGTTGGGCTGCTGACTGCAAGGTCAGCAGTTCGAAACCACCAGCTGCTCCTCAGGAGAAAGATAGGACTGTCTGCTCCTGAAAGAATGATAGTGTCAGAAACTTACAGGGGAAGTTGCAGCTATAGAGTTGCACCGAGGCCATGTTGACTCGGTGGCAGTAAGTGTTGGTTTGGTGTATTTCCAGTACCTTCAAATCTTGAGAATGAATCTTCCAGCACTATATGTCCTGTTGTTATTCATAGCGTTCTCATGTGTGTTCCCCATGCATGTTTTCATTTTCCTAGCCATTCTTATCCTGGAACCTCCACTGTGACTTGTCTCCCTTAGGTAACCTACTGATATTTGAAATAGTGTTAGCGTACTTCCAGCCTCATAGCAACATGTAAGTGATAGACAGGTGGTGGAATATTCCTCCTACACCACCTTTAGTCCATTGATCAGCACCATGGAGCCTCTCTGCTAACTTCTGGAAAAAACAAATAAGCAAATATAAGATCATCAGACAATTAACAGAAAATGAGAAAGAAACACATGATGTGCACCGGTGTAAAGGACCAGATTAGGTAATACTCCTAGTATTACTTAACTGTAGAATCCAAAGAAATGGAAAAGAAATCTTTCAAACATTCATCAGCCAAGACAAATGCATCTTTTAAATTCTCATAATGCAGTTTTGTGTGGAACATATCTGGTAGATTAATGACCAGCTGTGCTGAAGGCCCGGAGCTCAATTTTAAGCTAGTGATAAATATACTGGATTTAGAGGATTAAATGTTTTTGTAACTGAGATATATCTTATGAAATGATAAAAACAATTACTCTACCACATATAGAAATCTCACACACTGAAACCAGATTTAATTAACTATGTCTTTTTAAATGAAATTCGTTGAACAAACACATACATATTTTTTCCATATGAAAAATCATGTGCACTAGAGACTTGTCTTCTGATTTCTTTTTCACAGTATTAACCTATTTTCTCAGCTACCATACTTTAAGTGCTCTTCTTTCCAAATTTCCTCCTCATGAGCAAAATTATTATTTGAAACATGAGAAATCTTGGTAATTTGAGAAAATTACTTCATCAAGTATAAAGCACTTCCTAGAATGATGAAGCAAGGCAAGTGGTCCACCAATTAGAGGGTGAATAAACAAATCTACCAAATCCGGGGAGTCATTGATATAAAATACATATAATTATTCATGGACTTAGGAGGGAACAACATTTGCCTATGTTCTATGTATTACTCTCTGGTTTCTATTTCCAGAAACCATAAAACAAAGTATATATTTAATATGTGTTCAGAGCTGCCACATGAAAATTTAGAACATGGATTTATTTTTTCCCTTTTTCCTAGAAGCTGTACAGGGTATAACATACAACTTGAGAGCAGAGATCACATTTCAATAAAATTCATTCCAAACTTTATTAATGTTATAACCTTGACCAAGTTATTTAACTCTGTGTTACCGAGAACGTGCCTCGATGTTCCTCCTTTGTTACCCATTCTGACACCAACCGTTCCTCCCCACCCCACCCCACATCTCTGCTGGGTCCTGTAATTCATTTCCATGGCCACACAGAACCCAAGGACCATAATCACAATTAAGAGACTTTACTAGGGAAGTGCACACAGTAAGGAGACACAGGTCTCCTCACCCAGCAGTAAAGTCTTTCTCCATTTCTCCGCCTCTCAGCCTCATGGTCCCTCAGCCTACAACTTTTTTCAGCCAGGAAAGCAGCCTGCCTGTTGCTGTGCCCCACCTCCCCTTGCCCACAGTGTGAAACAGAATCCTGGACCAGATGTGGAGGAAGTACCCTGTAGTCTCTGTGCTGCTCCTCTGAGTCTCTGTGTCTCAGGGGCCTCTACTACGTCAAACAGAAGTCTTGAATGAACTCTTTCAAGGTCTGCAGGTTTTCGCTCTCCTCTATTTCAAAGGCGCTTCGTGGATGGTTCATCTTTATAGCCAGGAGGAGGAGAGTGTTAACAAAAAGTGACTGATCCCCTCTATTAGTGCTACCCACGCCCTATTTGCATAGTCCAATTCCATCATCTGGTAGGATTTACAGAGACTTGGGTAAAGGAGCCATAACAAGAAATTTCACTCCACTAGAGTTCTCGTGATTAAAAATGTAAGAATAAGGAAGAAGGTTCAAGGGATCTGTGGTACATTTTTATATTTAAGTATTCTGAACATTTTAATGTATGTGATACTTTACAGGGTATTTTAATGTATGTGATACTTTACAGGGTATTTTTTAGATAGACTATCTTATGATGATGAAATTTCCAGTATGTGGGAAATTTTTGTTCTTGTACTATGGGAAACGCATCTGATGCTCACAGGGGTCAATACATTGTGATAAGAGCTTGAGACATAGAGACAGACTGCTTGGGTTCAAATTCTGATATTAATCTTTACACAGTGGGTGAACTTGGGTCATTGGCCTCTCTGTAACTCAGGTTCCTCATATGGTAAGTGAGGATTATAGCAGTACTTTTCAACTTAAATTTTCTGAGGTTTAATATAGTTATGCATAAAAAATACTAGAATATACTTGGATCATAATAAGTACTTTATAAAATTTGTTATTTTATTTAATTTTTATTATATTTACATAAATATAATGTGTTATTTTATTCTTGTTAATAGTTTTTAAATTTTCCATAATGGAAATATATTAGCTTTACAGGTAGAAAAAGAGATGCTAAGGGTTTTGCATCAGAATCACTAGTCTGTTAAATACTTGGATCCAAAGGGAATGTACATATTAAGTGAAGGGATCAGCGGTGGTTAGGATCATGTAACTGGTAGACAGAAGGAACTAAAGAGGGAAGCAAGCAGGGAACGAGAGGACAAAAGTAACAGTGATATAATAGAAATGACAAACGCTCAACTTTGAAGCATGTTTCTCAAACTACATTGATGTCATAGAATGGTAAAGTAAAGGAAGACATTTCATCATAGTTGGGTCAATTAAATAGTTGACATTTATGTGGCACTGTGATTCTCTGACTCAGAGATGAATATCATTGATGTATAACATCATAATTATTTAAATTATGGAAAAGTTATTGTAGTTAAAAAATGCTGGGTGCGTTTCTAGTAGATTTAAAGCTACGATTAGAATAATTTGGTCAATATACAAAAAATGGACTCGAGTCACCTGTCAATAGACTGCATTCATTTGCAGTAGTCCTTGTAGCATAGTGGACTATTCATTGGGTTGCTAACCAAAAGATCAGCAGTTTGAACCCACTACTACTCCATGGGAAAAAAAAGAGACTTTTTTCCCCTGTAAAGCTCTACAGTCTTGGAAACCTAGAGAAAAGGTTCTATTTTGTCCTATAGGGTTACCACGACGAGTCCAGATCAACTCTGTAGCACTGAGGTTTTAAATGACCCCGCCATTATCTTTGAAGGAGTTAACTATAATTATAAAAAGTCATATTATTCTCTTTGCCACTAAATTGAAAATAAAACAACAAAAAGCGAAAGCAAAAACCTATTTAATGTGATTTTTCCTCGTGGAAAATAAAAGAAAGTACAGTATTATTTCATATTATATATAACATTGAGAAAAAATACTTTCCTTTAAGGATATTATTAGAAGACCAATTCTGATGAGGGATTATTAGAGATACTCCAAATGCCCAAGTTTCCAAGATGCTATACCACTCCATTATTCCTGATGTCAACCACCACCTTTCCCCACGCCATATTTCTTCCCATCCCAGCATTCTGCCATTTGTTGCAAAGTCTCTCCGATATGATGCACCATTAAGGAAATGTCTCATTTGGTTGTGAGAGCTGGTGAGTTCCAAACCAAAGTTCAGACATCTGCCTGAGGTATCCTCTTCAACAACAATACACAAGATTTCTCCACACTGAATGCACTGAAATTAAATCAACTACATTGATGGGAAGTAACAATGAAGAAGCTCAATGTCAGCAGCTGAAATCAGGCCAAGGCCCTGCTGGGAAGCAGACCATCAACTGCTCATATGGAAGTTCAGGTTATAGCTGAAGAAAATGCAAAGTAGTCCATGAGAGCCAAGATTTGCCCTTGACTCTATCCAACCTGAATGTCAAGAACATCTCAAGAACAGATTTGACACACTGAGCACTAATGACGGAGACATGATGAGCTGTGGTAGACTGTCAAGAACCTTATACATGAAGAAAGCAAAAGGTCCAGGAAAGAACGAAAGAAAGACGAGATCAACATGGCTGTCAGAAGAGACTCTGAAACGTGTTCTTAATCTTTGAATAGTTAAGGTATATGGAAGAAATGATTAAGTCAAAGAGTTAAATAGAATTATTAAGGTAGAGTCTCAAAATATATCCCAACTTATTCCTGCTCATTACCATGCCCTAACGTTTTCCAAAATGGGATTAGAAAGATGTAGAGGCTATATTTTACAATAAATACATCATAAATGAGAGGACTACCTATATTTATAAGCATCATATTAAATTTATATCCAATTGTGTAACAGGAAAGCTATTTTGGTTAATTTTCTGTTATATTACTAACCAAAAATAATTACTTAATTTTTTAGCAACATTTAGATGAGACATTTCTAAGTCTAACTCATTAAATTTTAAAATGTTAAATAGCTTCAATAATTTTAAATGTAGCTCTGAATAGGTATTATTATCTTAAATATAAAAGATATTTCCTATAATGAACCCAAACAAACCAATTGCAATTGAATCAATTCTGAATTTTTGTGACTCTATAGGAGAGACTAGAACTACTCATTAGGGTTTCCAAGACTGTGTATCTTTACATGAGCAACCTCATCTTTCCCTTGTAAAGTGTCTGGTGGCTAGCCTGGAAAGTTAGCACTTCAACATTTAACCCAGTGTGTCACTAGGGATTTTTTTTGCATACACTACACTCATCAAACAAAAAACACACTCTCTGCCATCGTCAATGCCAACACATATACTAAACAGGCAACATTACTTAAGTTGCAAAGTGCTCTTAATGATTTTGATTCATGCTGATTTATGTATGGCTTATCCATTAAATATAGTTGAAAAGCACAGTTATTATTTTAAACTCGTCAAGTTCAGCTAGCATGTATAGGGACTTTATTTTATGTACAGGATTCTTAAGAACAACAATCATGCAAGACAAATTACTATCATAGAGATTTCCTGGAGAAGAAATCTTCTCAGTGAATTGCACATATGTGAAGTAGAATGCAGTTGTTCTTCCATCTGTGTTGATAAAAGGAAGTGTAACATTTTCTTGATTTTGTGTGCATAGCTCTTCAAGGATTTTTCTCCTTGGAAATGAAATTCTGTGAATTATACTCCATTTGTACTTACAAATATCTCTCTGGATTCATCTACATAGCAGACATTCTCTGTTCAGTCCAATTAGATAATTTTGCTTTGTAATAGTTGTCCTCCTAAATGATTATCTGAATTCAAGTTTCAAATGTACCCACACACTGTTTTATCTGTTCCAAATTAATAAAACAAAACAAAAAACTAACTCTGTGTTATGGAGTTGAGGCTGCCTCATAGCAACTCTACAGAACAGGGTTGAACTGCCTCTGTGGGGTTGAGACTGTAACTTTGAACAGGAGGAGACAGCCTCATAGCTCTCCCTCAGAGGGCCGGGTTCTTTGACAGTGTCCTTTACTGAACCCCTGGCATATATACTGCAAAGCAATAAGCATTGTGGGAATTTTTGAAAGAAACCGTAAATGTAGATGCTAAATTTATGCACCTTAGAAAGCACCATAATATACAACATTCCACTGTTTGAAAAAAGCAATCTATTTGTTGTCCCTTTGAGAAGAGAGGAAGTTGAGATGCTAGGCTGACCATACTTTGAGATCAAAATGCTATATTTACTGCACTATGTCAAATAATAATTATGGTAAGGAAATGATATCCCTTTGAGCCAAGAAATTAGGAGAATTAACTAGAGATTATTTTATAATAAGCTGGAAGTTACTTAGAAGAAAAAACGTGTAAATTCACATGACTTTTAAACTGAACTTTGAGAAAAGAACTTACCTCAGTACAAAAATGATTCATTTTAACAATGTGGCATTGTATGATAAACACCTTCCTGACACAATCACTGAAGACAAAATGGGTGCATAAGCAAATGTGGTGAGGAAAGCTGATGGTGGCTGACTATTAAAAGATATAGGGTGTGGAGTCTTAAAGCTTGTAGTCAAACAAGTGGCCATCTAGCAGGGAAGCAACAAAGCCCACATGAAAGAAGCACATTAGCCTGTGATCGTGAAGTGTCAATGAGGAATGGTATCAGAAGTTAAAAAACAAGCATTCAAATTTTAGCAGTTAGATGATCTGTCAACTTGCAAAGGGGTGGAGTCTAGCCTGTCAATCAGGTCAAAGCCCTCTCATTGGACATGGCCTTTCCTGAGTATTCTGGAAACTGCTTCTTCCTCCAGGGAGGCACACTCTCCCTGTAAGACATTCCTGATGAGAAGCCATAGGGAGCTCCACTGATGGAACCTGAGCCATCTAGCTGGAGGAGCCATGGGAGACCCATGCTGAGATGCTTCCATAACCACTCGATCCACAAGACATTCCACCCACTGGCCTGTGTGCTTCCACTGCATGTGTTCCACGAGTCTGAAGAGGAATTTATAGACCAGTATCCGACATATGAGCTAATATTGGACTTATGCACTTGATTTGGAGACTGGACTGGGATGCTTTCTTAATATACAATTACTCTTTGATATAAAGATTTCTCTTAAACACATATGAGTGTCAATGAATTTGTTTCTTTAGTCAACCCTAACTAACACTTTATGGTACCAGGAGTGGGGTACTAGAGAAACAAACCATAAAGATGGAGAGTGGATGCTCTTTGACCCCTTCTCATGGTATTTTTTCTTCTTTGGCTAGCCAGAGGTCAGATATGTCCATGCAGTTTACTGGGTTGTTTTCTGGGAAGAATATCGGAAGTTAAACTTCTGATCATTTTGTTTGGTTGTAGTCTTTGGTTATTCCTGTTTGAAATGGTGAAACACGGCTCCTTCAGCTCCACAGCTCTAATATAGCTGCATGTGTCTTCTCTACAGGAATGTCTTACAGGGAGTAAGTGTGTGTCTCTCCCTCCAGCGAGCTATTTATCTCCTTAGCACCTTCAAATGAGATAATCAAGCTGCGACCAGATTGACAGGATAAATTCCACCCCTACACTCTTAATTCTTAAACTGACAACAGATACTATCACACATACACATAAACTTGATTATAGGACATTGTTTCTTGTGTACAAAACAATATACAATAAATTTTAATCTACCTCCAAAATAAATGCAAATGTACATAATTTAGTGTACCCAGTGCAAGCTGATTAGTTCTAAACTTGGTGTGTATTCAATTTTTTATAAACTTCAGATTGTGAAAATGAAGTGCAAGGTAAATTTCATTATTTTTCCACAGAGAAGAATGAATCCTCTAACAATTTTTGCTGCTTGCTCTCACCATATTTCTGGAGATGACCTCACTTTCTCTTAAGTAGGAAGACTGGGGAAATCAGACATTCCTGTTATTATGGCATATTATTCAGGCACTAAGATTCAAAGCTTAGATCTACCATGGTGTTTCCCTCTCATCTACATAATGCTTTCCAGTAAACCTTGTACACCCTACTGTCCAACAGCTTCTTCACAATCCTGTGCTCTGATTCGTCACTGCTTTAGTTGTGTTCTTTCATGAACACCCTTTCACTTGTCTCTCAACTCTTTATCACTCACTCCATTGTATCATGTTGAAATACTTTTTAAAAATACCTATTCCAGTTCATGATATTCAAATTCTGGCACCAAAGTCTACCCTACATGCTAGTAAAACTGGTGTAATCTTGCAAAGTAGACCTCTGTTTTCCGGTGACCTTGTGTAACATTCCCTTGTACTCTCAGCTGGGTGTTTCATCATTTGCATTAATTATACATTGAGTCTAAAAACGCTTTTGTTACCTAACAAACTGTCTACAATATCTTTGAGCTTCAACGTTCCAAACCCACATCGTATAGTACCTATCAACATCTAGCTACAAATTTAGATCATCTTTCATTTTTTCATTCTTTATCATTATGGAAGGAATCTTTCTTCTTTTATTCTCAGTTCCTTTGACGATGACAACTTCTCTCACTGAGAGGAATTACTCATTTTGGACATAAGCAATGAGATTGATAAGACCATGTGTGAAAGATGTGTGATGTAATCACAAAAATGAGACATATTGGTTAGTCTCAAGAGTTTGTGAAAGCTTATTAAAAAAGGATTAGACATCTATAAGTTGGGTTATAAAACAGAAGAAAAGGACTCCAAGTACAGACAAAGGAGAAGGATACTGTAAGCATAGGGAATGCATGTGAACTCAGGAGCGTTAAAGCTTGAAATAGCATAGTTCAGGTAGAATCATTATTATTCGTATTGCTTACAAAAAAACAGTGAATGGTGTATGCCAAGGAATAGCCAACAATAAGTTAGAGAGCTACATAGCACTGATCATTATGCAATATTCTAAGGAACGTAAAGACTTAAGGTGGGGTAGGTTATAATGCATAGGGATTTTGAAGCAGATATGTGCTTACATCCCAGCTTTAGCACAAGCTGTATGCCACTGAAGGAAGCTAGGATCCTTATTTGTAAAATGCGAATAACTCATTGTTAAAAGAATTTGGAAGGGTCATGTAGGTATACCAGTCTTTGTGTTGCTGTTGTCAGTTGCCAGCTAGTAAACTCTGACCCATGAAACCATGTTTATTGCAATGAAACATTGCCTATCCTGAGCCATCTTCACGGTCATTGGGCTGACTGGGTCCTTTGTTGTCGCCATTGTACAAATCCATCCTATTGAGGGTTTCGCTTATTTATTGCCACTCTACCCAACTCAATATCCTTGTCTTTCCCAATAGCTTGTCCAAAGTAAGTGATTGAACTCTTACATCTACAGAACACCATCTCTTCTAAGGAACATTCTGGGAAAATTTATTCTAAGTCTGATTTTTAAAGTTATTTTGGCAGACCAGTTTCTTCTAAATCTTCACCAACACTACAGTTTACGTGCACCAATTTTATTTTCTCTTCCTTTTGTTCTCTCCAACTTCAGCATACACATGAGGCAATTTAGAGTACTAATGAGTACTTAGAATACCACTTGACCTTGCACATGGAAGATTGTCAATAAGTCTGTTTTTCTTTTGAAAACAACTTTATTGGGAGTTAATACAGATATCATTATCATTCCATAGTTCAATCATAGGATTGTACAATTGCTGCCACAA
>NW_022104341.1:52005560-52006805 GCF_000313985.2 Echinops telfairi
GTTATCAGCAATTTGGTTTTATCTCTCTAAAGAACCCTGTCTAACACACTCATCTAAGGCCATTAATTCTGTGCTTTGGTTGATTTGTTTCCTTTTCTGTCTTAAATATTCTTTGTTTTCTTCCTCAAGGTCTCATTGTTTTAATAGACTTATTTCCCCCCAAAGGCTTCCTGACAGTTTCTGTTTAGGTTTCACTCTTCAGGTGGAGTCATTAGAAAGCTGACCGAGCTGCCTGCAGCAGCTGGCTTCAACCACAGCCGGGCAGTTGCTGTTTGCTGCCATGAGGTCAGCCCCTGTTCAAGGAGACCGCAAGCACCATGGAAATAACTACTTCCTGGTCCTACACCCTCCTCTTGCGGACGTGATCTGATCATTGTGCTCCTTAGGGCTTTCATTGACAGATTCTTGGAAGCAAATCAGCAGGCCTTTCTTCTTAGTCTATTTTAGTCTGGAACCCTACTAAATCTGTTCCATCTCCAATGAGAAACAAGTAGTGAAGGTGGATATAACCCAGTAATTTATTTGGAACTCCATAACATCATGATCTAAACTTTTTCAAAGAAAAAATGCCCTATGTCCTCTCCAGAGTGGAATAAGACTTTGTTCACCAGCTTTCTGATAGCTTCATGGGGGAAGAAGCTATATTCCATTGCTTTAAAGGTCAGCTTCAGTTAGTCTTCTCACTGTGACGTCTTATTCTCTGCTGCCCACGGTGTCGTTAACTTTGGAGTCTCTGGTGCATTTTACTTAGGTGTATGAGGTCATGAAGGGACCAACTCTAAGTAATACGCACTTTGAACTCATCATTCATTCATCAACCGTCATTATTACTTGCATTTTCTAAGTTCCTTGATGTATCAGATTTTCCAGACCTAAAGTTTTGTGACTCAGAATTACTTGTTTCTTTGGGGACAGTGTGCAGAAAACACTTAGCTTTCATATTTCTTACATTCTTTAGCCAGTAGTAATCAGCCATCAACTTCCCATCTTCCAATGAATGCATATTTTCTTTGTATTTCTTGCCCTACTTATTGTTTTATCTCCATTATTCTTGTGAGTTTTTCTTTATTGATAGTTGAACATCAAGATAGTGTCATCTTGAAGATATGAGAACATTCTTTCTGAAATATAAAGCCATATTAAAATTTCCAAATGCTTTTATATTATATGATTTGATCCTTTCAGTAATCTGAGATATTTTAGTTGGATTGGCTATTATGCCTGTTTTAAAAGTCATGAAAGTAA
>NW_022104341.1:52007986-52022360 GCF_000313985.2 Echinops telfairi
TGTAACATCTCTTGGAATCTTGCTGTGTAGTTAAGTATAAAACTATAATATAAAATCTCTAGATTAAATTTGCTTCTAAAAATGATTTCCTGGTAGATGAGATATATAGACAACAAGGTACCGGCATTTCTTAATTAAGTGCTCTCTGAATATCTTACATTTACTTGAACTATTTTAAAACTATTTGCATGAGTTCTTCAGTGCAGTATATTGAAGAACGTTCTGAACATTGTTGTCTTTTCCTGGTCACAATCTGTTGCATTTAGATGAAGTAATACAGAAGTATGAGGTTGCTATGAGTCTGAATTGACTGGATTCAGTGTTTAATAGTAATGCGAAAGCATTTGGAAAATAAATGTTCCTACTTAAAATACCATGTTACAGAGTCAAACAAAATTTGAACAGGAAACATGCAAAATGAACTCTCTTTGTTTTAATAACCATCTCAGAGAGCATTTTGGTTTTAAAGTAATATTTTAAAAGAAATAGGAAATCTCAAATATTGAAATATAGATAACTGTCTACAGTCGGAATCACTTAAAAAATTCTTGCAGCTTTCATAGCCACTAGCTAGCCTCCCTTAATCAGATTCACTTATCAGGTGGTAAAAATAAATGGAATGGAAACCCTCTGGCTGGATTTAATGTATTGTAAGTTTGCATATTCACAGGAAACTTCCAGTAAATATGAAATAAAGCAAAGCACTGAAACTTGAGAGTATACTCAGAGATACCCGCCTCATTGCCCTTTTATCTTTTGATTCATGTGCATATTACATAAACTGATGGGATCTGCATTGCATCAATGGTCTAAATATGGATGGAAAGTTTTAACTATATTTCAGGGTTATGATGTGGGATGTGAGTTCTTCAAGTGAAGCAAAATATAAAAAATAAATAAAAACAAAACCAAGCTGGGGATGAGAGAAAAGCAACATGAAATTATAAACTTTTCTCTTGGAGCGTTGGATTAATTTTAGCTTGGTCTTTGTGCATAAGTCTACCTAACAGCTTTTTGGTTCCCATAATGTATAAATGCTGCTATTGAGCCCAGTATAGACCACTGAACAGTGCATAAGGAACCTGAATGATATAAGCAAATGCTATTATTGTATGTCAGAGACTCCATGCCAACTTAGAGTGACCACATGTGACAAAGTAGAACTGCCCATAAGCACGTCTTTTCTCCCATTCACCTATTGGAAGGTTTAAGCCACCAACCATTTCATTAGCAGCTGCCTCTTCTTAGTCATCACACCATCAAAATCTTTGCATAAGATTACAGCCGAAAAAACCTTATGGAATAATTATATTTCCCAATACATATCACCATAAGTCAAGGCCCACTCAAATCAGCTAGAAACAATCTGAATTTGATTTGCTAAAAACAGATTTATTGAACAGCTATTATACACTGAGTATTACATTCAAAAGTAATCACATAGGCTCTACATGCAGTAGAAACTGAAAACAAGTAGCATTTTCTTCCTATATAGTAGGTGATTGATTTCATTGGTGTTCTCTTCCCAAAATCATAGGTAAATTCAGCTACTTATTAAAGATAATTATAATTATAATTTAAAAAAAAAGCTTTTTTTTGAATCTGGAAAGAGCTCAGTGATTATTTATTTCAACCAAAATCATTGTTTTAAACAGAAGAAATGAGCCAATTAACCGAAGGGACTTGCCTTCAGTCATGTAGATGATTTGTAGCACATATGCAACTGAGACTCCTTCCAGGGTTTTCGATTTAGAGTGGGCATTTTTTTGATTCACAGGTCATTCCATGAAAAGGCATGGAGGGAGGGGGATATTTCTGACCCCCTCTGCCTTCCCTATTGCCATGCAGCGAGAGTCAGACGTGCCGCCATCCTTCTAAGCTGTGCTTGTTAAATCATTGCAATGGCAGCAAACAATACTCACAATTAAGGACATTTATTAGGTAAGTTAAGAGGTTACCACACATCAAGATCGGCAAACAGTAAGGTTAAAATCATCGGTCCACAGCAACATCTCTCTTCAGTCAGCAGCCGAGTCTCTCTCTGGTCCTAGCCACATGGTCACTTGGCTTTTCACTCTGTGGGCCAGGAAGCCAGACAACCTGCCCATTGGTCCCACAGTTCCAAAGTCTCTGGTCAGACGAGGAGGAGGCTCCACAGAGTCTCAATGCTGCTCCTCTGAGTCTCCGTGCCACAGTGGCTGATGTATCCAGTCTCCTTAGCTTCTGTCTCTTGATGGGGCACATACTGTCTATGATTTCTCTGTGTCGCAGAAGTTTCTAATGCACCAAACAGTGGCTTTGGTAGAGGTATAGTTTGTCGTGTATCTGACTGAACTTTTCATTAATATCATCAAGAACTTGAATTAAAGATGGTTGAACTTCACAATTAAAGATTATATCTTTTAATAGGCAACTGTCTTATTTTTTATTAATGGAATACACAGAAGATGCTCATTTTTATATCGAGTAAATGAATTCGGATATAGACAATGAATTTGCAAAAATAATTATTATAAAATATTAAACAAATGAATTTAAATGGTAAGAGCTATAAATTATGTATAGTTCAGAAATATCTTGCCTTTAAATAACATTTAATGAGACGATAGTCCCAAATTGGGCTTAATGGGATACATCATACTCTTCCCCAGAGCAAAGACCCAAGAACCCGAATAAAATGTATACAGGTGATAATTCTGGAGCTCTGAGTATCAAAAGAAAGGATAGAGAATTAGATCCTCACCTAACTTGCAGGGAAACCTGAAGGAAAAAAAAATACAAAGGAAGGAGGTAATAGAGCTGCCAACCAACAAAGTGTGGCAGCCTTGAGACAAAGTGGGTAGCAACCCTGGGTGAGATGCACTGGAAAATAATTGTGTGGAATTACCTGTAGAAGAAAGAGAAAATATGTCGACAAACACATAAAAGTAAGGGAAGCAGGATATGAAATAGATCAAAGAAGGACGAGTACAGGAAGGCGCATGAGAGCTCCAGAGATCCCAAGGTCCACAAAACAGAAGCGTGCCTGAGCTGGGACAGCTCCCTGGTGGTGCTCTCCAATAGTCAGCAGGGCTGAACACACACAGAGAGCCCTGCACAGACAAGGAAATGAGGGAAATCAGACGGTGGGAATTGGACGCTTAGGGTGGAAATGGTGAACGTGCTGACAAGTTATGGGGATTGTAACCAGTGCAACAGCGTGATCTGTGTAAACATTGTTCAATGGGAATCCAACCTGTTGCCTAACTAATACCTAAAACTAAATACTAAAAATAATAATAATAACAAAAAACCTTCCAGTGCCCTAAATCGTGTGATTGTTACTCAAGTCAATGAATTATTGATGACTTTAGACACAAAACATATAAAGATTTAGAGTGTATAATAGAAAGAAAATTAATCAAGAGTTTGGAAAAGCAATTAGAACAGAGGGTACTGCATACAGACCTTCTGAGAATGTGTTCAGATGCTAAATCCCAGGAGCTGACAAAGAGAGTGATAGGGTAGGAGATACTTAAGAAGGGAAGGGAAGTGGCAGGGGAGGAAGCAGAGGATGGGCATACATACATGATTTCTCCTGCGCCTGTTTCCATACCTGCGGACTCACTGATACCATGGGGCCTTTTCTAGGCTCCAAGACAAATTACGTAAATAAGTGAAACCATTCACAAATTTATAGTAAACATTTTTATCAGGATATTTTAAAACATTTGCTTCAAGAAATTACTCAGAAAGTTTAAAAAGGTCCTTTTCGAAGAATACATGGATATTAGATGGCATTATTGCTGGTTTTTCATAATGAAAACTAACACGGAATTTATTTAAATGTTTTTGTGTTATTCAAAAAGTAAAACATTTACATAGATAAATAATGTTAACTGTTACCAACAGACCATGACTCACTTCTATCATTTTTCTAATTTTAATGATTATCTCATTAGTTCCATGTTCAAAACTAATAAGCGGTGTGTTAATATTTTCATAGATCATTAATTCATGGAATACTTTCATTTTCACAATTTAAAAAATTAAGCTAATTCTTCATAAAAATTAGAGAGAAATTCTATACATAATGATGAAATTTAGAAACTATATAAACATATTTTTAAGATCCTCAAAATTTAGAAGCAAGATTGATGCTTTATGTTAATGTGAATACATGTTATTTATCAGGAGCTAATATAATTTGGCTGAAATTATTTTAAGAGAGGGCAGTCTCAAGCTAACTTTTAATGTCAAAGTAAGCAATTTTGTAAAGAAAATCAGCATGTACGAATCAATAATTGTGAATATCCTGAGTAATGTGGTTAATGTTCACAGACGGCTTCTGTAAACTGGATTACTGTGGCAGCAGTATGAGGATCTGCAGTGAGAAGATAAAAAGCGGCAGTTGAGTGGAGATGATGGTTTTGCTAAGTAATCTACTTTCTTGACAACATTCTTTATAAAGCTAAGTTCTTCTGGTAAAATTTATTCTGCACAATGGAGGAATCCGTTAGAAATATGGCATAAAAGTGAGAATATCTCCTGAGATCCTCAAAGAAATAAGAAAGATGAAAGAGAAAAGGAGACAAAGATGAAAGGAAAAGAAAGGAAAAGAAATCATTTTATTAGCAGTAAAGGCAAAAGTCAGGCACCAACTCTGGATCGGGACTACCCCTGCAGGACAGCCTTTTAATTCGTGGAGCCCTATTCTCATGTGCTGTGCATAGCACCCAGTACACGTGGACGGAGCTTCACTCCCCTGGGGCCCTGTGTTCATCATCCTTTGATACCTATTTGGCTAAGGGAAGAACAGAGGATTATTGATCATTCAACTTTTTTTTAACCCAATTAAAAAATAATAATAATGTGTTAGTTTCCTGGGATTGTCGTAACAGATTAGCCCAAATTTGTGGCTTAAAACGACAGATCACGTATTCTCTCTCCGTTCTGGTGGCCAGAGAACTGCAGGTGAGATGTTGACAGAATGACACTTTTTTCCAAAGACCCAAAGATTCTGTTCTTTAGCTCCTCCACTGTGTGCTGACTTAGTCTAAAGATATGACAGTGAGTGGTGGGGTCACTCCAAACTCTGCCTCTGTGTTCACATGGCTCCCCCGCTTTCAAAGACCCCAATACTCCCTATGTATCTCTTATGAGAATGTTTAATTCAGGGACCAAGTGGATGAATTCAACTTCAAAATCCATACTTTAATTATATCTGCAAACATTTTTTTCCAGATAATGTAACATTCATAGGTCCAAGAAATTAGGATGTGAACACATCTTTACTGGGACACCATTTCTTTTGGTTATTTGATGTCTATGTATTTATTTACTTTGTATTCAGTTCAGTGAGACTTTGAAGATGTAAGTACAGGAGGAGTAGAACACAAGTGCTGAGATGATCACTAAAATCAGGTGTAACTGAGTCTGAAATGCAGCATCATTAATTACTTGCTGTGTAGGTTTATGTTTAAAAAAAAAACCTCAGATTTCCTGACCATTAGTGCTTCCCTATGTAAAATGCAAATGATATTTCCAATCTCATAAAATTGCTGAGAATCGGATGAGTTGAAGTAATTTTTTTGTAACCAAGTCTAGTACCAAAAACGTCTAGTACACAAAGCAGTCCATAGTGAGTGCTGAGAGGACTGCAAAAGGTTAGAAAGAAAAGATAACGGGGTTTCTCCAGGAGCTTTTCGGAGCCTCATCACAGTTATAGTATTATAGTGGTTCAGACATTTTGTTATTAATATTTTAATTTCTTTTGAACCACTCAAAATATCTTACTACATAATTTTGAATAATGCTACTATATCAGTAATATTTGAATCTTCTGTTGCTTTTGAAAAGACAGTATAGCAGTGTTTGATGATTAGTTGTTTTATAATTTTATAGCATCATTTTTAATCGATAGGAAAATACAGATATAACGCAGGTTTCTGCTTCTGGTAATATTGGATTTTGCCAAGCTGTTATTTGTTGTGTATTAAATATGTAATGAACTGTTTTTTTGCATAAATATTGAGGATGCACCTATCAAAGATACTGTTGAAAAAATCATAGATCGATGAGACATAGTCCCTTGCCCTCAAGAAGCATATAACAGAAAATACACATTGCACGAATGCAGAGTAAAAGACAACATGTTTAGTTTTACAAACATACAATACACATATATTCACAAGGAAAACTATTTTTCACATAACTGAAACATACTTTCTAGAAATGAAAACATGTTTTAAAAATACTACAACATTTTAATGCATTTTTGATAAAGGAACTATTGAGTTAGCCTCCAAAGATGACAGACACCTAAATTTTAATAATTAAAAATAACTATTTAAAAGGTACTTTAGACGTATTAAAAATGTGAAAGATATTTTTACCAGAAATTGATTTATTGAAAAGAAGTTCTATAAACTCAATTTATAGAAATAAAACCTCTATTTTCAATATTTATTTTTACTCTGGCACATTCTTTAGCCTAAAAAATAACTGAATTCACTTAGAAGAATCTAACAGGAAGACATTTATGTGAAATGAAAGGAAGACATTTTATGCAAAACGAAGTCAGGATCGTCAGGTAAACCAGGCAAATTGAAATACAGGTTGTCCCCAGGTTCGACACTGTAGACTTATGAACAATTCTGAAACCAAGAAGCCCCACTGCCACTGGAACAATGTTAGCTCGAAGTTACTTCACATAAAGCTGCGAGACCTTCAATCGTGACTAGGAGTAGACAGCCTCTTCTCTCTCCACGGAGTCGCCGGTGGGTTTGAACTGCTAACTGTCTCAGTAACAGCCAAGGGTTTAATCCCCCGCCCCACGAGGGTTCTTTTGGGCAACTCCTACCTTGCACTTTAACTTTCTGAAAACTTGCTATCATTTTGAAACCATTGAACAACTCCTCCCCGAGACAAATTCTTCATCGCAAGCACATTGACAGGTGCACACGGCTTGTAATTCATCGTGCTTCTCGATCCTTTCCTTGCTCTCCAACGCCCTCAGACGCACTACCACGGAGTCAACGCCGGCTCCAAGCGACCCCGCAGTGCGGTCCCGCGGCTGTGACTGCTCAGGGAAGTAGAAAGGCGCTTTCTCCCTCGGAGCTTCCGGTGGTTTCAAACTGGATCACAGCCCAACGTGTGGGCAGGACACCACAAGGGGCTCCTGTGCTGGTTCTAAAGTGAGACTACACTTACCTGCAAATTTGACTTACAGATTCCTGGGAACCCTATCCTACATAAGCAGGCAGAAGGTAGTTCCCATATTAATATGATCTGATATGTCTAAGCATTTAAACAGCACCCCTGTGGGACAGTGGTGAAGAGCTCTACTACTGCCCACTGCAGAGTGAATGGTTCAAACTCGCCGGCCGCTCTATGAGATAAAGATGCGGCAGCCTGCATCTGCCCATATTTACCGCCTTGAAGCCCTGTACGGAAGTTCCATTCTTTTCCCAAAGAATCACTCTAAGTAGGAATTGACTTGACATCAGGTTGTTTTTTTTTGTTTGCTTGCACGTTTTTTAGTGTATATATTACAAAACCTGAAATATTCCTAAAATCTTTAATATGTACGTGAATTGTGTGGCTATGGCAACAGCACTCATAATGAGACTTTAAGGGAGATATCATTATTGCATTTACTATTTAAAAATGAGATTATTGTGTTTCCAATTTCTGAACAAAAGGCAACAATAAAATAAAATTTAAAATGTATCTTAAAATGAAGAATCAACCAGGGAAGAAATGTTACTGAAATCATCACTACTCAGTTGTACCTCATAAATTATCATTGAATGCTCTGTATCAAAAATAAATAAAAAACGCATTTCATCAGAGAAGACGCATGACTAGGGATGCATTGAATTGGTGCACTGGAGAAGAATATGGGAAGTCCCATGGGCTGCTAAAAGGACAAACTGATCTGTCTTGGAAGAAGTTTGGGCAGAGTGGTATTTAGAAACAAGGCTAGCAAGAGTTCATCTTACATATTTTAGACAAATGTCAGGGGACGCTGGTCTCGGGGGAGGGCATTATGCTTGGCAAAGCGGAGGGGCAGCTCAAAAGAGGAGGGCCCGCAATGAGATGGATGGACACCGTGGCTGCAACGATGGACTCACACATAGGGAGGACGGGGCAGGACATGCAGTGTGTCTTTTTGTTGTGCACAGGGTCACTATGGGGCAGGACGAGCCTAATGGCAACTAACAAGAGCTGCTATATTCAGCAGCTGTGGGAGCAAAGTATAAAACTATGGCTATGAAGTGGAATTTTGGAATATTTTCTAGAAATAGCGCAAGGAAAAATTAGGGTATGAAGGGAGAGGGAAAACTATAGCTATGAAGCTAGTGATGTTTAGCATCTAACTTATGTGATAAAAATGCATTTAAACTGACAGAAATGCTTTTGTAGAAAGGTCATATAATAGAGGACTTACTTTGTTTTTAGTTTCTTCTTTCACTCTCATCTAATATAAAGATCATATGGAAGGTGTTAAGAGTGAATTGTCTTTAGGTATTTTTCATTGGAGGTATAGGTGTCCCAGCAAGTGTCTATTTATATACCTGCCAACTATAATTTGAAAAGCTTTGTAATATGCTGGTAATAAATGCATTCATAACCACATCTTCTCTAATCACTACAGTGCCTGCACGGCTATTTGGCACTCATTAGCTGAAACTGCCATTCACCTATAATTTATGACTAGCATACAATTATGTGTTATCACTACTCCAAATGATTACTACACTGCATGTTTTTGAGATAATGGTATGCAACACTCCATGATAAATTATACTTGTACTGCAAGGGATAGTTCACTTCTGTCATTTACTCTATTATTTCTGAAGAAACATTCTCAAGAGAAATATATTGGAAGATGAGTACCTTCTAAAGGTAAAATGGTGTATCAATGCTGTTCCTGTAGGAAGGAGGTGGAGTGGGAAATTGCAAACAGAGAAGGTAATGGAACTCTTTAAAATGGAACTCCTTAAAAGACCCTGCTGTATGTAGCTTCTTTTTTAAAATCATTTTATTGGGGCCATACAACTCATCATAAATATGTGACTTTTACGGCAATTAAGAGTTTCTCTTTAAAAATGAATATTCTGATGAGGGAATGAAAATAATTTATTCAGTAATTTCACATCAAAAGTAAATATTTTAACCTCGCATATAAAGTGTGGTATGTGTTATTGAAAAAGTTGCAATTTTATTGTCATTTGCTATGATACTTTAACAAATTACTTTCATTTTTAAAATTGTATGATATTATCTTACTTGTACTTTCACAATAAATAAAAAAGTAGCTGTGAGAGAGCATAATAGTATGTATCATTTACTCTGGACCAAGGCAAGCAATTCTCTAAGTTTCACAAGTTAAAAAAAAGAAAAAGATTTTTTAGGTTGATTTCGACTCATGGAGGCACCACTGGACAGAGTAGAATTAACCCACCAGTTTTCTAAGGCTGCACATTTTAAAACGAAATTTCCGATTATTGTTGAAAATATACAAACCAGGCACACAGAAATCAACAGTTTCTGCATGTACAGTAGAGTGAGTTGTGCAATCATTCGCATGCTCATTTTCTCACTTGTTCTTCCACTACTGACATAAGCTAATAGGTAAGAATAGTTGGAAGAGTTATTTTAAAAGGTAAGAATAGTTGGAAGAGTTATGAAGAACCACATCAACTTGCTGAATGACAGAATATAGTCTAAATATGGATTTTACCTATATAGGCCTATTTAAATACAAACAAAAATCTTTTATTGTTAATTAAGGATACTTATGGATTATTGTTTTGCATTCAACAATTCATACACATTCTGATTCACTTGATCCATGCCATCCCCTCAATAAACCCTTACTTCTTCTACTATTCCTTGTGTTTCCTGTTTCCAATCTGTCTTCTTTCCTAACTCTTCTGGACTCTGTCCTTGGATAAACAGTGCCCTTTTTATCTAAAATGGTTGATGTAAATATTTAAGGAATCAGACTGCCATGTCTTGCTCCCATGGGGTGACATGTGATGGTGGGTGGATGTTTCGATTAGCAACAAGCACTTAATCACTGCTCCACCAGAGCTCATATAATTCACAAGCAATCTTATAAGGTAAGTGTTAGTTTCTCAATTTTATAGAAAATGAAACAAGACATATAAAAGTGGTATAACTTCTCAGGAGCACACCAAATATTTACAGTTGTAGTATGTCTTAGGGCTGATATAACCAAGTACCAAAGCTAGATGATTTTAAAACATCGTAGATGTATTCTCTTACAAATCTAAAGGCTACAAGTTTGCGATCAAAGTATGCATAAAGCCATGCTCTTAGAAAATACCTGGGGAAGTATCCTTTTTTGACAATTTCAGTTTATAGTGGTCCCAGGTACCCCTTAGTTTGTGGATGCGTAGCGTAGCTCCAACCTTATCCTCTTCCAACAGGACTTTGCGTGTGTGCGTTTGCGTGTCCTGTTACCTTATTCAAAGGATGCTAGTTTTTGTTAAATTTGGGCCCTACCAAAAAGGAATGATGATTTTATCACCTAATCCTTTTTTACATTACTTGTATAGACACTATTTCTAAATAAAATGAACATTCTAAGTTTTCCAGTGCACCTAATTTTGATTGGATCGTGTTTAACTCATTACTATAGTAAATCAAAAGAAGACCCAGTTTCAACAATTGCTTCAGAATCTGTGCCTTCACTGTAAATGGTTGTGCCAGAAACTGCACCCAGTACACATACACATTTCTTTTAATAGCCATTCTAACAATGCTTCTCTTTTACAGAGAAGAAAGCTGAGAATCAGGTATCACAGAAAAGCATAATTTAAATTCAGAGCGAGCTTTCTAAAACACAAAGAATCATTACCCTGCTTGAACATTCTTTAATATATGACCATTAGCTTTAAAATAGCATCATATTACTGGAAGTGACCTTCGGGGTCCACTAGAAGGAAACTTCTAGCTTTTTCTCTGTGTTTTTTGTGCCTCCCCCTCCCTTCTGTAGCCATTCTCCCACCATCCTGGCTCCAGTCCTTCTCCCAGGTGGTACCCTCTCCCGGCTTGCATAACTCTTCTTGCAGTCCTTTTTCATCTACTTCTTTTTAAAAAAATCATTTTATTTGGGGCTCGTACATCTCATCACAATCCATCCATCCATTGTATATCAAGCACATTTGTACATTTGTTGCCCTCATTATTCTCAAAACATTTGCTCTCCACTTAAGCCCTTGAGATCAGCTCCTCATTTTTCCCTCTCCCCACTACCCTCTCCCTCATGAACCCTTGATAATTTATAAATTATTATTTTGTCATATATTGCACTGTCCAACGTCTCCCTTCACCCACTTTTCTGTTGTCCATCACCCAAGGTGGAGGTTATATGCAGATCCTTATAATCAGCTTCCCCTTTCTACCCCACCTTCCCTTCACCCTCACAGTATTGCCACTCTCAGCACTGGACCTGAAGGGATCATCTGTCCTGGATTCCCTGTGTTTCCAGTTCCTATCTGTACCAGTGTACATCCTCTGGTCTAGCCAGATTTTTAAAGTAGAATTGGGATCATGATAGTGGGTGGGAGGAAGTATTGAAACACTAGAGGAAAGTTGTATGTTTCATCATTGCTACACTGCACCCTTACTGGCTCATCTCCTCCCTGAGACCCTTCTGTAAGGGTATGTCCAGTTGCCTACAAATGGGCTTTGGGTCTCCAATCTGCACACCCCCTCCTTCACAATGATATACTTCTTTGTGCTTTGATGCCTGATACCTGATCCCTGCGACCCCTCGTGGTCACACAGGCTGATATGCTTCTTCCATGTGAGCTTTGTTGCTTTTGAGCTAGATGCCTGCTTGTTTACCTTCAAGCCTTTAAGATCCCAAACACTATCTTTTGATAGCCAGGCACCATCAGCTTTCTTCACCACATTTGCTTATGCACCCATTTGTCTTCAGCGATTGTGTCTGGAAGGTGAGCATTGCGGGGTGCCAATTTAATAGAACGAAGTGTTCTTGCATTGAGGGAATACTTGAGTGAAGGACCAATGTCCATCTGCTACCTTAATACTAAACCTATAAATATATATGCAGGTAGATCTATTTCCCCATCATCATATATAAATATATTTACATATTTACCTGCCTGTATTTAGTCCTCTAAAAATGCCCGTAACCTCCTAGTTCTTTCCTCTATTTCCTTTTACTTTCCTCTTGTCCCACTATCATGCTCAGCCTTCATTTGGGTTTCAGTAATTCCTCTCGCTTACATTGCCCTTGATCAAGCCCTACCAGGTGTCCTACACCCTCCTTAACCCTCAGTTTTAGATGATTTGTTGTTCCTCCATCCCTGGGTTGGTCATTACCACATCCTTTTCCACCATCTCCCCCTCTCCCATGTCCCCCAGGAACCATCATTCCCGTTATTTTCACCTACAGACTGTTCATCCAGCCTATTTTATCTAGATAGAATTGCATCATCTACCTCTTTTGTTCTCTCATATTTCCTCTTCCTGTGGACTGTTCCTTTTGGAATTTTAGGATGGATTCAATCAATCTGCTTGGGCTCCCATAGAAAATATAAGTGAGGTTGATTGTAAAGGCATTTGCACCTTGCTGTGATTCCTTGTTTAGTACTCTATGAGTTGGTGGGAATAAGGAGCACAATGATACGTTCTCAGCTTTGTTTTCGATACCTGGATACCTGGTGACCCTACTCAGCTACATATCAAAAAGTTGGCTGTTTGTATCCATCCATTGTCTCTATTGGAGAAAGACCTAGAGATATACTTCTGTATAGATTTTAGCCAAAACAAAACGAAGAGACAAAACAATGTATAGGAGAGTTCTATGCTATAAATCGAAAGTAAAAATTATTTAAAACCAACTGATAGGGTGAATGACATTATCATGTATGTGGGAAGAATAAATAAATGAGTTTAAAATTATAGCCAGATTTTCTATATGCATGAAAAAAATAACTGCTCAGCATATTATTTTAATAAGTATTTAATTGTTAAATAATTATTTATCTTTAATAAGTGTGTTAGTCTGGGTAGACAAGAGAAACAAATCCAGGGAGACTCATATGTATATAAGAAAGAGCTTTATATAAAAGTAATTTAATATTAAGAAACATCCCCACCCCATCCAGATTAAGTCCATATGTCCAATATTAGCCCATATTTCCAATACCAGTCTATTAATTCATTTTCAGACTCAGGCAATGCATGCAATGACGCTGTTTCAGGAAGATCACAGGCCACTAGGTCAAAAGTCTGTGGCTCCAGTGGCAGTGGTAACATCTCAGCGTTGGTTTGGGTCTTCATGTGACCCTCCATCTCCAGGGCTCTGGCTCCATCATGTAGGTTGTCAAGTGAAACAAAGCAGAAAGAGAGTCTGCGTGTCCCGCCTCCAGGGAGGAAGCAAGAATTCCCAGAATCCTCAGGAGAAGGCTATGCCTACACGAACCTCATTAGCTGTGGCCGGATTGCCAGGCTAGACTCACCCCCTTCGCAAGTTGACAGATTATGTAATTGCCACAATAATTAATTGCTTTATTCCACAAAGCCATAGTTTGCTTTTCCAAGTGCATTGCTCTTCAAAAAGGAAACACATCTATAATTCCAGCAAAGATTTGACAAAAAAAATAATGTGCTTGTGTAAAATCAATTACTCTTTCTAGATCCTTCTGAGTTGGGACCTTCCTGATCATTCTGTGATAACTATATTAGGCTACTTTAACTTTTTATTTTTATTTGCCTTGGAAATAGCAAGTGTCAAAACAAATATGTTTGCAAATAATGTAAGTCAATTAAGGGATACTCACGACTGGAGAATGGTAGATAAATTTATTCTTCATAGTACCATCTGCATCTTTCACCAACACTTAGTTTTTTCCAACTCACAGCAACCATGAACAGCAAAATGAAACTTCCCCTGCGGGTTACTGGGGTTGTAAATATTTACAGAAGTAAAAATCTCAGCTTTTTCCTGCAGGGGCAGCTCTAATCTATAGGGTCGCTGTGAGTTGGAATCCACTCGATGACAATGAGGTTAGACTAAGTTTTCCATAGCATATGTGGCATCTGGAATGTAAACTACAGCCAAATATTTTACCAAAAAGTCACATTCTTTTATGCTATATCACATCATTGTAAAATAATAGCACCATATTTTCATTCAGTAAGATAGTGAGAAAAAGGGTTAAACGTGACCTGACGATGTAATCAGGAATATTTTGGGCTGCTTACAAAGTTGGCAGTTGTTGTTTTTTTGTTTGTTTGTTTTTATCAATTTATTGGGGCTCATACAATTCATCACAATACATAGATCAATTGTGTAAAGCACATCTATACATTTGTTGCCCTCATTATT
>NW_022104341.1:52023371-52025881 GCF_000313985.2 Echinops telfairi
TAAAATGACCGTTTAGCTGAGCAAGGTGCTCTTGTATTAGGGGAGTGTGCATGAGGAGGCCCAATGTCCACCTGCCACCCCACTACCAAACCAATAATTATTGCACCTAGGTATGTTCCCCCCTTAACCACCAGCTGTACCATAGTGGAAAAATGTTGCTTTCTACTCCTGAGATGTGCAGTCTTGAAACCCACTAGGTTTCCAGTTCTGCTCATCTCTAGATCATTGTGAGTTTTAATCTACTCAGTGGCTGTGAGTTTTGAGTAAAAAATGAATTGCATTAAAGCCATGTAGAATGCCTACACCCAGTCCTGGCAACTGAGTGGCAAAAGGTTTGGCTACTAATAGTAAATGCTGTGGTACAAATGCACAGGTCGCTCCTTGGGAGAAACAGATGGCAGTCTGCTACTGCAAATTTATAGTCTGGAAAACCCTGTGAGCACATCTACTCTGTCATCCAGCGTCACTGTGGGTCAGAAACATCTAGTTTCTGAATGGATTAGAATAGCTATAGCTCTAAAATCTATTTCAAACATAATGTGACCAAGCCTATTGGAAATCAAAGACATCGCTTATAGAACAGAAATCCTCATTTCTAAAAAAAAAAAACCCCAAACCTATGACACATTCTATCTTCATTTAACAATTATTCAGTAAAATATTCCATGTAGAAAATCAGTTCCTCCCTCTCCCGAATGCTATTGAGGGCTATCGAATCCACCCCTCTCCCCCATCCCTAGCCACCCTATGAACAACAGAAGCAACCCTGCGAGGTCCCGTGCCAATAGCAACAATTGTCCCTGTGCCTGAGGTCATCCATGCAGCCACTATGTCAATGCATCTCATTGAGGGCATTCCTCCTTTTGTTTCCACTCCACGTGACCAAGCATGATGCTTTCCTCCAGAGACAGCTCGCTCCTGACAATCTGAGGGAGTACCCTGAAAAACCCAGAATTGTGCTAGATGGAGCGGAGCTTTCCTAGTACGCATTTTCCCACTGGGCAAGCACGGAACAGCTTGCTCTGAGTTATTGCATGCAGGGCCATCTGTCTCCTGGGAAGTTCTCTCAGGTCACAGTGAATTTTTTCATAAAAGCAGTTTCGCTCGAACCTTGCTTTTTGCGATGGCCTATTTAAGAGAACAGTAAGGGGCTGTGAAATTTTGTTTCCTGATTACAAAAAATACCTCAGAAACTGTTGTCATGCTGAACACGGCTTACAAGTACAGCATTATGAGAAAAAACCAAGCGAATGAGTGGTTTGCCCATTTCACAAAAGGTGAAATGTCAACTCATGACAAACCTCATTCTGGGCGTCCATCTACTTCCTGGATGGACAAAAATGCAGGTTCTTAGTGCATTTGGAGTTCATTCTTCCAGGTCAGACTGTTAATCAAATTTTCTACTTAGAGGTTCTGAAAAGATTGCTTAACAGTGTGCAGTAAAAAAGGCCTGGTTTGTGGCAGAACTGGGACCAGTTTTACCACCACGATAATGCACCTGCTCATGCAGCTATCTCAGTGTGCCAGTTTTTGGCAAACAACAGCATGCCTTTCTTGCCCCACGAACTGACTCACCTGACCTTGCTCCATGTAACTTCTTTTAGTTTCCATAAATGCAGAGGAACATGAAAGGACAGAAGTTTGGTGACGTAGAAGAGGGGAAGAAACAAAACGAGGGAGGTGCTGTTAGCCATACAAACAGACGAGTTAAAAAAATGTTTCCAAGATTGGAATCACAAATTTGACAAACGTGTTATTTATAATGGAGAGTCATTTGAAGGTGATATGTTTTTTGGTAAAACTACTTAAATACGTAGCTTTGAAAAAAGTGTTCTGGTTCTTTTTTTGAAAGTATGTAAGACAAAACCTTTCCATCTTTGCCTCTAACTCACTGTAGCCCTCCCATAGGGTTTCGAAGACTGTACATTTTTACGAAAGCAGATGACCACATCTTTCTCCTACAGACCACCTGGTGGATTTGCACCAATGACATATTGGGTAGCAACCTACTTTTCCCACAGTGCCAACAAGACTCCTGCAGAGTGATTTGTGACATCAAAAACTTGAATAACAGCCAGAATACCCCTCACTATAACTATCAAGAACAGCCTTGAGGAGGCCAAGTGAATTTCTCGGATTGTCATGTTTTAAGCAAATATGCTTTAGAGGATATCACATTCACACTTCAGCCTGCAATATCCCACTTCAGCTATCTGCTCTCTCTAACAACGCTGGAACTTTATCAACTTTTACTTCATACATTAATTTTATGTTTATCAACTTTTACTTCATATTAAATTTCTATAATCACAAGAAAATTGACACATTGTACTATACCAAACCCACTCTCACTGACTTAATTATGACCCAAAGTAACCCACGTCAAAGGACACAGGAGAACTGCTCCATGGGTTCTAAAGACCACCAGTCTTCTCCATGGGTTCTAAAGACCATCTGTCTTCTCCATGGGTTCTAAAGACCGTCAGTCTTCTCCATGGGTTCTAAAGACC
>NW_022104341.1:52026344-52045255 GCF_000313985.2 Echinops telfairi
TAAAGACCGTCAGTCTTCTCCATGGGTTCTAAAGACCATCAGTCTTCTCCATGGGTTCTAAAGACCATCTGTCTTCTCCATGGGTTCTAAAGACCATCTGTCTTCTCCATGGGTTCTAAAGACCATCTGTCTTCTCCATGGGTTCTAAAGACCGTCAGTCTTCTCCATGGGTTCTAAAGACCGTCAGTCTTCTCCATGGGTTCTAAAGACCGTCAGTCTTCACTGGACTTGAAAGCTCCATCTTCTTCTTGCAGATCAGCTGATACATTTAGACTACTGATTTCATGTTTCATTCTAATCTGTAGCCAACTATGGGACAGTTCTGTTGTCTCCTATAGGGGTGCAATGAGTTATAAAGGGCTCAATGCCTTTTCTTTCTTGATATTCAAAAGGATTCTTGCTCCATGGTTTTGAGATAGCTCACTCTAATAGGCTTAGGGAAATGACAAAGTTTACCAACTCCCTCTATTAGTCTTTGGCTCTCCCTATTTGCATGGTCTTTTGCTGAAGATCATACAATAATGGTTGCATCAGTGTATTGACAGGATTTCATGCAAGATTCAGATGAGAAAATGGAACATGGCTGATATCAGATGAACGTTGGCTCAAAGCAAAGAATACCAGAAAGATGTTTACTTGTGTTTTATTGATTATAAGAAGATATTCAACTGTGTGCTTCATAACCATCTATGGATAATCTTGAGAATAGGACACCCAGAACACTTGATTGTACTCATGCAGAACTTATACATTGATCCAGAGGCAGTTGGTTCAAATGGAACAAGGGAATGCTGTCTGGGTTAAAATGAAGAAAATGTGTGAGCCAGGGTTTATTCTTTCACCATACTTATTCAATATGTATGCTGAGCAGATAATCAGAGAAGTTTGCTTTTATGAAGAAGAATGTGGTATTAGAATTGGAGGAATCCTTGTTAATAACCAGCAATGTTCACGACACAGGAGGACATGTTGCACTTGCTGATGAAGCTCAAGGATTGCAGCATTCAGTGTGGATTACAACTTAATGTAAAGAAGACCAAAATTTCCACAATTGGTCCAATAGGTAACATCATGATAAATGAAGAAAATATTGATGTTGTCAAAGATTTTGTCTTCCTTCATTCCATAATATATGCTAATGAAAACAACATTCAGAATATGGATAAATGAGTTAAATTAGGTAAATCAGCTGCACAAAACCTCTCTACAGTATTGAAAAGCAACAGTGTGACTTTAAGGAATAAAATATGCCGGACCCACCCCATGGTATTTTCAATGGCCTCATATGCATGTGAAAGTTGGACACTGAATAAAGAAGGACAAAGAAGAATCAGTGCATTTGAATGGTGTTGCTTCAGAAGAATATTGTTTTAATGCCCTGGAATGCAAAGGGACAAAGTAATATGCCATGGAAGAAATACAGTCAGAGTGCTCAAGAGATAAGGATGGTGAGATTTTGTCTTACGTACTTTGGACATGTTGCCAGAAAAGACTTGGAGAAGGGCATTATGTCTCACAAAGTAGAGGGGCAATGACAAAGAGGAAGGTCTCCAAGGAGATAGATGGCCACGGTGACTGTAATCATGGACTCCTGTGTGGGCACACCTGTGAGCATGATATGCACGGCCTGGTAGTGCTTTGTTCTATTATGGGTAAGGTCACTATGGGTTGGCCTGACTTGATTGCACCCAGTGACAAGATCCATGCCTCCCCATGCAGTCATTTGGTGGGAGTTACTAAGAGATGGATATACAAACCATTGCGATTAATTTCACTTCACCACAACTACAAAGAGAACCACCTGGCTTAGCACATTAACATTTCAATAAATAAGAAAATTACTATGTGCTATTGAAAATATTACACTAGGTATAAGCTCATGTTTTAAAAATATACGTACGAGGCGGTACCCCCCAAAAAACCTGGAATTACCCTGGGTAAGGTGGAGCATTTTTCCCTGCCTGGCCTAGCATCCAGCAACTCACTCTGAGTTAGGCCACGCAGTAGAGCCACCTGGGAAGGTTCTCTCTGGTCAAAGTGAATTTTTTCATAAAAGCAGTTCCACTCAAACCTCATTTATTGTGATGGTCAATATAAGAGAACAGCAGGCATCTGTGAAATTTTGTTTCCTGCTTGGGAAAAATGCAGCAGAAACTGTTGCGATGTTGAACACGCCTTACAAGGACAGTGCTATGGGAAGAAATCAAGTGCATGAGTGGTTTTCTTCTTTCAAAAAAGGTGGAATGTCGATTCATGACAAACCTCATTCTGAATGTCTGTCAACTTCCTGAAAGGACAGGATAACAGTGTTGATTCGTAGTGCATTTGGGGTTTGTTTTACAGTGGCAGACTGTTAATCAAGCTTTCTATTGAGAAGCTCTGAAAAGATTGCATAACAGGGTGAGATGAACAAGGCCTGATTTGTGGCAGATGGGGGACTGGTTTTGTCGCCACAACAATGTACCTGTTCACACAGCCATCTCACTGCACTAGTTTTTGGCAAAAACCAGCATGCTTCTCTTGCCTCTTGCATCTTACTCACCTGACCTTGCTCTGTTCGACTTCTTTTTGTTTCTGTGACTGAAGAAGAACATGAAAGGACAGTGATTTGACTAAAAGAGGTGAAGAAAAAAAATGAGGGAGGTGCTGTCAGACATGCAAACAGATGAGTTTGAAAAATGTTTCCAAGAATGGAATTATAGATTTGACAAATGAATTAACTTTAATGGACAGTACTTTGAAGGTGATAAGGTTGTTTTAAAAAGATTTAAATACTTAGCTTTGAAGAAAAATCTGGTTTTGTGGGGGTTTTTTGGTTTTTTTTGGGGGGAGGGGGTCCTCCTTGTATAATGTCAAATATTCTCTTTAGCCACTTTAAGAATTTTTTTGAGAATTTATCAAGGCAGGCACAGTGACTGTACAGAGAAACTCTTCTTTTATTACATGTATAATGATGTGCATAATGATGATAGGTGAATCTACTTTGACATAAAACTTTAATATACAAATTGTTAACACGTAACTCACCCCACTCCATGTTTTGAAATGGATTTCCTAGTAAAAATAATGGCATTTCTTTGAAATTCAAGGCTTACAATTTCACTTTTCCTACAGAGATCTGTGATGATATAAAATTTATATGCACCATTGTCTTTGAGTGCCATTGCAGAAAAATGATTGGTGCCTTTGGATGATGGTTGGATTGAATTGCTCCATTTTCCTTTCTGACTACTTACTATAAGTGGGAACACACAGCATGAACTTTTCCCACTGTCATAATCCATTTACTACAGAGTTGTGGCATTTATTTGAATTTTGAAAGTATAATGTCAGTTCTCCATTCATTATTTTTTCATAAGTGCAGCTCACTGTAATAATCCTTTGCTCTCTGCTCTCATGTTTTTGTCGGAACCTATTACATCAGTGAGGAAATCTTTGTTTCTTTCTGAGCATTGAGCATACTCAGAGAACATTCAGGTTTTCTAAAACTGCAAGAAATGCAGCTAATTATTCCTTGACCTGGATTAACAATCCATGTCCAGCCCAGATTTAGCCTACTGAGCATAACATTATAATAAAATTGACTTGCACACTTCTTGCAAATTGTGAGTAGGTTAAATACTATAAAGAATTTCAAAATCTGATATTTTTCTCTCCTTTAGGGACAATCAACCTATTTCCATGGTTCTCAAACCGTATGTTGCTTTTAACTCCTTTGCTGTTGGTTACTGTGCCAGAGAGCAGAAAATCTGAGGGGAGAAGCTGTCATCTGCACCGGCTGCCATCACCTGCAGGAATCTTTTACCTGCTTGCTGACGTGATTAAGACATGATTGATTTTCAGCATGCCAAAAAAGATGCCTGTTTCATTAAAAAAAAAAAAGCATAGGCGATATCTTACTATTTAAAAGACCATATGTTTTTTATATGTTAGAAAAATTATGTTTATCATTAGCAATAATTAAAAGATATATGACTATTATATAGAAATTTACTTTTCAAAAATTTTGTAAAAACAAATAAGCAGCTGATCTAAGAGATGAAAGCACAGCTCCAATACATGCAGGCGGCATAAATACTTTCTGTCCGGTTGTTCAAAGTAAAACTAGGATGCATTCTACTCATTTTCACAACAGCTGAAAATCCAATATTTAAAATATTGTTTAATCTATGCACACAGGAAAGACAATTGAGGCCTTACACAAATCACATATATTAATGAGTTAATATTTAAAACCTTTGTACGTCTATAACAAGGGGCTTTAAAAGTTCAAACATATGACGAGGGCAATGAATGTATAAATGTGTTTGACACGATTGATGTGTGTATGGATTGTGATGAGTTTTATGAGCCCCCAATAAAATGATTTTTTTAAGTCCAAACATATATACATGAACATGTATAAACTAAAAAACTCACTGTCATGTAGTCAATGCTAACTCATAGCAACTCTATAGGACTGGGTAGAAACTATATCTGTTTCTGGGACTATATCTGTTTACAGCAGTAGAAAGTTCCATCTTTCTCCCTTAGAGCAGAACAGCTGGTGGTTTTGAACTATTCACCTTTTGAATTGCAGTTCAACACGTTAACCCGTATGCCATCATGGTGTGCGCGCAAACACACACACACACACACATACACACGAGGTCACTGTGAGTTATACCTGATTTGCTGACATTGAACAACAACCTCTTTACATATATAATTATTCATTCATGTCTGTGTGTTTGAATTATACCATATCTGTATATATATGTATCTATAAATATATGATCAATGTAGGTTCTGCCTCTAGGTTCTCTGGAAAAAAGCAAAGACAACAGGATATATGTGCATGTATACACATGTACATAGATAAATGCTGGAGCTTCAAGAGTTCATGAAAAAATTGAATTAGTAGATGTTGGAATTTTTCCTTGATCTTTTATGCCCCTTCATGTATGTATAGATCTATGTATGTATATATGTGTAAATAAATATATATGTATGGGGAGAGAGATTAATTAATTTTAAGGATTGTTCATGTGAATTTGGGGACTGGGCAGCCTAAAGTATGTAGGATAGGTTAATAGGTTGAAATGTGAGACAGGAGTTGATATTCCAGTCTTGAGTTAAACATTTATAGAGCCAGCTGGCAGGCTGAAACTCAAAGTGGGTTTCTATTTCTTGAAGCAGAATTCTTTGTTCACTTGGGAACTCCCCCCACCCCTCTGAGACTTCATGAGTCTATTCACATGATCAAAGATAATCTTCTTTACTTTAAGTCAAATTTTAAATGTTAATCATATGTACAAAAGATCTTCCCAGCAACATTCAGCTAGTGTTTTACCAAACAGTTGGGCACCACAGCCTAGCCATGTTGATACAAAAATTTAACCATCATATCCAGGAACACAGGCTCATAAGAGCATTAACTAAAAATTTCTACAAGGCTATTTTCAAGTATGCATTTATGCATTAGCTCTACAACCATGTTAAAGGCTATTGCACGCACCACTCTGTTAACAAATCTTCTACCAGAAGTAAGCTAGCCAAACTCTAGCTAAAAGACATGCTCTATATATTTTTATATAACAAAGAGTTCTTTTTCATAGAATTTTTTATATAATATAGAATTTTTGCTTGTGATCTCTCAGAGATATGGACTACTTTCTCTCTATTACATGTATCACTGTTTGATTAATGTATCAGGTAGTAGACCAGGTATACGGGCTTCTGTATTTGGTTCATAGGTGACTCTACATGTATATGTATTAGAAAGCTATCCTAGATATAGCAAAGAAAAACATAGGAAAAAATATATATACTGCTCAACTCAATAATAACTCATAGTGAGCCCACAGGATTTTCAATGACTAATTTTTCATGAAGAGTCTTTTCTCCCAATGTTCCTCTGTAAGGATTTAAAACTTGAAACTTTAGTACCAATGAGGTACTTTTTTTTACTTATTTGAATATAAATCCATAAATAGGTAGGTATAGATAGATATAACTTATCCAAACTCACAGCCATGGAGTTAATGCCTCCTCACAGCAAGCCTATAGGGCAAGACAGAACTGTCCCTGTGAGATTCCAAGACTATAAATCTTTATAGGAGTAGATAACCAAAATAACCATATAGATAGATATAGGTGTAGAAAAACTATCCTGGCTTCTATAATTTCTAGAAGGAGATAGAAGAAATAATTAAATTTGTAGGACTACTGCCACAGGAGACTTATAATAGGGAGTAAAAAGAGCAGCATCGCTTTATTATTTATTTACTTGTTTATGTCTAGCTGAACTTTCATTGTCTTTAGACTATAGTCTAGTATAATTTTATTGGTGTTTCTGTTTAAAGTGATGTAAAGATGGTTTTCAATTCCTGCAGCTGGGACCCTGGGTTGAGAACAACTATTACCGATATAAATTCTTAGTGAGGTTTTTTTTTTTTTCCGTACTTGAGTGAGAAGAAGAAAAGATATACTTTTCATTCAAAAAGTACTTGCAACATTTTCAAGAAGTAGAGTAAATGTCCGAGATTTTTTAACTGTATTTTTTGAGTGAAATCAATGGGAGTAATTTTTTTCTATTCTTCTACATTAGCATTTGTAAATGTAGTAATGAGATATGCTTTACCATATCATTATCTAAGAGGTAGGTGCTTCTTGATTTCTAAAGGATTTTTAAGTATATTGAATAGAGCCAACTAGGGCAGATTTTCATTACAAAATGATATCATTATATCAATGATTGCAGGCTAATTCCCCACTTATATAATCTGACCACTGACCATGCTAGATCAAGAGGGTTTAATTTCCTTTGTAAATGCTCATTCCTGCTCATTTTACTTGAAAGCGAGTAAAATGGTGGTTTAATAAGGGAAGAAATAATTTTAAAAGGAGAATATGTAAAAGCAAATGCTGTGAAATTTTGTCACAATAATTATATACTTCCCTTTACCATTATCCTGTGACATATCTGTAAAAAACCAAAGAGAAATCATGTTTTTTTTACTTGTTCCTAATAACCTTTTAAATGATGCCCAGGATTGTACTGACCTTTCATGTTGACAACGGCACATTGGCCCGTTACTTCAGGAAATCGGGTGTGAAAATAGATCCTTGCCTTCTGTCTTATCTGACATTTTGGCAGTCAGCATTTCTTAAGGCTCACCTGCAGTTGCTCCATTTCTTTCCCATGATAGCCCTACTCTATACTTGACAACAGCCAAGTTCTCTGTCATTTTTATCACTTATAAGAAAGACTTAAGAATAAGAATATGAATACTAATAAAATATGAGATTTAGAGAACTCAGAATTTAAGAAATTATACTTCACCGTTAGGAAAAATGATGTCAAAATCACTATTCTAGTTTTGTCAAGTAACAATGTTGATTGCAGAGATTATGTAGTTTTGCTCTTCTCCTAGTTTTGCTATAAGGGTAGTACGTATTTTTACTATTCAGATCATTTTATTTTATATGCATGATATTGCCAAACCAATTGTGCTTTTGAAGGCCCATCCATAAATATTTCATTTAGCCATCAAAGCTCCTCCACAAACCAGAGAGAAAATTGGCATTATGAGGCAAGAATTAAGATGTAACAGGCTTGGAATTTGAACTCAGGTATTTGATTTCCACAACTCCACTGTGAATCACCACCACACCTTTTATATGACTCAATCGAATCTTCACTCGTGGCTAGTTATTTGGTGATCTCAATTTTACTGCTGAGAACATCTGCTGTTCAGCAAAGTTAAATGACTAGAAAGAGTAAGTGGAAACAAAGGCTAGACTTGACAACTACTAACTCCAAAATTACTTCTCACAAGACTAGCTCTTATTTATGTTTTATTTATTTTATTGCTTTTGGCATTTTTCTTAGTGAACGAAGCTATTCTCGTGTACAATGTCAGTTTGTGGCCCTTTTACCTGCAATAAGCAAGGCCCAATACAGTATACAGTTTATTCTAGCAGTAGACTTCAAAAGAAGCTGAAAAGGTATCATTCCCTTGGTATCACACACCAATTTGGGGGATAAAGGTACTAACTAATGGGTCCTTAACTAGATTTGTATTTGACTCTGGCCATCAACAGCTAAAGTTCCTTCCTATTTTCTGGTCTTTGTATATCAGTGGTACTTCACGTGCTGCACATAGGCCCAGGGAATTCCTCAGGCACCACCAGGGAAAGGGAAGATCCTCCCAGGCGTGTGCTCAGTCTAGTAGACAGGCATAATTATAATTTGCTTCCAGAAAAGTTAGGACTCATCAAACTGCTACAAACTTTGAAGTTATATTAAGTGATACCTGAGGAAAATAAACACCATTTTATTTTGTGTTTTGGTATTTAGGAATCTTTTGTGTCATGGCAGTTATTTCTGCTTTTTCTTGAAAACTTCATTCATTTTAATAAAATAAAAATTTAAGTGAGCTGTCCTCAGACTGATTTGAATTTACTACTATGACCCAGGAAATGAATTAACCAAAATTAGATTTCTGCTTATTTTTATGTCCAGAGAAGGCAGGCTTTAATGATAGAACAAATGCTTAGCCCTGTGGATTAACTCTGAGATTTCTAATGAGCCATTAATGTTCATGGGAATGCCAGACAGAGTTTAAGAAGGAGACAAGAAATGGAAACCTAATAACAGTAAAATAATTAATTTGGGAATCTGCTGTGGACATTAAAATGTCAACTTTAATAAGAAATAAAGGAAACTTGCATTTTATGTAATAGTAATTTTCTTGACAGTATAAAAACCCTTGGAAAATTATATGTAGCTGCTTCCTATCAGATGCAACTTTGTGTGGCAATAAATATTTCTTTAAAGGACTTGATTAGAAATTGTGTTCATATAATATTAAACAAAGTATAAAACTAATATCAATATTTTTTTTAGGCTAATCAGAAGGATTTTTTTATTCAAGTACCAAATTCAAAGGAAGTTGTATAGAAAAAACTACAATTATACATAGTAGGTTGTCTTAGGATGGGTTCTCATGAGGAGCAAAACCTATGAAGTACACACACTGCACACACAAACAAGCACTCCCTGTATATACATAAGCACCCCCACACACACAAGCACACACGCACACGCACACGCACACGCATAGACAGAGATATCTCAAGGTAATGGCAGAAGCTGGCAAGCAGCAAATGTGTGGGCAGCCGCCAGGCTAGAGGTTTCTCCTGATTGATACAGTGGCAGGCACCGACCAACCCACAAGCAGCACGTCCAATGGCAAGCTGCTGGCACCTTGGTGTGAACAAGTTGATAGATTCCAGAAGTGGGAAGTTAGATGACACCCGCAACTCCCAAGAAGTTGGGGTTAGATGTTGACAAGCAGGATTTAGAATCCAGAGCAAAGAGAGTCTTGCTGGAACATATATATATATATATATTCATTCATCCCTATAGTCAGCCCCACAAGGAGAGTCCCATTTACATTGGAGAAAGAGTGTAACTTGAATAACTTTGTTACAGGCATAAATTTAGTAAGGCTGAGACTGGAGTAAATGTGAGACTTAAGTCATACACTCTTGAAAGAGAGATTAAAGATACACATCACACTAATTCTCTCTCATTAATATATAAAAGTTAGAATTTTTCACACACACAATGAAGGGCAATTACATCAGATCACAAAATGAATTTCCTAGTTCTACATCTTCTGAATGTCTGGCAACTCCTTGTTAATCTACTGCAACAGCCATTTAAAAATTACTTTTAGCAAAATTACTTGTTTGTGATATTAATGATAAAAACAGACAAACTCCCTGTCATCCGGTCAATGCTGGCTCGTACTCATCTCCTGTGGGTGTGCCAGACTGTATCTGCTTAAGAGAGTAGAAGGCCCAGTTTTTCTCCATCACACCTTCTGGTGGTTTCAAACTGCCTACCATGCAGATCACAGCCCAGCAGCATTCCTCACGTAGTGTTTGATAATATCCTTTTGTTCATTTTTCTTTAGAAGAGGCACTAATATGGATCTCTGCCATTCCGTGGCCAGGCATCCATCTTACAAATTTCTTCGTAAACACTAGTGAGTGAGTCCAGTACTGCATTCATTTTTTAACGCATTTCAGTTGGTAGTCCTTAAACTCCTGAAACCTTGTATTTTCTCAGTGCCTTCCATAGCTTGGACTTCTTCCTAAATGCCAGTTGTTAGTGAGCATAAGGTGGTTCCTGAAATGATTCAAAGTCAGTCAATTATTTTAGGTCCAGTGATCCTGTGTTCCTTCCATCTTCTGGTATGCTTCCTTCATCATTCAATATTCTTCCCATGAAATCATTCAATACTATTCAGTTCTTCCCGTTAAAAACTGCTGAGTGTTCCCCTTTTGGTTTTCTAACCCCATGTCTTTGCACATTTTATTACAATACTTCGTTTCTCTTACTTTTCTGGTCATTCTTGTTACACATTTCGTCTTTCTGGTACACACTATTGGCAAATGGTTAAAATGAAAGTAGAGGGTAAGAAAGAATGATCAATTAAGTTTTAAAGAAATTCATTTTAAGACAGCCTGTTTTCTCAGGAATTCAGGGAGACATCTAAGATATATATATGTATAAGCTGACCTGAATATCAGCTGAGGCACCTAATTTTACCAAAAAAACTGCATTAAAATATGCTGAAAAACTTGACTTATGCGCAAATATATATGGGTTGTGTAGGTATGTATATGTATATATATATACATGTTAATCATAATGATACAAAAAATATGCTTTGCTTTGCATAAAAGTGAATTTAATTTCCTGTGTGTGGAGCAATCTAATTGGCATTGGCATGTGAATAAAATTTTAATGATATAAGCAAAAATATTGAGACAATGTAAGTAAAATATCTGCATAGGAGGAGTTAAGGGAAATTTCATGAAGATAACAATTGACTTAGCTTTAATAAATTAATTGCATAGATGATTTAGTTGAAGAGTGAGACAGCAGAGAAAAGATATTACATGAGTCAGTGACATGGAAATTTGGAGAATTTTTAGAGATCCTACCCATCAAAATATTGAAAAATATAAATTATTTTTATATTCAGAATCAATTTTGGGAATATTTCCTTGGTTCTTCTGTGTTATGATAAAGCTTTTTTCTTGGTCTTTTTTTAGCTTCTTTGTTTTATCAATTTTTTTTTGTATATCTTTATTAAGAGATAAGGGTTTTGCTTTCCGGAAATTAGCCTTAAACATACAAATATCTTTGTAACTTAACACTTCAATATGGGTAAATATGCATTTTGAAAGATGTTCTTTCCTATTTTGACTGGGGAAAGCTATTAGAAGACTGGAAGATCCGAATGCTAATGTATTAGGAAGAGGAGGCTAAAGGCATTACATTCCATCTCGCATATTTTTTAAGAAAATGTTACAGTCATACCGAGGAGGATATAGACAACTAGGAAAGAAGTATTCTGTGACCCACTTTAGTTACACTTATGTGTGCTAACAAAATGAAGGCCTGGTAGTACAGGGGTTACCTGTTGGGCTCTGATCTCCATGGTTGGCAGTTCAAAACCACCACCAGCTCTGCGGGAGGAAGACAGGACTTTCTATTCCCATAAAGAGTTACAGTCTTGAAAACCCTCAAGAGGTCACTGTGAGTCAGCATTGACTCAATGCAGTGAATTTTGAGATGCAAAGAATAGACATCTGTAATGTGGAAACATACTATTCATTGAACTTTAGATGAGGTTCTAAAATATGACAAATGTAATGTGAGTACTTCTGATAAAATCTACCATTAATTACTCAGTGTCACGAGGTTGTTTGTGGAGGAGCAAAGAAAACAAGGAGTCTCACACACAAAGGTTATACTGGAAGGTTTAAGATAAATGGCTGGAATGCAGATAGAGGTTACATTATAAATCATCTTCATTTTCCGGACAGTTCCTCACAGATGATTCTAATGGGCATCAAAGCGTTATTTTATGATATTTGCAAGGAATATTGGATAATCAAAATTGAATCAGAGAATAACTTATCAGATAAGAGATGGAGAGCTAATAATGAGTACAGGAATGAACAAAATGTTCTGAAATTGATTGCTGTGGTGATTGTATAACTCGTCTTGATGTGATTGAACTGTTGAATACTATGATATGAATAAAGTATCAATGAAATTATTTTGTTGATGAGGGTGAGTGGGACGGTGTCAGGTTGCAGTAGCAGAGCTCTGGCACCTGGGCAGGTCTTTCATTGTGCACTGAATCTCCACGACAGGCCAGAGCCTGTCACTTTCCCATGTCATGCTTACTGGTTTTTCAGGAATATGTATTTATACTTATATGGACATTTGTTCACATTTACTCATTTGTAATTCAAATAATAGGAGTGTGTTCATTTCATATAAAAACCCCCATTTACACTGGAATATTGTTATTTAGGAGTGATTAAGGAGAAACATTATGGTTATATATTACATCAGTATTAGTGCATCCTTTGTCCTCTCAAATGCAAAAGCATATAACTTCACTATGATTATTCATATTTGTTCTTAAAAACATAAATCATACATCAATTTTTCAGAGTATTTTTATAGCAAGTCAATTCTCTGCCTACAATTAGTGTGAAGTTGAATTCATGTAAAACTGAATGATTTGACCTTCAAATTACCTGTGTAGAGAAAATGCCTGATGATATATTGCTTTTGGTATCATTTAACCCTATGCTATGGTTACTAGCACTTAAATGTCTATTCAATAGACTAAGTATTCTAAGTCAATCAGATTGAACAAGGTGCAGCTCTGAAGTTTGCACTGGAATATAATCATGGTTTCACTCTGGCTTAATTTTTCTTTAAGATATGCATTGTGGAGTATTAATCTTGCAATTTTAATCTGGACACAATGATGAAAACCAAATTTTGAATTATGTACATATAATTTCTTCCTCTGGAAAGTTCTTGTGATATTAACACATTTAATTATCTGAAAGCTAAAATAAGGAAACCTAATTCTTTCAAATCATATATATGTAACACCATGGTTTTGATTGGAACTTTTTCATATCCAGGAAAATTATTTATATGGATTTATTTCACAGATCACGAAACTGAATTTCCAGATAACAAATAGTTGAAAGCAGAATACAAACAAGAAATCCAGAATTCAGGTCTTCATATGGATTTTATAATCCTTTATTCTAGGTTTTTTTTAAGTCATTTTATTAAGGGCTCATAGAACTCTTATCACAATCCATACACACATCAATTGTGTAAAGCGCATTTGTACATTCATTGCCCTCATCATTCTAAAAACATTTTCTCTCCACTTAAACCCCCGGCTTTAGGTCCTCATTTTTTATTGTAGGTTTTATGACTACTATTTCCAGCTGTTTTACAGAGTTTAGACCAAGTATACTGGACATGGTCACTACAATTTACATATGGTAAAAGCAATCTTTCCCAATTATATGACTGACATTTGTTGTCATATAGTTGCTCAAATAATATATATGGATTTTATTATTTAGGTGTTAAGACATTGAATTCCGTGTCTCACCTTAGCATTGATGATAATTTTTACTAATCAAGTATCCAGTTTCTTATTACTCATTATTTCCATCATGTATAGATAAAAACACAGGTTCCCTCAGCCTTGATTGCCTGTTGTCTTCATAATAGTAATTAAAAGTTGAGATAGGAATTTTTGAACTTAGTTTATAAAAGGCTCCTTTTACAACATTATTCCTTTGGATTGATGATGGTTTTGATAATTCTCTTTAGTAAATGTTTAAACTAAGCTCACTGCCATCAGCCAAGTAAATTGCAACTCATAGCAACCGTATATAAGGCTTCTGTGGCTGTAAGTCTTTACCCCAGGGGACAACCTCAACTCTCTTCCATACAGAAGCTGATGTAGTTGAACTTCTGATGTGGTCAGCAATCCACTGCTGACCCACAGTGCCACCAGCCTTCCTCCATTCAGGAACTTAGATGAGACATAGTTTTAATTGTTGTATGCTTGATAAAGTAGAAAAGCAATTAAAATGAAGACCCTCAATGAGGGGAATAGACAGAAGGGGCTCAAACTACAATTGTGAGGATGGTGTGAGACTGGGCAGCATTTCATTCTGTTACACAGAGTTGCTGTGAATAAGAACAGTCTAAGTAGCACCTAAAAGCCAAACTATATTAAAAATCACATTGAAATATAATTTATTCCACTATTAATTTATTCAACAAATACTTTTGGACCACTTAGTAATTTTCAGACATGGGGCAAGTTCCTGAGAGTCCGGAACGAGTTTTTTGTATTGCAGTTGTGCTTAGTGTTGAAATATAAATCACAATAAAATTTGGCTGTCCAAACTACCCAATACAAGCACTGCCATTTCAAAGCATTTATTTGTATATTGAGCTTTACTTGGTCTACCAGTGTGATAGTCTGGGTACTTTAGAGAAACGAATCCACAGAAACTCATGTATAAGAGAGAGTTTTATATAAAGGTTAAGTGTGCATCAAGAAAACATCCCAACCCAGTGCTGCCCCAGCCCGCTAGTCCAACATCAACCCATATGTCCAACACCAATCCACAAAGTCCTCCTCCATCTCACAACACACACACACACAATGATGCCAACTGCAGGAGGAAAGCCGAATCCATGAATGTATACACATCTCTGGGCTGGCAGCAGCCTCCACACGGCTGCTCCAGCACCCAGGGCTGCATCGGGGTAGGTCCATGTGGCTTCTCCTCGGGATGTCTTGCAGGAAGTGAGCCTTGACAGCTGAAGCAGGGAACTGGCTAAGGCAGCTGCACCTGGTCCGACCATCACAAACAAGAGACCCGAGGACTAGAAAGTCAAGGTTCACCAAGCCATTTATCCCTCTGTCCTTCGATTAGCCCCACATGTTTATCGGCCAGGTTGGCACAATAAACTAACTACCTAAACCAGTAAAAACAAATGAAGAGAAATTGAATTTATTTATTTTAATGCTGTCATCAGCAAAGCTTTCTTTCTTTAGAAAAAGCCAATGTTTTTCGTAGGCAATGTGTGAAAAAGCATCAGTACAGCAGTCCGATTCATTTCGAAGCCCTTGGACTACTCGGCAACTGAGGCAAACTGAGGGTCCGGTGGGAACTGGGTTTCTTACTCTCAGCCACAAAGCACAGACGGGACTGACATCAAAGATTTGTATCATCATCTATATTCTTTGTTACTTCAGGCCTATAACTGAAATGTGGATAATTTAACAGATATTACTCTAATAATTTCTCATGTTTATCTCTGGAAACTTTGGATATGTGAGCAGGCGAGACCAGTCCCTGGAGAAAGACATCATGTTTGGTAAAACAGAGGGGCATAAGTAAGAGGAAGGCCTTTAAGGAGATGCATTGACGTTGTGGCTGCAACAATGGATCACAGACGCGATCCGTGAGGATGGCGCCGGCCTGGGCAGTGGATTTTCTGTTGTGTGTAAGATCTCCATGGGCTGGAGCCCAGTTGATAGCAAAGAACAACAGCGTCTCTGCTGTGAAGGCAAATGCAAGAGCATAAACTATCAAATTAATAAAATGCTTTAATTCAATACTAAACATTTTTCACTGATCTAGAGCAAATCATGAAGAAGTAGTACTGCCTTTGTGGAGAGAGGAGGCACTCTCTTCCTGTCCCTGAGTTCCCTGAGGGGAGCAAACCTGCAAGGCACAGTTATGTAAAAATGAAGATAGAAGCAAGTAGGTAACAGTCATGCTTAAGGTTACTCAGTTCTGCTGGGAGGCCCCCAGCTGATGGGCAGGGTGCTTTCACTCTCACCACAACGAGCCAGGAGCTTTGATTTCACTTCAGTTTATTTCTTTAGGAAGGGAAGTTGATCATATTAGCATTCAAAAATCCATCAACTGCCACGTATAAGATTCTTCCTCCAGAGCAGCACTGGCTGTGGCGCTCCTCAGTGGTACTGGGGCATCTGACTGCGGCCCACACAGTCGTGGGCGGTGGACTCACTCAGACAAAGCAGCTACTCTCCTGGCGTAGGAAGTGGTGGAGTGGGAGTTGTGGTGGAGTGGGAGTTGCAAACGGCTGCAGGATGTGTTAGAAAACTGCAGGTGATAGTAGTTTGGATTGCATGACAGAAAGATAGTAGGTGATAGTAGTTTGGATTGCATGACAGAAAGAACCTGGAATTTGGATTCAGTTGTATTTGAGTTTAAATTTCAACTCTGCCTATTTATAGTTTTGTGCCATGGGACTATTTTTTTCCTTGAGACTCTTCTTACTCCTAAAATATATTGGTAGCCCTAATTTTTATAAGGCATTTTGATCATTTGATTTATGTCTACTATCTCACTAAGTATATGTTCATAAAATGAAAGATAGGAATAATGATGGCAATCATTATTTCATCATTTGATATGCATGATTGACAGCTATAAGGCTGCAGTTCTTTGTATTAGGAACAATTATATTATTGTACAGTGTTTTTAGCAATGAGGGAATATGACTATTTTAAAATATCTTAATTTCTTCAGGTTTTTTTTTTTGGCAGAAGCAAAAACATGGACTATTGAGAGTGATGATAGTTATGCCAATGCTTTCCTCATCCTCAATTTGTTCATTAATCTCAAGATTGTATCCTATGTGAATATACCTGGCAATTATTTAGGTCAGCAAGATTTTGTCTGACATTTTGTATAGGCTTATCTCCAACCCACTTTAATATACCCTATTTCAATTTTTACAGCCCGAATTTGTGAACTGTACTGCATACCTATCAGGAAATAAAAGTTGGATTTAGGATCATCAGTATGTAATATATGGTATATGTATACATGTAACCCTTTTACCTTAAAGAGAGTAATTTCTCTCATCTTTGCTTTATTGTTGTGCTTTAAATAGCCACAGGATATCTGGCTATAAAGAAGTCATGTTTGTTAATAGCTAGATGTTGTAAAGTAGCTTATATTTATAATTAAAAATCAAATACTCTTTCACACACATAAAAGTTAAAAATGTAATGGGAAGAAAACAAAGAAGCAAGTAGGTTTAGCAATACTTTTCTTTTTCAAGATTATGAGTAAGTAATAAAAATTGAGAGATGTTTTATGAATTGATACCTTGAAAGTGATCCAAATAAATTAGATGAGATTGAAATGGAGAACTCGGCAACTGTATTACACTCAGAACACAAACAGTAACTTGAGTGTAAAGACACTTGAATACAAAAAAGATTGGCCTTCTGAAGACAGATTTTGAATAAGATAATTATTTTAAATAAAATTTATGGTGCTCACAACTCAACAATGACCCAATTGGGAGTTTATGATTACAAGATAATCTAACTGGCCATTTTTATCTCTAATTAGAGCCAGCAGTCTATAAATAGCAAGTTAATACTTGGATGCATTAAAATAGAATGAAGCTGAAAAGAAGATTAAGCTATGAAAGTTTCAATTCTACATGATTATAATTCCACAAAGAGTAAGGTTGAGTCCTAATAAAACTGAAGCTTTCTCTTGATCCCTCTTCTTTCCCATAAAACCAGTTAAAACACTTACTACGTCATATCCTCACCATTCTACTCTAACTGCTGTCAGTAACACCACTGAGAAATAGCCTAGGTATTTCCATCTTTTCAGTCTCCTTCAGCAACTTGCCTGTAATGTTAGATACCGAGATTACTGCTGCCCTGTTAAAACTTTCCTTTACTCTTGTGTCAACATAAAACTATCCTGGACATACGATATGAGTGATTTCAAAATTTCTCTCTTGAAAAATACTCTCTATTGATAATCTTTTATAGCATGAAATTGTTTACATCTACTACAGAGTTACCACTGTTGTAATGACTTTTTATTTGTAGTGCTTGTTGACACTCTCCTTCTGTAAGACTACCTAGATATCAAATACAATTTATTGGTTGCACTCCACAGTATTGTCAGTACTCTTCACCAGCACCATAGTTCCAACCCAATAATTCTGCTTCAGTCTTCCTTATTCATCTTCCAGCTTTCGGGTAAATATGAAACCATTTAAAAGACCATGCCTTTTTTTCAAGTGCACCATAGTCTTCAAAGTAACACCCTTGCTCTTCGGCCCTTGAAAGCACCTCTGTGAAGCCAATTGGCACAATGCAATATGTCTTCTGCATCCTTGCCTCTTACCACCATGAGCATTGACTGTGAATCTAAGCAACTCTTTACATTGTTTATTTAAACTATTCCAAAATGATCATACTGGCATCTGAAATAATCTATTGTTCACATACAGGTCTGTTTTGGAGGCTTAGTTCTCACTTTTCTCTTGCATTTTTATTCGACCACATCAGATCGTATGTTATTCCATAGTTCACCCACTATTTTCTAACTCTTCACCTTGCTTCTTGTATTTTCTCCTGCTGCAAGTGCTCTTGCGGATCGCTCTTATTTACTTCTCTTTCTAATTCTCTAAATTAAACTTATCGATCATGAAACATCTTACATGCCAATCTTTCTAGGAGGTTTTCCTAATTTTTCTAGTGCATAAAAAGTATGCTCTCTTCCTTCTTGAAGTCTTATAAACCATTTTATCTCTGATGATATTTCTTTCATGTCTATCATGCTGTAAGTAATATTTTGATCATACTCAGTTTTAGATTATAAAGTTATTGACTACAAGGAACTGGCTTTCATTTCCTATTTAGATTTTAATATTCTTGTATGCACCAAACACAGAAAGAAATATTATTGATGGCTATATAATGGAAATTGATCCAGACTCTACATCAAAATATAAATCTTAAATTCATTATTAAGTGGATGGTTATTTTTCAATACATTAGACAAGTATATCTTAAGGTCTTCTTGGTTTTTCTGTTGGAATACAAAAGTGGAGTTTAATTAGTGGTAGTGTTGGTGACTTACCTGCTACAGATACCTGTCCATTAATAGCTGATTGCTATAACCAACTCATTTCATTAAGGTCATTG